>NW_027528871.1:242160-371266 GCF_008692635.1 Crocuta crocuta
CTGTATTTAAAATAAATCTGATTTGAATGAATGGTAATATATATGGTTACTAAGTTTGCATTTACTTTTATATTCAGTTAAGGTTTGTGGAGTAATGTGTCATTTGGAACCTTACACCCAATAGAAAACCAGTGGTATTTGTAAATTAAAAAAGAAAACAAAAAAGATGGTTCATTATTCATATTTTACTAGAAAGTAGATGTTTTCATATAAACAAAAATACTGTTGAATAATATGAGTTTTCACTATGATGCATTGTTTAAAAAAAGGCTAATAGTCTGAAAATAACAAATTCAGAAAAAATAATGTGAGAAAAAATGCAAATAATATGCAGAAAACTATATTATTATATATAATTATTATAAGATTATAATTATATAATTATAAAAATGTGACAAGTACTATAAACTATAGTGGGCATAAAACATTTGCAGATTCAATGTTTTTATACTTGAACCAATTAAAATACAACAAAACTATCCTCAAATGTTTCTAAGAATGGCTGTTATTATGACATATTTAAGAATATGGGTGGCCAAAGTTGGACGTTTAACAGACTGAGCCACCAAGGCGCCCCCAAAAAATTTAAAAAGCACACACACACACACACACACACACACACACACATCAGAGATACATTCATATTTCCTATTATTTAAAGGCAAGTCATCAGATTGGTCTACTTTTGTCTTTATTTTGACTAATCATGTAAGGTAGCAATCCTCTTTGTAATGTGGAAATATGGCAGGTAAGATTTTCCTCATTTCTTTTATTTCAGGGATTTATAGTCTATATTATAAACTTGAAATTTCCTCTATACTCTCCTTAGGTCCAGTCAATACCTCAATTTATAACAAATTTCTTTAGTTTTACTCCTTATTCATTTCCTAATTTAGTTTTATGAAAAATTACTAAAGGTAAGAATACCAAAGACTTAGAGAGAATTTCAGCCACCAGATTTATCATTAAGTTTGGGTCTCAGACATGATCAAGAAATCTGGCTTACCCAAGCTACTGCTGTTAGAGCAAGTGAATACAACCCAAGTGCATCACTAATAAGTACATCTAAGAGTTGTTTTGCTCTGCCTAGAATTTGTTCACGCTCATTCTCAGGTTTATATTTCTATATCTCTGGCTACATTTATCTCTTCATTAATGAGAAAGATTCAGTTCATTTTTTTGATCTAGAACTTTGATAACAGAGTAAGATGTGTGACAACAAAAAAACCAAACTGAAAACTTTGAAATGGTAGGGCTATGAGAAATTTTAGATGTTTATTTTATGTGTGATGAAACCAATACTGAAAGTTATAGGATTGTATTCCCAGAGGATAAAATTTTTGTGTTTGTATTACAACAAATATCTCTTAACTCCCTTTCTATGGTCCATTCCTTTAGTCAATAAACTTTCTCTTTACAAATAATAAGAGCACTTTTTGGGGCACCTGGATGGCTCAGTTGGTTAAGCATCCAACTTTGGCTCAGGTCATGATCACACAGTTTGTCGGTTTGAGCCTCGCATTGGGCTCTTTGCTGACAGCTCAGAGCCTGGAGCCTGTTTCAGATTCTGTGTCTCCCTCTCTCTCTGCCCCTCCCCCACTCGTGCTCTGTCTCTCTCTGTTTCAAAAATAAATATAAAAAAACAAAAAACAAACAAAAACAAATAATAAGAGCACTTTTAATGTGCTATACACTATGCTGAATGCTTAATGGTTTTTATTCAATTGTTTTTTACAACAACATATGATTATCGCCATTTAATCAATGAAGAACTCATGAAACTAGATCTTACATGACTTTCTCAAGTCACACAGAAAGTGACAATGGGAACCCAGAGCCAGATGTTTAATCATTAGGCTAGGTTTCTGCTCTTTTGCTTGTAATTTTTAAAACTGAAAGATGTTTATACAAAAAAGAATCTGTTCCCAAATTTAATGGCAAAATGACTGCCTATACTGTGGTAGGAACCCCTCCCTAAGGAGAAAGAAAAAAATGAAGAAGAGAGAAGAGAAGACTTCAAGGTCACCTAGATATGGGTCCAGCTGCCTACATCCCCCATGTTCCTGTAAACTGAAACAACTTAATTAGACTGCATGTTTATGTGTGTTACCATATATGGGAGACAAAGAAATAGAAAATGTATAAAAACACCTATGCCATATGAGGTGGGCCGCTCAGTCCTTTTGGGTACGAGCCCAACTGAGCGGTGCCGGCAAAATAAAGTTGCTTCCTGGAAAGAAAAGTCTCGGTGTCACGACTCTCTGAGCGAGAATCCTGCAACAATACAATCTTTCTTTCTTCCTCAAAAGCAAATATTTTCTTGCAACATTATAGGATCAGGAAAACATAAGATAGCAGCTTTAATGACAATATTCTGAGAGAGTGAATATACAAATGGAACAATGCCAGGAGACATAAAAATAGAACTCTGACCCACAAGCTGTAGCAATGAACCCAAGAAACCAACTAATTATTTACAGCGACCAGCCTAGTAACTAAATGGGCTGTGTGTAAGTGAGACTTGTAGGAAATCAGACTATCTCTAGTTATCAGTCCAAATAACCTCTGCAACAATCAACTCAAAAAGGCCAAGACTTGATTAATAACGGACAGCTTTCTTAATTTTTGTCTGTATTTCCAATTTAGGGGCAAGCAGAGAAAGCCAAATATGTACCCTTAACCAATCATATAGGATACCTCCCTTCTAATTAGTCTGTGTTTAGCTTCTCCATGCCAACAGCCTCTAAGCTGGGATCTGAAGCCTCCTTTCCCACCAGGAAAGCGTGAGTACTCCTCTGCCTGCCTTTGAGGCTCTGCCAAAACACAAATGAAGATCTGACTCACGTCAAGTTCTGAATAAGTAGAGTTTTCTTATTCTCATTTGTTTAGTTTTTATTTCACAATTCTGTAATATTTGAACCTGACTTGACCTTATTTGGGGTTTGGTAACATTGATCCAGATTATGCTATAATTCATACTATTCTTTCTCTGTGTTATAACACATGCTGGACTGTGTTTGTTACATTAGTTTCTAGTACCTTGTGTGTGTGTGGGGGGTGTATTTTGCAGGGATGGAATAAACAAGATTGGCATGTGTGGGGGACTGTCAATGAACTAATGTTGAAGCAGATAAAAACTTGACGCAATAGTAGTAAATCAGAGCAGTTGCTGACTACTGTTGTCTGTAATAATTAGTTTCCTTGTGTAATCTTTTAAAATTTCATTTTATCCTCATGTTCATTTTCACCTCGCACATATAACTCCTGTTCAACACAACATAAAACTGAAAATTTCTGTACCACAAGACTCAGTAATTTAGGAGAGTAGTCTTCCAAGTTTGACCAATTACTTTTCTCATATGTGGATGCACTATTTGAGGAAAACATTTTTGTTAACCTCCCATTTATCCAATGGCCCCTACGTTGTAAGAATGTAGCCGGGATGTTGTATGTCTTTGATTCTGGGAATGTTTATGGAACAGAAGGTAAAAGATGACTTGAAGTCAATGGCTCTATATTTACAGTATATACTGTATTTCCCTGTCTTGGATAGGGGGGTATATATAAAGGATACCTTTATAAGTGGTGCCAGTGATGCAATAGTTTTCATGACTTTAGGACACAGATCATCTAATCCAGAGCCATGCTGTAGAAACAACTGGAACATGGGAAAGAAGGTAGTCTAGTCATCTGCAACTCTATGGCAGACAGTGTGACTTTAAAAGCAGTTTTTAATACACATACACACAGAACTAAAGACAACAGATATGCAGTCTTCTGCATCAGTTCTGTTACTCAGGTTTTTAACCAACTAAAAGCATAGCTAAGGCAGCATAAAATCTGATGTCCTATGGTACACAAATAGTCTCTTTTATTTCCTCACTTGACCTTCTCCTTATCCACTGGTCTTCAGTTGTCTTAATACTTAATTTCAGTCAGCTAAAATTCTCACTACAATAAAGCTTTGTTTCATAGTTGAAGAATTCCCTCTGCTTCCTTTTTCTTCAGAAAGAATCCTGATTCTTGACTGCTGCTTCAGCACTTTCCTCCAGTTACAGTGAGATAGATTATCAGGCTCTTGTTAGATGAACTGTCAAGGATATTGAGCCCTCAGTGTGCAAATAAATCTTAAGGGCCAAAATGACAAAGATTGTTCCCAAAAAAAACCTCAGCAGAGAGATTCAGGAATTTTCAGTACAAATTAATTATAAGAGAAAACCATAGTTATCTAAGAAACACATAGTTTAAGACATTTAATTTTGGGAAGAGACTGGTATATCTTGATATAGGCAAATCGTTTGGAAAATTTTTGTGACACTGACAATTTCTTTCTGACAAAACTAGATTATTTCTAAGTCATGTGCATTTTACTCCAGAAACTGTTGCTCAACAAAGTCTTTGATTTATTTGGAAAATGGGCTTACCTTGTTGTTGGAGGCTGGCTCTGGCCAGGGTCCAGGGGTCCCCTGAAGGATGGACGTTGTTGGTGAGGGAGGGATGAGAGAGCCTGAGAGTCTTTCTGGTCACCAGGCAGGCATCTCAGCTCTGACTGGGGCTCAACTTTATTTTATAATTAAGTGTTTGGAGGATGGCACAGATGTGGCATTTGCCTTAGACAATGATTTCTGATGACAAACTTCTTTGATATGTAAGAATTTCCCAGAACATAGATTTGTAGAAGACTCCTGCATAACCTTTATCAATAGTGATTGAGGTAGGGGATTTAGATGCTTATCCTATGGGGAAGGAAGGTATCTTTAGCATATAAGACAATGTCTTTAGCATAAAAAGGGTGAAGTTACTTCTTTGTGGGCAGGGGTCAATAGCTTGTTTGCTTAAGGCAGAAGTATTAAGAAAAACAGGTCTTTCAGGGAACACCTTTGCTCCCATAATCACAAAAGAAGTTCCTCAATAGGTTACTTCACAGGGAGGAATCAGCATATTCAGGGCCAGAATAAGTCACTCACAAATGCCTTGGAGGGCCAGTACTCCAAGCAGAAACAATTGGGTGGGCGTGGATATCTGTCCTTAACTCTAAATTAGGCTCTTTGCCTCAGGGCCAGACTCAATTGTAACTCTTGTGTTCTTAGCCCCCTTTATTATGTAAGTCTTGGATCTGCAAGGCCCATAGGAAGAGCCTTTTAACAAACATCCACAGTGTTTTCTTCTGAAGTCTCTTTAGAAGAGGCAGGAATATGCTTTTCCTTGTGAGGAATCTGTGGAGGATATTGGTCTGATCTGGAATATTGTGAAGCCTGGTCAATACCAGCAGCATCATTTCCAACATGAGCCAGTAGTAGCAGAAGGAGATACCAGTGTTCATTTCTCATGGCAGGAGCTGTGCAAACGCTGCCATTTCCTCGCTGTGACTGTCATCCAGGGAGGCCAGTGCGGCTCCCAGCACCTCGTCTTTCTTTAACTTAGTCTGAAATAGTTTTCTTTTGACTATATTTATAACAATAAATTCTAACTAATAAAAGAGAATCCTTACAAAGTGGTATCTTCCTTTAGTCATAGCCTAAACATCAAAGTCTCTAATGGATTTGGCAGAGGTAGTTCTACTTGTTTTGTTGAAGATGTTTGTAGATAAAATTAATGATAGGAGCAATTTTAATTTCAGTATGAACATGAATAGCAATGTGTACTTTTCACTATTGCAGCAGAAACAAGCCACAGTCAATCTATAAAATGACAAGTTACCAGCATAGAGTTTGCCATTATCTAGCATGTGAACTCAATGGAAATAATCCCTATACACAGCCACTCCATACACATTCACATTTATGGAATCCCAGCCTAGCTCTGCATTTAAAACAGGCAATCTAAACATGTTCTCAGCGGATAAGAATAAGCCCTGAAGAGCTACTCTTTAAACTTTATATTTTTCCACAGAAACTAGACTTCAAAGATATTCTGAAAACACCATAAAGTCTCAAACTACAGTGCCCGCAAACTTCGCACATGGTTCCCATTGACATCAATCAGAATTCTATGTGCATGGACTGAGGGCAAAGCATAACCTTTTATTTGGTCGACAATATGTTTGAAACGACTACAAAAATGTCTGAAACTTCAAACACTGTGCTGACTTTATACTTTGAAAGGACACTTAGTTTTAAGAACTCAAAAACTATCTAAATATGCTGGGTTTTGCTAGTTTAATCTCAAATTTTTAAAACTTTGGGGATTTTTCTTAATAATTTGAAGATTGAAATTAAGTTAACTGAAAACATCAAAAATGTTGAAGCACTTTATGGTGGCTCTTACATATCTTTTTATTGAGTTATTTCTGCAGAATATTGATTTATCAACTATCTAATAATAGCAAATGGAAGTGGCCATCCAGTCATTTGGGAAAACCAAATCTACCAAGTAAAACTTCATTGGTAATTAAACATGTAAAAACAAAACCAAAAACCATGTATAGTTTATCAGGACGTATTCACAAAAGAAACAAAACATTTTAAGTGCCATTAGCTAGACATATTTATTTCTAAGCTTCATGAGGTTTTAATGTCTTGCTACCCTTATTGTAGGTTTGGGCTTATTCATCAGATGCTATAAATCTCACAGGTAGGGCTGTAGGACATTATTAGTGCTGTTCTGATCCCTGGAATTATGTGGAATACTTCTCTGTGCCTAAATATAAGGATTTAAGAATTAGTTTTCAAACGTCTTTCTCATTGCTTCCCTCAGCTCATGGATTTTCATATTTGATACTTTATGTAAGCTTAAAGGACTTGCCCATCTCCAAAACCGACTGTTAAAATTGCAAGTGTTACTTGGAAATGTATAATATTAAGCTGCTATGAAATCTCAGTACTGACATTTAGTGGGTCGAAAGGAAAGAAAAAAGCTTCCTGGAAATCAATGATGTCTTTTCAAATAGGATATAAAGGCAGGAGGTTTAGGAAATGTTGAAAGTAGAAAAAATAAGAGGAAGTAGAAATACAAGATCCCCAGGTGAGCTTTAACTGCCTTCCTATTTCTCATCCTAACTATTCATCACATTAAAATTTGACCCTAGATTATTGACATGGGCTCTCCTCTTATTTAGTTTTCTAATTGAGAAAAAAAGCTGCATACATAATATATTGACATTTGATGCTGGGTTGGAGTCCATTAACAAGTCAACAATTCAGGAAACAGGTTAGCCAAATCTGGAGGAAAGTGAGATTTTGGAAAAAGACTTATCAGGAAACTTTTATTTCCCAGAAGAAAAATAAATATTTAAATAACATTTGCAGTGGACAACTTTTCTAACAGTTAGAATATATTAAACAAACAAGAACGTCCATCTCAGGAGGAGAACAGAAAACTGCTTACTAGTAAGTATAGTATAATCCCAGCCACACATCTAAAGCAGGTTTCTGGAATCTCTGCTAGGCAAGAATTTTTTTCTTTTTTTATTTGAGAGAGAGAGAGAGAGAGAACACAGGTGGGGGAGAGGGACTAAGGGAGAGAAAAAAAATCTTAAGCAGGCTCCACGCCCTGTGTGAAGCCACACTTGGAGGCCGATCTCAAGACCTGAGCCAAAATCAAGAGTTGGACACTTAACTGACTGAATCACCAGGTCACGCCAGCTATTCATGATTTATAACTCTTTTGGTATCTAAAATTTGGGAAGTCCTGGGAGAGAAGATTAGCTGCTGGATCAGCAGGGGATTTGGGGGAAAACTGATGAAGCATTTATTTCCCAATGGGATTGAAGGGTTTTGTTTTTCAAAAACTGGTTTCACCCTTATTGTGTGCTACAGTGAATATCAGGCTCCCCACACATGTAACCGATTTACCTGGTGTAAGAGTTCTACCTATAAATCTAGGCATATATCATCAAAGAGATCTTCTGCTCTTTTCTCTCTGTTCTCACACTGCAATTCAAGTCAGCAACATTCTATATCAGACATGGTGTGGACTGAATATTTGTGTCCTCCTAAAATGAAATTCATAGGTTTGAAGACCTACTGTGATGCTATTTGGATGTGGGGTTTTTAGGTGGTAGTTAAGCCATGATGGTGGAGCTGTTAAGCTGAATGTCTATAGTTTTTACAGGCCAAAGTTGAGGTCAGGTAGAGAATAGGGCTCAGAGGAGCCTGACTAGGGAGTTTGGTCAGGGAGACAGCCTTTGTCTACCTGCATTATACTCAGTGCTACCATTGGTCTTACTTCTTAATTTTATGCAATAAATTTAAATCTTTATTTTCTCAACTCTTATTAAGATGCCGTAGGGGTTCAGGGAAGGCTGCCTCAAAATGTGCCACTTTGATATTTTCTTTATTAAAAAAATGTTTAATGCTTTTTTTTTTTAAATTTTTTAATGTTTTATTTCTGAGAGAGAGAGATAGCGTGAGCAGGGGAGGGTCAGAGAGAGAGGGAGACAGAGAATCTGAAACAGGCTCCAGGCTCTGAGCTAGCTGTTAGCACAGAGCCCGACGTGGGGCTTGAACTCACAAACCGTGAGATCATGACCTGAGCTGAAGTCGGATGCTTAACCGACTGAGCCACCCAGGCACCCCATAGTGCTTATTTATTTTTGAGAGAAAGAGAGACAGAGAGAGCGCCAGAGGGGGAGGGCAGAAGGAGAGGGAGACACAGAATCTGAAGAGAGCTCCAGGCTCTGAGCTGTCAGCAGAGTCCAACGTGGGGCTCAACCTCATGAATAGCAAGATCATTACCTGAGCCGAAATCAGACACTTAACCAACTGAGTCACTCAGGTGGCCCAGTATTTTGATTAGTTTAAACAAAAGTTTCTTAAGAGATGGAGTATGCAAACAGGACATTCAAAGCTTCCTCTGTCCCCCTAAAAGCAAGAAATAAATCTCCCATGTGAAAGGTACCGTCTGTGTACGAGGAGTTAGAGACATCCTAATCACCAGAAATAGAAAATTCAGAGCTGAGAAGGCCATATGGATAAATCGTATTACTTTTTCCTAATTTACTACCTCAGCCCAAATTCTATTTAGAATTCCTTACTAATTGAAGCTTCTAGAGTTACGTTTTCATTGCCCTGTCAATTCATCATGGATTTATTGTCTCTTTGTTTAAAAGTATAAAAACTAAAAACGGCCTGAAAGAGAACTTCACCTGCATTTTGTGATCAGTTTCCACTTTCTAATTGATTCAGTTCTTCTTTCCAGTTTAATCTCTTAACTCAGGCAAATGACCCAGGGGGCAAATGACCCCTGATGGGAACCAAAATTCTACAGCCTCAAGTAATAGGGACCACCTTAGCCAGCAAGACCCCTCAAGACTGGCCCCAAGACAAAGATCAACCTCACCCTCCCCGAATGCACCCACTGACCTTTGTCCCACATTTTCCTTACATAAATTTAGAAGAATTTTCAGCTCTTTGGAGACCGTCTTTGAGACGCTAGTCTGCTGTCTTCCTGGTGTTGGTCGAACTGAAATAAAACTCCTTTCTTATTTTACGGCCACCTGTCTTTCTGCCTTTGGATTTAGTCAGCAGTGAGAGGCTCACCTGGTCTGTGTGAGACCCCCGGAGCCAGGTGCCCTTTCACTCCTGCTCCACGGTGACATGACTACCGTTGGTCATTTCTTTAGGTCTCAATTTCATTATTGGACTTCCATGTGCACATAATAAAACTTTGTCTTTTTTTTCTCCTGTTCATTTGTCTCACGTAAATCTCATTCTCAGTCCTGCTAGAAGACTTTGAAGGATAAAGAAAGAATTTTTCTTCCCAACACATTGCTTTAAAAAATTCTCTAAGAGTACCTACTGTAAGTTAATAAGACATAAAATGGGACCCATGATAAAGAGATAATTTTTCTTGCATTTTTTTGTGAATTATCATTGCTATCAGATGAGATTTATAATTTATTCTTTATGATTGTTTAGTTTGTTTACATAAACGTGATTTCCGGTATCTTCCTTTGTGTTTTATAATATATACAAGTTTTTGTGTATTGATAAATAAGTGAATAGTCACAAAATGCTTCAACACTGGTACTTTGCATTTGAAAGTAATAATTTAGATTCAGATATAATTGTATTACAGGTTTATAATAGTTATAGCATTCTGGAGCATGCATTGTTACATAGCACAGTCTTCCTTTAGATTTCCCCAAAGCCAGAGGCTGAGATAAGAAGCATATTTGTAAGGTAATCCCAAGAAGCATAGGTCTGATAGGTAAATGGGGAAGTGTGATAAGGTGGGGAAGGAAGCTTGTAGAGTTCACACATTACTACTTCTCCCAGGGGTTTCTTGGGACTCAATCTGAATATCAAGATAATACACCTTAAAGTATGGCTCTATGGGCTGAAGATGTTGGGGAGGAGCCACCAACTTTTTCCCCCTCATTCATGTAGATCACTCTGGGATCCTCGCATTTCCAGCATGTCCAACTCACCCAGTATAGGTACCAAAGAACTCCCTTATTGCCGAAGGTGCCTTTAGGCTGAGAGCTAAATACAAGAGTCCACTGCGTGTATAGAAAACATACTCAGGAGACCCCCAGGATTGGCTGAGTATATAAGAACTGAGAACCGGTAGTATCTTCTCCACATCTATAAAATAAGATCTATTATGAAGAGTGCATAGTTCACACATATGTGAGGCACCATTTTCACTATGCAAAGTTTGTTACGAGGTAATTTGACAAAACAGTCAGGATATACCACCTATAAGAGCTAATTTTAAGATGGATGAAGAATGATCTACAAACTGATCTTGCTTTTTTTTATATATGAACCTCAGACAAAGTGACATATATACAAAATAAGAACTCATTTGAAGTCAAAGAATGAAGATTGCAATATTTTGGTATATCCATATTCTCTTTAAACAAAAATCTTAGATATTCAGAGATAATAATGCATCTGTAGAGAAAACTGAGTAACTGAAATTGGTAAATGCAATTAGCTGATGATTACTAGAATAAAAAGCCAGTACACTCGTGACTGAGCATTACCAGGCAGCAGGAACTGGATAATGCCCATGTGAAAATGGACCCATTAACCTTCAGTATCTATTTAAGTGGAGGCTGCATCTCTAATTGAGTTGAAATAGAGATAAACATGAAGAAATTAGCTTTTAATAGGTTTATTAATGTCAAAATGTCTTTGCTTGTTTTGTCCCTGTGTATTTTTATGAATTACTTTACATACATTCCTGGTTATCAGATATCATTCATCATGTAAGAAGGCAATCAATGTGGAAAACTTAAGCTCGTTCTTAAGATGATTTTTTTTAATTGACTTTTTTATGGTATTGAGTCATACAATGATGATATTCCCAGGTTAATTCTGTGGAGTTGCTTATTCCAGGGTTCGCTGAGTACTGTAAATGTCTGATTTAATATCCTGATTTAATTTAAAGAAAGCTGTTTATCTGTATAATGGATATTTACTTGCTTAAGACTTTCTCTTTTTTTTCTTGGAAGAATAATATGTAAATTACACACTATCATCATAAAACTTGAAAATATATATAAAGATTGTGTATTACTATAAAACATACTTAATATTAAATATCATCCTCTTTGATAGGTTTTAAAACTGCTTTACAATATTTGAAACTATTTTTGTTATAACGTATATTAGTATTTGTCACAACATAGATCAACAAGGTAAATATTGAAAACATATAGATACACAGAACAAGTTTCTTCTACAGTGCTGAATTCATGCCTGATACATACTCAAATTTACTATTATTTTTAAAAAATGTTTATTTATTTTTGAGACAGAGAACACAAGTTTGGGAGGGACAGAGATAGAGGGGAACAGAAGATCTGAAGTGGGCTCCGCCCTCACAGCAGTGAGTCACATGCAGGGATCAAACTCACAAACAGTGCGATCACGACTTAAGCCAAAGTTGGAGATGCAACTGACTGAACTACCCAGGTGCCCCAACTCAAATTACTTTTGAAATGAAATATATTATAGCTATCTCTAAAGTCATTTTAACTTCTGACCAGAAAGTATTTTTTGTAAATATTTTTTCTGTAAATTTGATTTAGAGCCACCAGGTTGTAATTGATACGAGAGTTGCCTTTATGTTTCAAATAACGGCATTTCATTATTAAATGGCTAAATTTTTAAAAAAGTTTGAAAATAAGTTACCATTTCTAACATTGTAAACATGTGCATACGTTGGTGCACCTAGGTGGCTCAGTCTATTGGACATCTGACTTCGGTTCAGGTCATGATCTCATGGTTTGTGGGTTTGAGCTCCAGGTCAGGCTCATGTGCTGACAGCTCAGAGCCTGGAGCCTACTTCAGATTCTGTGTCTCCCTTTCTCTCTCTCTCTCTCTCTCCTCTGTTCTCTCTCTCTTTCTCTCTCTTAAAATGGATAAATGTTAAAAATTTTTAAAATAAAAATGTGCATATGTTTGTTTAAAGAAACTTTACCTCTTCCTTTCTAATACGGTTGACATTTTGTTTCCATTTGCCTTTTTTTTTTTTTTTTTTTTTTTNGACAAAGGCTGAAAGCGACCATTCTGTCTTTCTTCTGATCTTACAGGTAATTTCCTGGGTGCACTGTAAAAGCGCCTCCTCTGCTGGAGGGCCGGAGAAGATCAAGGAAAGAGGCAGATCATTCCAGATTGGCAGGTGGCAGTTTTAATGAGCAAGGAAACTAACAGATTAGGCTTGTCTTGGGCAGCTGCAAGACAAGTAAATTTCCACACCGGCCTCCAGGATCTTAAAAATTTACATACAGGCTATAAGTGGGTTCAGTCAGTTTCAGTCTAGAAAGTCTAATAATAGTTTGTTCTCTCAACTTTATGACCTTGAAGTGGCTGCTTCTGAGGGAAGGATGGGAATGTATATTCCCAGGATTGCGGGGAGGGTGAGGCACCTGGGAATAGCCCAGGTCAGCTAGATTATCACCCCCAGTCACAACCTCTCAATAACCTCTTCCAACAAACCCTTAATTCTTTCACCATTAACTATTCTGTTAACCTTTGAGGCTGTGATAGATGTATGATGTCTTTCTGTTAATAATTACTAAAACATTTTTGAAGTATAGATGAATTTTGTCAAATGCTTTGCCTGAATTCATTAAAAAAAAAATCACTTTTCCTTTTTGTCTTTCGTTTAAATGAATTGATGTTACAACCTACCGTGGATTCCTTGGATAAATTCCATTTGGTCATGATGCGTTATCATTTTTATATTGTTGACTTCAAATTGCTAAAACACTTAGGGGATGTTATTCTGTAGGTTTGTTTTTGCTTTTTGTAATCTTGTTATCTGGTTTCAGTGTCAGGATAATACTGGCTTCATAGAATGAGTTGGGAAATATTTTCTGTTTTTCATTCTCTGGAGGAGTCTGTGTAGACCTGTACCATTCTTGTCTTAGATATTTTATAGAATTGACTACTCCACAAGTGCAGATATCTCAGCCTGGAGCTTTCTTTGTGAGAAGGATTTTGACTACAAATTTAATATATGTCACACATATAGGGCTATTCATGTGATTATTTCTTCTTGACGTATCTTCTGTAGTTTTTGTTTTTTCTGGGAATTTCTTCTTTCATATAAGCAGCCAAATTCATTGGCATAAAGTTGATTAGAATATTCCCTTTGTTATCTTTTTGAAACAGCTATAGAAAAGTAAAGATGTATGGAAATTAAGACAGACACAATAGTGCTTCAGCACAGCTTGACTTTAAACTGAAAATATTTTTCTCTTCCTCATTCTTGAAGCATCCCTCCCTCATCCCTTCACTTGTTTTTTCTGTAGAATCCTTTGTATTGATATTGACATCTCACTGACCTCAAAGTATACTTAGTAACGAGACTCAGACGGCCAGCACCAGCGCTAGTAACGAGACCACCTTGAAGGCATGACTAAAGCGGCTGGTAGTATGTACCACATTCCTATCGAAACCATCCAGATCTTACATTTTTCTATAAAACCCTCAGCCTTTTACCCCAACCAGGCTTACAGTCATGGATCATTAACTGGCTGCAGCCTCCTTTGCCGGCAAGGCAATGAATTATCTTCCTTCCTTATATCCAAACTCTAACTTCATGTTACATATTTTGGCTCCAGAGCACAGGGGTCGGTTTTTGGACAACACTTTTGATACTTACATAATCTGTAATGAAAACATCTGTCTCACTTCTGATACTGGTCATTTTCACTGCCTCTCCTTTTTCTTTCTTTTTCCTCTGATCATTCTACCTTGAGGTTTATTAACGTTAGTGATCTTTTCAAAGAATCAGCTTTTGGTATTATTTATGTTGTCTATTGTTTTTTCTCTTTTCGATGATCTTGATTTCCATTTTGATCTTTATGACTCCTTTCTTTTACCTATTTTGTGTTTTTTTGTTTTTTGTTTTTTTTTTCTTTTCCAGGAGCTCCACTAAGTTGGAGAGAGCTGAGCTGCAGGGTGCTGGACAGCCAATTAAAAGAAGCAAAAATATAAGGAACAGTCAAGCACGCCGTATTCACTAACTCCCGTCTTGCAGTGACCTAACTGTGAAGCCCTGGCTGACTGTGCACCAGCACTGCTGTGGGGTGAGTAGCTTTTTCCCTTGAGGCCCACCAGGAAACCTTTGTAATTGTGGCTGGGCCTGAAAAATCGCACTTTAGTTTTTAACCAAAATCTGCACTCCTTAGGTTCTCCTCCCCTGATGCTTTTTAAGGTAGATGTTAAAGTTATTAATGTAACTTTATTGTTTCTAATAAGGCTATTTATTGCTATGAATTCCCCCATTATGGCGTCAGTGGCACTCTCAAATTTATTATATTGTGTTTACTCTTTTTTAAAGAAAGTTTATTTACTTTGAGAAAGAGAGAAGAGGGAAGGGGCAGAGAAGGAGGGAAAGAGAGAGAATCACAAGAAAGCTTTGTGCTGTCAGCACAAAACTTGGTGCGAGGTTCAAACTCATGGAACCATGAGATCATGACCTGACGTGAAATCAGACACTTAACAAATGGACAGAGCCATGCAGGCGCCCGTATATTGTGTTTACATTTTTATTCGGTACAAGATGCTCTTATTTTCTATTTGGTGTCTTCTTTGAGAAGAGATATTTCTTGTACTGATTTCTAGTTTAATTCTGGGTGGACAAAGGGTATACTTTGCAACCCTTGAGTAATGTTTAATTTATAAGACCTGTTTTATGGCTCAGAATATAGACTGTCTTGGTAAATGCTCTGTATATATTTGAAAGAAATCTGTAGTCAACTGATGTTAGTTGCATGTACTAGAACAATTTTTTCCCCCTAATGTTTGTTATTAAGAGAGAGAATGAGAGAGAGCATGTGTGTACATGAGGGAGAGAGACAGATGAAGAGAGAGAGAGAGGGAAAGGAGAATCCCAGGCAGGCTCATGCTGTCAGCACAGGCTGATACAGGACTCAATCTCAGGAACAGGGAGATCATGACCTGAGGGGAAAGCAGATACTTAATTACCACACAGGAGCCCCTAGAACAGTCTTAATTAAATCTAGTTGGTTGGTAATTGTGGTCACATTTTCCATATCCTTGCTAATTTTTAATACACTTGTGCTATCAGTTGTTAAAGGAGTGTGCTTAATAGTCTACTATTTTTGTGGGTTCATTTATTTGTTTGGGGTTTTGGTAATGTTTTATTTCTTGTATTATGAAACTGTTACTAAGGAGGTGGACATTTAGAGTTGTTAATTACTAACGAATTGACTACTTTTACAGATGTTATTTTAAATTTAAAATGGATTTAATTACCTTATTTTAAAATACTTTTAAGGGCGCCAGGGTGACTCAGTCAGTTAAGCTTCTGACTTAGGCTCAGGTCAGTTCAAGCCCCGCATCTGGCTCTGAGCTGTCAGCTGGAGCCTGTTTCAGGTTCTGTGTCTCCCTCTCTCTCTGACCCTCCCCAGTTCGTGCTCTGTCTCAAAAATAAATAAATGTTAAAAAAATTTAAAAATAAAATACTTTTAAATGATATTTAAAACATTCAAAGAAGGCAGAGCTGAAGAGTACTGAATGAATACATTCTTTGGTCTAAAATAGTGTCTTTTAATCTGATCATTGTTTCTTAATTTTAAGAATTCTCAGATAAATGAAAATGTGTTTCTATTAGTTTGATGCAGTTTTATATTGGATTAATTTGACTTTTTTCTATTTTTTGTGTAAATATTGTTTTGGACTCCTTGAATTTCTTTTTGCCTTTACTGTGATTACTATTATTTTTTAAAAATAGACCTGTGTTTTGATGTTCTGTAGAGTTATTCTTGTGGTCTTAAATTTATTACTTCACAAAATACGTTGTTTGGTTTTAAAACTCCATTAGGCCTATAGTTTCATTTTCATCTAATTACTTTGAATATTTTCACCAGTGTGGTTTTGTTTTACTATATTCGTGTTTTGTTCTTCAAGTATTAATACCACTTGAGAAAACTTCTGAATTATATTTTCTTCTGTATCTGATTTTTAAAAAACTTTTGGAATTTTTAATTTTGCTCATGGTGGTGATTTGACATTCTGAGATTGATTGGTTTAGGACTGAGAATTTTTGTTATTTATTTATCTTTTCGGTTGCATAAGCTGAAACATTGAAAAGTGGAGAAGAAAATAATAAGGCCATAGGCTGTAGTTATTAGAAAACGCAGTCTCTGTTTCTTTTCTGAAATTTGATCAGGTATCCTTGAAATAAACTAATAGTGACAACCAGAGTTTTTGGTATTTTTCTTGAATTTGTTGAATGGTCATGGGTCCTTTACATATATAGTTTGGAGTCCAGTATATTGATTGTTTCCTTAACTGGCTGGTTTTTCCCTAGAAGTCATTCCCATTATTTCTCAGTCTGGAAGAGAAAATTATAGAATCCATTCTATTTCTTGTTGGAAAAGGTGGGAACGATACTAAGAATTTTCTGGATTTTGCTGTGCCACTAGTCTACCTTCTGTGGGTATGCCGGTGGTTGGGAATGAGGTGTCCCTATGCTGTGCTTTTCTATTTCAAGTCATCCATGCTTGCTCACTTGTTTGTTTAAATTTACAAAGAACTTTATATAAGGCAGTATCCCTTTATTTGTCAAGTTGGCGGTGATATTTTATCCCAGCTTTATTTTTTACTCATATCCTAGATGTCAGAGGAAAACAGTTCTTTCTAGTTTAATTCTGATACCCCAATGTGAATTCCTAAAACACAATACATTTATTTTTAGAAAAAGCTCAAAACCAATGGAGATTTTTTTCTCTATCAGAATTAATATATATTTCACCTGCCCCTAAACCCAGCATATGCACATAAGAGGAGAAAAAAGTGAAAACACAAATGATCCATTTGGCTAATACTAGAATAGTGGTCAGAGGACATCTGTACTTGAGGACTTTAAATTTAAACCTTGTTAGCTGAAAAATTATTATGGTTCATTGGCAATATGATAGAAATAGAAAATAACCAATATTAAGTCATCTTTGAAATTAGAATAATAAACATTAGAAAGGTCCAATTAGAATCATATTTTATCAAAATGGTGTTACACTAATGTATCCATTTCAAACACTGAGTTTCAGGCTCAGATGTAACTTTTCCATATTATCGAATAACCTTGCAAAGTATTATTAATAAAATTTGGACATGTAAGAATTGTAGTTAAGCTTTAATATGTATTAGTTTAGTGAGTGAAAAATTCAGTTCTGCTATAGAGGCCTCTTCAGATATTCATAAATCAAGGAAAACAGTCTATAAGTTATGATCTTGTTCTTTTCTAACCCTAACCTTAAATATGTATAATAGTTTACTTATAGACATAGTAAACCACTATTTTTTCTAATTGTCAAAGACAAATACACCATTATGTAGTTTATTTCCAAAAAAGAAAGGAAATATTTTGCAATACAAGTTTTTGTTACTTTTAATATAACACTAATCCTTATTCACAAAAGATTAAAATTATGTTATATATGTGACATTTTCATGAACATATCATGATTAGTTTGTGTTTTGTTTTAATGCTAAATAAAGAGTTAGGGGCATCTGTGTGACTCAGTTGGTTAAACATCTGCCTCTTGACTTTGGCTCAGGCCAAGATCTCACGGTTTGTCAGATCAAGTCCCGTGTCGGGGGCTGAGCCCTTTGTCAGCGCAGAGCCTGCTTGGGATTCTCCCCCCCCCCCCGTCTCTCAAAATAAATAAATAAACATTAAAAAAAAAGACTTAAACCAAATAAAGATTGTATTTCAGTGAATAACTTTTTCACTTTCTCAGATATGCTATTTACCAAGTAGAAGTTATTATATTCATGCTTTATTTTTTTTGGATAAGGAGAGGACCCCAGGAACTCATTATGGATGATTGTGAAAAGAGTAACCTGGGAGGAGACAATGTTGATCTAGCCATATGCTCAGTGGCTATTACGTTCTCCAGTGGGCACCGAGATATATCCACACTGGAGTGTGAGGCTCCCAACAGCTGGCTGATTGTTTTCTAATGCAGCCAGGTATAATTCTTGATGCTTAGGAAATCCTGGCTCTAGAGGCATTAGTCTGACCCCAGGGAAAATCTCAGCTGGTAGGAGTAAATGTTTTTATCCACTTTTGCACCAAAGAGGGTACAGTACCAATATATTTCTGGCTCGAAAAGAGTTACACTGATTGAACTTCACCCTTGGTATTTAGTCTGTAACTTAAACAAAAAAAAACCTCATTAAGTTGTGGTAAAGGCATTGTGTGATATTAAAAAAAAGAAATTTAAGCTCAATTTTGGAAATTTTTCGTAAAAGAATATGGACACTTATATAAACTGAAAGAAAAATTCTCTATCTGGGAAGAAATCCACAAAAGACATATACCTAGGTGAAGTAGTCTAATTGATTAAATCACTACAATTTGATTATAAGAATGTTAAATAAGAACTAATTTAGACTACATCCTAGTCTATAATCAATAATTCTATTTTACTGCAGAGTGAGGTAGGGATCTGTGTAGTTTTGGAAACTATCAAAGCACCATTTCCCTTTGATCTGCAATATTTGCTCAGATACATTCATATGTATGGGTCTGTTCTTGAGTTTTCTTAGGTAAATTGATTTGTTTCTATTTCTCTAAGCTTTCACTAATGTCAGTTTTGTTAACTGGTTACAAAGCCTAGACTATTTTTTCCACAATTAAAAGTCTATTGTTATGCTTTTAAAAATTTTTTAAATGTTTTTTATTTATTTCTGAGAGAGAGAGAGATAGAGAGTTAGAGAGAGAGAGAGAGAGAGACAGCGTGAGCAGGGGAGCATCAGAGAGAGAGGGAGACACAGACTCTGAAGCAGGCTCCAGGCCCTGAGCCAGCTGTCAGCACAGAGCCCGGTGCGGGGCTCGAACCTACAAACTGTGTGATCATGACTTGAGCTGAAGTCTGACACTTAACTGACTAAGCCACCCAGGCGCCCTTATTGTTATGCTTGTTTTTTTTTTTTTTTTACTTTTGCAAAATTTTATTTTTTTTCTTAAATAGTTTATTGTCAAGTTGGTTTCCATATAACACCCAGTGCTCATCCCAACAAGTGCCCTCCTCCATGCCCATCTCCCCCCTTCCCCTCTCCTGTACACCCTATCGGCCCTCAATTTGTTCTCAGCATCCAAGAGTCTCTCATGGTTATGCTTTTTTATGAAGAATTGACTTTAGTTAACACAAAATTTTGTAAAGGTTTTGATAGCAATCCATGGATCAATTTTGGAAATATTTATAGGGCCCCTGGGTGGCTCAGTTGGTTAAGCATCTAACTTCGGCTCAGGTCATGATCTTGAAGTTTGTGAGTTCAAGCCCAGGGTCAGGCTCTGTGCTGATAACTCAGAGCCTGGAGCTGCTTCAGATTCTGTGTCTCCTTCTCTCTCAGTCCCTCCCCGACTCATGCTCTGCCTGTCTCTCTCAAAAATAAATAATAAAACATTTTAAAAAATTTAAAAAAAAACAGAAAATACTTTAAGTCTTCAAAATATTTTATGCAAGATCATATATCTTCACTTTCTGACATGAATGATTCCATAATTTTGTAGACTTTCTATGTGTTTTATATCTTTTTAACTACTAACTCTGATTTTAATTATTACATCTTCTAACAAACTGTTGGAAATATAAGAAAATTATCTTTTAGATATTGTGTGCATATGTATATCTATGTGAATGTAGTTTTATTCAGTTTGCTGCTAACTTCTTTTTTTTCTTTTAGTCTGCTGCTAAATTCTTCTCAATTTTGCCATTTTATTAGATGGTTGGGAAGGTAAGACTACATAAAGAGACTTAACTCTAATTTTGAGCTGTTCTCTCAGATAATTCTTTCCTTTCCATCAGTAAGCCTTTTACAGATATACGTTTTACTCTAAGTGCAAATTTCTCTGCCTTTTCTATTAAATATCTTTTATTAGAATTCAATGGCAATAGGACTGTGGTCTGAAATAGGCTTCGTATGACCTCAATTCTTCTAAATATGTTGAGGTTTGTTGCAAGGACCAAAATATCGTCTGTCTTAATTATTGGTTTGTTGTTGAGAGAGGTTATGTTCTATGAAAAGCAATTAAACCAACTTATTGAAAGTTTTGTCCAGGATGTTTCTAATCTTAATCATTTTTGTCTCAACTTGCTCTTTAAGTTATTGAGAGAAGAGATTGAAATACCTGAAATTATCTCTTTTTTTGAATAACTTGATCTTTTTAATCATTGTAGCTGTAAGAATTATTACTTTGGGCATTTTGAGACTCCATTATTATACACATACCCATTTATATTTTTATAAAAGATACTGTTTTCAAGGCATTTAATCTTTTCAATTTTTATGTGTCTTGGTATTTTTTTGTCTTTTTTCATACATGTTCTATCCAATGTGAGGAATTTGAGGCTTCCTTGATATGTGGTTTCTTCAATTTTTGGAAAACTTTTCACCTACTATTGTTTTCTTTGCTCTGCTTTAAAACAACAACAACAAAAAAACACTTTGGGTGTCATATGTTCCTAGTTTCTGATAAACACTATTTGACGTTAGTCACCTTACTTAGCATCTCATTGGTTCAAGAGCTTCATCTGTAGTAAAAAAATATATTTCCCCCAGTATTTTTAGAATTAACTGCAATCCATGTCAATGATTATACAAGTATTTATAGTGGATGCCTTTGATTTTATCATTGGCTTATATTCAGAACAATAGGTGACAATCAGATCAATAAAATTATTTGTTCAGTAAATGGGATCTGCATGAATTAACTGGGATTCCCTGATAAATTGAGATGGGATATTTTCTATCTTTTCTGTTCTAATAATATTAAAAATACAGAACAGAAAAAGCATTTATCTTACTAAACATGACTCTTCCATTCATTATACTCATATAACAGAATAGTTGGGATTTGCATTGTATAATCCAAACTTCTACTTACTGATTCCTAGATTTGCTTCATATAGTTCTTAATATATGAATTGTATAGTATATTATTTATATGTGGAATTGGAGAAAGATAGCAGTATTAGAAAATGTCCAACATTAAAAAAATGTTTCTAGACATTCAGATAAATATGAAATATTACCACTTTTTGTTCTTTCCTTCTTGGAAACTTATCTCTTTCAATGATAAATTTGTATTTGTTTCTCATATCTATCAATAACACAAGAGATTTTCTTTTTTTAAAATGTTTTTTATTATTTATTTCTGAGATAGAGAGAGAGACAGTGTAGGCAAGGGAGAGTCAGAGAGAGAGGGAGACACAGAATCTGAAACAGGCTCCAGGGTCTGAGCGAGCTGTCAGCACAGAGCTGGATGCGGGGCTCAAACCCAAGAACCGTGAGATCATGACCTGAGCTGAAGCTGGATGCTTAACTGATTGAGCCACCCAGGAGCCCCAACACAAGAGATTTTCTATCAGTGGAATTTCTTCAAATGTTGAATAAAATTTTGTTTCACTTTATTTTTTTAGCTTATGTGTCTCTAAGGGTATTTTATTGAGAGCACCTGTCTTTAGGGAATATTACCTAAATTTCCTTAGAATTGAAAATCTGTTAATTTTGAACTCATCATGGACTTAGTTCTTCAAAATTGAGCTGCTTTATGGTTTTTCAGGTTTGTTTAAATTTTACAAATCCCACCTTTTTTAAAAAAATATTTTATTTATTTTTGAGAGAGAGATAGAGACAGTATGAGCAGGGGAGGATCAGAGAGAGAAGGAGGCACAGAATCTGAAACAGGCTCCAGGCTCTGAGCTAGCTGTCAGCACAGAGCCCAATGCGGGACTCGAACCTAGAACCGCGAGATCATGACCTGAGCCGAAGTCGGACACTCAACCAACTGAGCCACCCAGGAGCCCCACAAATCCCACCTTTTAAAAAGGGAGATAATAACAATTGGACTGTTTGTACTAAAGAATTTGAAAATCAAATTGTGGTTGTCTTTACATGAGAAAGTGAATGGAAATATGTTTCATGAATTCATATATGTCCTTAATTTTTCTAATTGCCTTTACTTGAAACATTCATACTTCTTTACCTGAGTCTCTATTTGCCTCAAACTTGCCCAATTATAAACTTGTTGAATTATTTTCTTGACTATCAGATATAAAGCCCCAAAAAAGAATTAACATATTATATATGGTCTCTTGATGGCCATCATTGTAGTGCTGGCAGAGGAAGTATTTACATAGAAAAATAACCAGTTCTGTAACATCTTATTCCTATTTGGATCTGCCTCGCCTTAAATCACCTCAATGCCAATCACACTTTCATGTCTCGAACTTCATTTCATTAAGGGATTTATTTCTCCTAAGGCAAATATTTACACAAATTTGTTTAATTAATGTTTTGTTGATAATAAGATAATGTATTACTTTCTCCTAATAACCAATTTTTAGTTATACAATTCTATGAAGTCTTTTTGACGTAATTCTTAACCTTGAAAATTATGCTTTGTCAGAGTTGCTGAGCTTTTCCACTTCACCAATCTAGCTGTGTGGGATCGCAGGGTTCTTCTGATAGACAATTTTTATCTGAAACTCATGACTTTTGGCAATATTAATGCCAATCAGGCACACTTTTAAGCTTAAATAGTAACTGGCTAGGCTGCCTTTTTTTATAGTAGGTATCCAGAAAATGATAGCAATTTCCTTTCAGCTCAGGCAACTTTCCTTAAATTTCACCTCTAAATTCAAGAAATACTAACTCTTCATTACCCTGTAAAGTCCCCTTTATCCTTCTAGTTGTTTTCTTCTGTTTCCCCTACATTAGACTATGTTTTAGACTGGTGGTTGTTCCATTTTTGTGTTTTATTTTAGAAATTATAAGGTAATTGATGTGCACCCAAAAGGGTGGTTTGAAGGATCCATATCTTCTTTGTTGCTTAATGATGAAAATCTGTAATGAAAATCTCTGAAGATATGTGAATGTTGGAATGGATTTTCACAATTTTCAAGAGAACTTAATCTCATTAATTAATTTTAATTTGAGAGAGAAACAGGGAGATTGAGAACATATGCGGGGGGAGGAGTGTAGATGCAGACAGAGAGAGAATCTTAAGCAAGCTCTACACTCAGCACAGAGTCCAGCACTGGGTGTAATCCCACGACCCTGGGATCCTGACCTGAGTAGAATCTAAGAGTTGGACTTGCAACCAACTGAGCCACCCAGGCGCCCCAATAAACTTAATCTCATTGAAAACATTATTACCTAGTGTGTATTTAACAATTTTAGAGAAAACATTTATCATCATATACCAGAATGTGCAATATGAGAATGTAGATATATGAAAGGATTTGTGTCTAAAGCTAAACTCTAAATACTAATGTGATTTTTTTGAGTTACAAAAGAAAACCCTTAATGTTTCTCAGTGGTTTGGTTAGGGAAATAAGACCCATAAAATGACAAAAAAAAAATGGTATAACAGATTTTTAGGAAATAATACAAACCATCTGATCCTTAGGGACTTTTGCCAGACCAAACCATTTGAATTGTCTTTGCTGCTATCCTGCAATTAATATGCTAATGATAGTATAATACTGGCAGCAATAACTATATACTTTAGGATTTAGTGAGCTCTACCTGCTCATTTTGTGTCCAGCCAGATGTACAAACAGCTGAAAATTATGCTGTCAGTGAAGCACAATTAGAAATCTTATATTATAGAAGCAAATATACCTAAAGAAAGAATGCCACTCCCCCTCCTAATATAAAAGGAACAGTTTAGAAAGAAATTTGCAACAGAATATTTTTTCTATTTAGGGAGTTTTTCAAAAAAGGGATTCAGGTCTTCTTTTGTTACATATCAAGTCCACAGTTCTTAGAATGGTATTCATAGTGTTCCAAGGGCTCAGTTAGTATTTCATTAATGGTAAATACAATGAAAATACAGGGAAAAAAATGAACATTATACAACATTATTTATTGGAAAATGAATAATGTTATAATCTACTTACACATAATTATACTAGCGTGTGTATGTGGTAATATTACATCTATTACCTACAATAATAAATATAGTCAAATATTTGACATTATTAGGAAATTATCCTGATAGAATAAAAACAAGTTGTTAATGTGGTGGTGGTGTTTTTTTTTAATAATGAAGTATATATATACATATGTTCATGTGCATGGAGAGATAGATATTTGAGAGTTAAGATTGAGTAAGGGTAGGGACGAAAGTGAATTAAACTGTAGTAAAACACTAGAATATTATGTTAAAATTGTTGTGTGTTATACTATTCCATTTGTGTGCATATGATGAAGATTTGTGTATGTTTATTATTGTGTATAGTACAGAGGTAAACATGTGAGGAAGGTGTCTGTGAATGGAGATGAATTGTCATGAGATTGAATAACAACATATGAAGTATACGTCAAGTATAAAGCAAGATGACCAAAGGTGAGGAGTGTGGAGTACTCATCACAGAGAAAGGCTAGTGTGTTCTAGTCTAGGATTAAGACATAGGCAACACGTGGACCATCTAAAATTCTATAAATTGGTGCGGTTGGGTGGCTCAGTCAGTTAAGTGTTTGACTTTTGATTCTGGTTCAGGTCATGATCTCATGGTGGAGAGATGGAGCCCCGCATCTGGCTCTATCCAGATGTGGAGCCGCCTAAGATTCTCTCTCTCCCTCTGCTCCTCCTCCCCTTACAGTTGCTCTCAAAGAAAACAATAAATAAATAAAATAAGTCTTAAAAATCAAAGGACAGATGCTAGGTTGCATGGGGACGAGTAATGTGGAGACAAATAATACTGAAAATGTGTGAGCGATGTGCATGCTCAACTCTGCCTACAATGTGGGCTTTTGTGTTTGAATCACCAAGTCAATCTCAAATGACCTAATTTAGACAAATCTGATGTTTTGAGATATTTAATTTCTTTTTTTCTCAGTGTCAATCTAGTTTCATGAGCTTTCTGAAGTACAGTCAGAATGGAGATATAATGACCTATTTTCAGTGTGATTACCTCAGATTATATTAAGAGTCGGAATTCATCCTGGGAAGTAAAAGTGACTTTTGGGTAAATTTTCTTTCATTCCACCAATAGGAATAGAATCTAAAAGGGATGTATGTGAGAACTTTATTTTTTGAGCTTTCTTAGTTAAATGCATTTATGAGATAGTCCACTTGTTTTTCACTTGGATTGTTCACCTGGGTGTAAAAAGCACAACTTTTTATGAACTTGCAGTGTATACATTTTTTGACAAAAAATTTAGATATTATCTATGTCCTGATCAGCTTCCCAGGCTCCTCATTGACTCTACAATGTATATGCTTCTGACTAGAGCCATCTGTTGAACTTTATAAATTCACCACTGCCTGCCAGAGAGCATGACCAGGAAGGATGTCCCTGCTGTAAGAAGCTGGCAGCCATGCAAATGCAGGGCTCCTGCCCAGACGACCTGAAAACTCAAATACCAGAGCTAGAATCTATATGCGATGTATATAAGCATGTCGCACTTACTCGTTTATACTAGACCAGGGGAAGCATGCTCTCTGTGTCATGCAGCCAGACGTATAACGTGTTTACCTAGATCTGTGACATAAGATTCTATAGCAAATGAACACTTCATAAAAGTTTATAGGCTGAGCTGAACATTCATAGGCAACTAAGATTTATCAAGCTCGTTGGGAGGCTTGATTAATTAATTTATACAATGAATACGATTATTTTGTATTTAACAATTGAGCAGTATAATACTCATTGGGAGTGTTTCTCTTTCTTACACATGCAGAGGTCAAATCAAATCCTTCTCTGTCAGAGGAGTAACAGCCCCGACTTGTTTCCCTTTGGTCCCACACGACTTCGTTTATTAAACCACTATTTTCTGGCCTTTTATCACATGGCTAACATGAGAATGATTGTTCTTATTGTTACTATTTTTACCAGTATAAAGGCAGTCCTGTCGCATAATTGACATAAAATATTTCACCAAAGTAGTCAAGGGAAAAGCCTGAGTGTAAAATGTTCTTATTCACAATCTGAAAAACCTTTGGTTACTTTAGTCATTCAGCAGTTAATACATAAGAAGTTGGTCCGTTGCTTACTAGAAAAGTATTAAATGGAGAAATAGAACTCATCATTTAGAAGGAAAGGAGAATTTGCTAACAGATAAAAACTTTGGCCATGAAATCACCCTTTATGCCAGGAATTGCTTTTTCAGGATTAAAGTAAAATTGAGAAACCATTTAGTGAGGGAGAATAACAATTAAGAGTAAGGAGAAAATAACAGTAATAGGAAAAAGTTAAGAAAATGTTAAGAATGACTCTTCTTAAAACTCAACTTCTCTTAAGTGACTGATTATAATTGTATCACAATTACATTATTTCTCCTTGGGTTATACCTGGGTAGATATGTTAAGAGAATATAAATATTTTTTTATTTATAAAAATACCCTATAAGCAAAGAAATAAAAAGAAAGCAATTAGCTCTGTGAAAATGTTTTATAATAGGTTAAAGGAATGTCTTATTTTTATATTCTCTTTAGCCCAAGCTTCAAATATAATATCCTCAATTAATATTAACTGTTATAAATATTCTACTTTTCAAGTGGGAGTTGGAGTTTGAATCAGAGAATAAACATTCTTTTTCTTTTTAAAAAAATTTTTTTAATACTTTTTATTTATTTCTGAGAGAGAGAGACAGCATGAACAGGGGAGGGTCAGAGAGAGAGGGAGACACAGAATCCGAAACAGGCTCCAGGCTCTGAGCTAGCTGTCAGCACAGAGCCTGACGTGGAGCTTGAACCCACGAACTGTGAGATCATGACCTGAGCCGAAGTCAGACGCTTAACCATCTGAGCCACCCAGGCACCCTTAAACATTCTTTTTCGTAAGGCGGTACACACAACTGAATTATGACTCACTGGGTAACGTTTAGAGTGTTTCTGGTGAGACATCATTTAAAGATAATAAAGCTTTTTTTAGCTACTGAAGTCTAAGAAAGTCTCAGTTTAATAATGATTATGTCCACTTTAGGGTAATAGAATTCCAAACTTCATCGGGTTTAAAAATTTTCCTCTTTCCCCTGGTTTGAGCAGACAGCTATATGTTGGTGTGTATATTATGTTTAACTTTTAGGGCCTCCCGACCCCAACACACCTCCCTTAGCTCTAACTTCTGACATCCTTGGTGTCAGAGATGGAGAGAATGGAGAGGTAAGACGGAAAACAAATTTTAAAACTTTGAAGATTAAAGTTGTGACACTAGATTTCTGTGGAAATGACAGGTACTGAATGCTGACTCTCATGGAAGTATTAATGGATTTTTAAAGAGCCCCATCTTAAAAAAAACTTGTAGTTCTTTCCATGAAAAAAGAAAATGTTTCCGAGTACTTAGTATGTCCCAACACTATTCTAGACTTGAGAGATGCTGCAGTTAAAAAAACAAAAAGGAAGAAAGTACAAAATATCACAAGATAAGACGTGCTCGGGTGTTCCAGGCACAAGGAGGAAGCCAGTGTGATTGAAGCAAAGAGAACAGAATAGTGAGACCAGTTATGTGGTTATGGCAAAATTCCGCATATACGATGGTGTGTTGGATCAAGATGATTGTGGAGAAGTGGGGAGAAGGTATTGGAAATGCCTAACTATAGACCTGATGAGATATTCTGGAGAATTAGATGATATGGGGTATGAGTATAAAAAAAAAAAAATCCAGATGATGTTGAGTTTTTTGGCCTAGGCAACTGGATAGTGAAGCTGTTGCTCACTAAGACTGTAGAAGCCACGAGGGACAGGCGTGCAAACTGTGATCCTGCTCAAGGCAGACAAGACCGGGCATGTGTCAAGGTTGCAGGAGAAGTCTTAGAAGGAACACAGTCAAGGGGGCTCTCCCTAATTTCCACTGTGGGTGGGGGTGGAGCCTAAGGCAAGCATTCACTGGAAACACTTAGATCTGTGGCTGCTTCTTGAATTTTGCTAAAGAAGCAGGAGGTCTGAGGATGAACAGTTGAAGAGGAGTCCTTTCTAGACCATTGCTGATGAGTGAGGAAGGCCAAAATAATGGTGTCTAAATCAACCATGTGGAATCTATCTCAGACAGCTGTCATTAAACGTATGTATGGCATTTAGGGAAAAGAACAGTAGATTGTTTCTTGGCTTGGCTTCCTTTCAAAGCAGAGCCATCAACTGATATAATACCACAAGCAGAATGTTCTCTCCATAGTGTTTGGGTTTAACCTTTTGAATGACCTGGAATGCCCCTGACTGCTTGTCCTAGTCTTTAGGATACAAACATAAAACTATCCGTTGTCTCCTTGAAATCTGAATTAATTCTGTGAGATGAAGATAAAAGCCTATACCAATACCTACCCTTACAGGTACTAGAGTGCGTGGGATGCAGATATTCTGTTTGTAGAAAGAGTGTTGCATCTACTCTCCGTGAAGATCTTTCTATACATTCTATGTGGCTGAGGATAATAGTCAAACACATATTCATTCACCTTTTGCAGGTCAAGTGTGGTGGTGTCATGGCTGAATTTGGAAACTTGGAAGGGTTGACATGTATTGATTTGGGAGCTCTGCCCAAACTAAAACTGCAATAGGTTTATTTTAGTATATTGTTACTTGCACATAGATTTTTAAAATTTTTACTTAATGTCACTTGACCTTCATAATTGCTTATGAGTCAAATATGACAGTTATTTATTATCCTCATTACAGGTGAAAATTGGGCTCAGAAGTTCAATGACTTACTTTCGGGTGATAGAAACAGAATATGAAGAAATCCTATTTGAACTTAGATTTTCTGATTTCAGAAAATATTCTTTAATACACGAATATTTCTGTTCCCTATTTTTCCCTCAAAAGTAAGTCCTTTAACCGTTCCTTTTCAAAGAAAAATAATTTCACACTTTCTTAGTATCACTATATACTTCTTTCTTCATGCAATGCTGTTTAAACATATACACATAAGCTAGGTGAGGTAATTGTCTAAGGCTTATATTTCTCAGATGATGACAAAAGTATAAAAGTCAAAATTAATGGTATTTTGTTATCATGCAATGAGAAAACACTTCTATTTGACTAATTTTCTGCAATACATGTTAATAAAATCTGGATAAAACATTAGAATAGAAAGAAACCAATAGTGAAAAGGAACCATATTGGAGGTCTATATCTATATCTATATTTATATCTATATCTATATCACCTATACCTATATATAGTTGAAGGAGCACCACACAGAATGATGTATGCAGAATCAAAGAAAGTCAGTCTTACTTGCTTAAGGAGTCAATTGGTAAATTTGAGACACAGGAGAAATGAGAAAATTAAAAGTTAGATGCTATGAAAGGGGATCTATACAAGAAGGGCTCCAAAAAATTTACTCGAATTCTCTCCAAGTTGCGATTTGACCCCTATCATATGTGTCTTTAAAAGTGAATCGAAGGTCCCAACTAATTGGAATAGCTGGGAAGGTAAAAGAACAGAGAAGTTTCACTATTGCCAACATCAGCATTCAGTGTTTGGTATTCAAACCGAAAAAATTTAACTGCCTGCTAGAATAAAAAATATTATCTAAAGGAAGCTATCAGAGTCAGACAATCAACAGTAGTATATTTATAATGTCTCAAATGCAAAAATGTTTAGGCATACTAAAAACATACAAATGTAATCCATTGATAAGAATAAAAGCATTCAATAGAAACCAACCACAAAATGACCAAGAGATTGTATTTAGAAGACAATTTTATTTAGTGTTTATTTATTTCTGAGAGAGAGAGAGACAGAGCATGGGATAGGGGAGGGGCAGGGAGAGAGGGAGACACAGAGTCTGAAGCAGGCGCCAGGCTGTGAGCTGTCAGTAGAGTCCAGTGTGGGGCTCAAACTCACAAACCGTGAGATCATGACCTGAGCCGAAGTCGGAAGCTTAACTGACCAAGTCACCCAGACACCTTAGGAGATAATTTTAAGGCAATTATTTTTAATATGGTGAATAACTCAAAATATGGTCATCATATATAAGCACATTGAGAATCTGGTATACGGAAAATTAAAATTACATGCATCTAGCAAAACGAATCAGAAAACATGAAACAAGATATCAATTTCAGGAGTGAAAATGAAAACCCTATAGAGACTAAAATATTAGTATAAAATATTATACAAATTTTAGACCATCAATTTGTCAATTTAGAGGTAAGAGCAAAATTTCTTAAAACAGCATAGCCAAACTGACTGTACAATCTTAAACTTATTTAAGGTATAAGGATCCTTCTGTAGATCCTCCTACAAAGGTATCTCTAGTCTGATGTGGCTTCACAGACACATCTTACCTATCTTTACAAAAAAATACCACAGTTTCACAGAATCATTTCCAAGGAAGTACTTGTCAACATGCAGGGACAAGATAGAATAAAAATGCTGTAAAGATTAGAGTGGGAGAAATAAAACTCTATGTGTCGATTACATGATTTAAGAGCACAATTATAAGAAATCTATATGAAAATGTTAAATATTGCTGAGGAAAAACTAAGTGAGACTTTATGAAAGAGGATGGCATATAATGCTTGTGAATTAGATGATTTGAGGTTGTTAAAATTCTCCCAGAGTTCTGTTTAGAGTCAAAGTAATTGCCCCCAAAATAACTAGAGATTATTTAAACATAATTTGACAACTTAATTCTAAATTTATATCAAAACTTAAATGTTTGGATATTTCAGTGACCTCTTCTCTAGCTCACTCATTCTTTTGTCTGAAAGAATTCAGTTATCAGATTTTTAATTGCTTATTTTTATCTTTAGAATTTCCTTGTGCCTCATATAAGGATGTCATAAAAATCACAATCATTTCCTAGTTTTCCTGTTTTGTTTTAAAGTTTCTCAACCTCAGGACTGATATTTTGGGACCAGATATTTTGGGATCAATGATACCTTGTGGCAGGGTTCTCCTGTGCACTGTAGGATGTTTAGCAAGATTTCTAATCTCTGCTCACTAGATGGCATAGAAGCCCCTTCCCCAATGATGACAATGAAAAATATCTCCAGAAATTGCCAAATATTCCCAGAGGGGGAAATAATCATCCCCTACTGAGAATCCTTGCTTTATTTAATGTGTGAATTGTACTGTTTTAGTTGTGTGTATAAATGTACATGTATAGTAATATTTGAATCACTTAGGAGATACAGACTGATTTTTCTTAGTTTTCAGTCAAATTCTTGTCTTGACTTGAATTCAGTTTATTCAGATATTTGTTTGGTATATTACTCATTAAAATAAAAATAATTTCAGGTTAATGGCATGTTCCTTATGGAGAGTTCAAGTTTTGCTTCTTCTGTAGTAGCTTTCTTTCCGTGTAATTTAGCCTGTCTAGCTCTTTTTGCTTCTGGAGGTCCCTTATATATTTAAAGATTTTAAAAAATTACAGCCTTTTCTATTTAATCTCAGCAGGGATGGTTTTTTTTTTCCATACTACATCTTACCCAGAAGGAGAATAATTTTATGTATTTACCTGTATTTAATGCTTGATAGGCCCCTGAGATACATAACTTCTGGTCCATGAAAAAGCTTTTCAGCTATCTCCAATGTTATATTCATAATAGTCATTCATTTTTTTCATGACTAATCTGTATGTTATTTCCAAATTTATCTTTTTTTTATATGGACTTTTTATTCAAGTATTTTATATTTATCTTTACCTCAATTGGAATCATATTTAATATGAACTTTTAGTTTGTTTGTAGTCTAATGTTTTTGGATTGCTACACTAAACTTGCCTTATTTTTGTTGGAATTGCCCTTTGGGATTGCCACTATTTTTCAACAGGGTCAGGATGAATTTCACTCTATCACACATGGTGTGGGTCCAAGAATGGAAGTCACCAGGTTAAAGCGAAAACTTATAAGGCTATTGTCAGCAAGTAAAGAAAAGACCTTCACTCTTAACTCTTTAGTCCCCAGAGTAGTATATCAGAATCTGTAAGATTTTCTAGATAAGAATCAGTTTTTTGGGGGGAGAGAAACTTAGAGCATAGTCTTGTCAGCAATATCCTTGCTATGCTTATATTTACTATTGTCCATTCTTTTTCAAGCCTTAACTAAATAAATCTCCCATTGACCTTCAATAAAGTAAACTTTATGGAAGTTACTTTATTGGTTTACTTTAGTTAAAATAAGGGGGAAAATGGACTGCTTCAAGTCAAGAGTTTGTCATATCTCTGAATCAGTTCACTATTCTTGATGACAATGAACAATGACAAAGGATGTATTTTTAAATATATGATAGAGTACTTAAATTTTTTAATGTTTATTTTTGTGAGAGCGTGTGTGTGAGTGGGGGAGGAGCAGAGAGAGAGGGAGACAGAATTCAAAGCAGACTCCAGACTCTGAGCTGTCAGTACAGAGCCCGACGCTGGCTGGAACTCCTGAACTGTGAGGTCATGACTAGAGCAGAAGTAGGACACTTAGCCAACTGGGCTACCCAGTCACCCCTGTGATAGAAGACTTAAGGTTCACATTACATTGAATAGAATCTGCTTTTATTCACCTTCAATATTTTCAACTTCATCTCGGCCTTATACTCTCCTTATCTTTGAGGAGGAAGTTTTGCCATTCTTCATACTGATCTAGATGTTATTATTGAGATGCTTGTAGCCCTTCTTTCTAGAGCTTTAGGAGATGTCAAATTATGTAAGATGTCACAGACCTGTTAGAATTACAATGAATATTTTTCTGATTGACATCATTAAGAAATTAAGATATTAGTTTCTTTTGTCTTTAAAAACAATCCAGATTCTACAGACATATTAATACAGAGAACAAACTTATTGCTGGCCTCTGACCACTTGCTTTACAAAGAACAAAGAAAATTAAACTAGTTACTGTGTGAGTTTTTTGTTATTAAAGTACTTCAGTCATCAATACTTCATAATTCATAAAAAATAACTGTGTTCATCTAGACATCTTTAGTAATGAGAGTTCTGAAATTACTTTGGGTATTTGAGTTCACTTACCTATTCCCTCAACAAATATTTGAGTACATACTACCGTATCTACCAGTTTGATTAAAGCCGATCAAAGCTGATTTAATTGATCTTACATTGTGCTTTAGAAATAAATAATGTACTGATAGGTATTACAGAATAAAAAGCGAAGATAAAGGATTTATAGTCATCATTGTGATGGGATTGTTGTTTAGATGGTGATATAATTTTAGCAGAAAACATCCATGGAAAAACAATGGAAAGGGAAAGGATCTGTAATGAATTAAGAAGAACCAAACCAATAATTTTGTTATATGTACCTTACTATTTCTAAAATATAAAAGCATCAAAGACTTTCAGATTTTTAAGCAATTATTTTGTAAGAAAATCATTAATTTATTAAATTGTACATATTTAAGGTGTATGGCATGATGATTTCATATACATATAGAATGAAATGATGACTGCAATCCATCAAAGTAATATTTCTGTCTCTTCAGATAGTTATCACTTTGTGTGTGTGCATGGTGAAAGCACCTGAAATATCCTTCCAGCAAATTTCCAGTATACAACACGGTACTATTGATTAGTCATAATGTTGCATGTTAGGTCTCTAAGCTTACTCACCCTTCATAAGTACAACTTTACCTTCCGACCAACATCTCTCCATTTCCCCCATCTTCCACTCTTGATAACCCCTATTCTGTTTCTACATATTAGGATTTTTCTTAGAATCCACTATATGAATGAGATCGTGCAGAATTTTTCTTTCTCTCTGTCCTATTTCACTTAGCATAATGTCTTCCAGTTTCATCCATGCTGTTGCCAGTGGTAGGATATTTTTTAAGGCTAAATAGTAAGATGGAATTATATTTAAAGGTATAGTCAGCAAAGAGTTCATATACTGCATAAAAATTGACATTTAACGTGAGACAAAAGATAAGAAAGAATATTTTATCTGGGGTCATTAAATTGCACAAAGGTTAGGCAAAGTACATGTTTTTCACACAGAATATAGTCATCACAAGATGACACTACTTCACAATTCTTTTTCCGTTTATGGAGAAAAGTATTACTTTAAATTCTTCAGTTTGCAGGAAATATCTGTTGATAATTCTCTCTTTTGTTATAGTTTTAGTTTACCTAATTTTTTTATGTTTATTTATTTTTGAGAGATAGAGAGACAGTTTGAGCATGAGAGGGGCAGAGAGAGATGGAGATACAGAATCCGAAGCAGGCTCCAGGCTCCGAGCTTTCAGCACAGAGCTCGATGCGGGGCTTGAACTCAGAGTGAGATCATGACCTGAGCCGAAGTCTAATGCTTAACTGACTGAGCCACCCAGGTACTTCTCTAATTTTCTTAATAAAAGATTATTTCACACAAGTGTATGTAAATATTTACTTCTAAGTTTCTTCAGAAAAAAGATAATTCACTAATTCATTTTATATATTTGAATGAAGTCATAGACATACAGACACATACATGCTTATATATATATATATATATATATATATATATGTGCCACATTTAGATGGCTATAATTTCCAAATGGCTCTCTTTAATTCATCTCACTATTAAATAATTCAAACTTGGGGCACCTGGCTAGCTAAGTTGGTAGAACATATGACTCTGGATCTTGGGGTTCTGAGTTTGAGCCCCAGGTTTGGTGTGGAGATTACTTAAAAATAATACCTTAAAAAATTATTCAAACATGATGAAAATAATTCAGTCTGCTCTATAGCGTCTAATAAATATTTGACCTACATTAGGTTAGAAGACTCACATTTGGATTACTATTAAGCTGATTCTTGATAATTTCCAAAATAGTGCTAGTATAATACAAAGCCTAATTGCACTAAAAAATTCCTTTTAAGGGAAATGTTTTCTTACATTGTTTGATTTACTCAGTTGTGCTGATATTACAGATACTTAATGATCAAGGAGTTTGGAACGTGGTTCAGACAGTATATAACTAGTCTAGTATTTCGTGAGTTCACAGGAGATTTTGCAACAGATTTTTATGCAAGGCTATTGAATAAATAGTTGGTGACTTAATCAAATTTATTTAGCTAATTGCTGACAAAGGCTGGCAATTCTCTTGATGATAATTGGTACTTTATAAAAAGCTTCCTGAGGATAAAAGCATTAAAGAAAGGAAAAAAAAATGGTAGTATCAGATATTACAACTCTGGGGTGAAGTAAGTCAATTCCATCAGGGAATGCTAACTACCCATGCTGTTTTATTTTAGTGAAACATCTCCAACTCAGACTTCTTGATGCCATGAGACCACAGTGCTAGAAAATACAGTTCAGTCTCTGTTAAATACTCTTAAGTGACCATATTAATTCTGGACATTATTATATGATTGGAAGTGATGGGAGCAACTTCTATGTTCAAGTTTACCTGGACTATGTTGAGAATGACAGAGTCTAACTAACTTTAGACTACTCACTTCTGTGATACTGAATGATGGAAAGAGAAACTTCTAGCTTCTTTAAGCTTCTTTATGTGTATGTTTAGGGCTCTTTATTAAAGCTGCTTAGCATATCATAGGCACCCTATTATCAGAGACAAAAATTAAGTGCCTATTTCAATCTATAAACACACACCTTGCTGAGTTTTCTCTGATTATTAGATTATACTTCAAGTGGATTACTTTTTTTAAGCTAGATGATTAAAACAATGTGCTTTCCATTTCTCCATAAATGTGTTGGTACACAAAAATTAGAGAGTTTCAGGGAAGGGTACTTAATTACTTTTCTATTTGTAATTTCTTCTCAGATACCTCTCTTTAGATCATATATATGAAGAATTTTCAGGAAAGTGGGAGAAAAAAGTTTATATGTACAGTAACAAGACGAATTTAATAAAATCAGGGAAAAGTTTATATTTGGTCTATATTTAAGTCACAATATTTACAAATATGGTTGGAGATTTGTTACTTTATTTTCTTAGGCTTTTACCATGAGATGCTTCACCTCAGTAAAAACTTACATATACAATTGTTTGTATATAAATCACTAAAGTATAGACTTGGCAGAATGTTATATTTTCTTAAAAGTGCTGAATAATGATCATACACATTCCTGGTCTATCGTCTTATGATCTCATAGACTCAAAGTCTGATGAGGTCACAACCTCTAACACCCACTGCATTGCAGTCATGAAGTCTCCTGATCTCACAGGCTCAAGGATTCAGTCTCTAGGCTTAGCAACTTATGGTCTTCAGGTTAAAAGGAGCAGTCCCAGGGAGTTCAGTTCAGAGTTCAGTTTCTTGGAAGGAAGGGTCAAATATAAATCAAGATCATGAACTCTGCCTTCTGTGAAAATTCAAAATTGTAAACTTGCAAGATCACAACGCTGTGACACTATCTCCTTCTGCCTTCCAACTCCACCTTTAACTCTGTTCCTTAGTCGAAACTCCATGTGAAGGAATTGTTGTAGAGGAGACTTTTCTGTCCCCTCTATCCCTTATTTTGGATTCTTCCAATATCAAGTGTGATACACAAGGTCATTCTTGGCCAATGTTCAACTGATTCCTTTGACCCAAAAGACTTGATATGTACCAGACTTGCTTCTCCACCACTTCCACCCTGAACCTTAGCAACTGCAGCTGGCCTACGAGCTTCAACGTCCTTCACATACTTTGTTCACCTAAGGAGAGCAATTCACTCCAGTGGTCAAACTTTGTATCTTAAACCTTTGTTTGTGACCATATCTCTTAAATGACTATAAAAAAAGCAACCATGATTGTGTCTATTAGGGTATGCTTGGAGATTTATTGCTGCTAAAATACATGAAAATGATTTGCATCTTACTGCACCTTCTTGGAAATTGAGTCTTCTAGTGTGTGCATGCACAAGAGAGCTGTTTTCCAGATTTAATTATGTATGTGTTTTCGTATGAAGCAAGTACAAACTATATTTTGTTTTCTACATATGACATCATTCTCTGCCAGTTTCTGTATATTATTACTTCTTCTACCCAAAGTCCAGTGCTACTTTTATGCTACACCAAATTAGTTCATCAGCAACATTTTATTTATGGATCCTCTCTGCTAACCCGTTCATCTACATACTTCTTTTGGTGTGTGTGTTTATGGCATAGTGTTCGTAATTGCTCTGTATGTGAAAATATATGGATATTCACTAGGGAATACCACTTTCTCATTCTTTTAACAAATTATCTTGAGTTTTATAGGAAATCACTCTTCAAAATGTATTCTTATTGGATTATGAAGTCTTGTTTATTAGGATTGAGTTGAAATTACAGATAAAATTATAGGTCTAGATCATTAGTCTCTATTGGCCTTCCTACTTAGAAACATTGTATGTTCTGTTTATGTCCTGCAATGGACTTTTATTATATTTTCCATAAGATTTTTGATATTTTTAAAGTTTTATACTTTATAGAATTTAATAATACCATACATGGGAACCCTTTCTATTGTATTGCATACATCACTATTGAAGGGATTAATTTTTCTAAGTAAATTTTATATACTGATGTAGTAGAGTATTATTATTTCATCTTTTATTTTATTTTATTTATTTTATTTTTTTAAATGTTTATTTGTCTTTGAGACACAGAACATGAGTGGGGGAGGGGCAAAGAGAGAGGGAGACACAAAATCTGAAGCAGGCTCCAGGCTCTGTGCTGTCAGCACAAAGGCCGATGTGGGGTTCGAAATCATGAACTGTGAGATCATGGCCTGAGCTAAAGTTGGACAGTCAATCAACTGAGCCACCCAGGGGCCCCTCATCTTCTTTTAAATATTTTATATTTGTTGTCCTATTTTCAAATTATGAAGCTATTGCCTATTTATTCTAAAATTTTAATGTGACTTACTTATTTACTGGCTTACATCTCCAGGAAAAGTTTGGTAAGATGAATTCCTGAGTTTAATGGGGGACCCCTAAAATTTTTACCTTATCTAACATGTTTATTAAGCTATTGAATAGGTAAACTTTTATCCTTTTAAAGTTTTCATTAAGCAGCCTTATATTTTGTCAAAATGAGTGTTAAATCTGTACAAATAACATTTAATTTTTTTATATTTGAAAATGGCTAGGTTATACTGGCCTTTATGTTAAATTATCATGTTGATTATGAGATTAACATTATTACAGAAGGTTTTGTAAAATAGATTCTTTAAACCACCCACAATGGTGTCCTTTTTATTATGAAGTTGTTTTTCACTAAGGTTGAGATATTCTCTTATATTTTATAGTATTTCAAATCTAAACTTTATACTTTTCTAAATAAATTGTGTCTTTTTAAAATTTAAAATTTTGAAATTTAGACTTGCAATTTTTATTTCAGTTAAGATTCCTCATTGTATGTTCTGTACCTGATTTTATGTATAATCCTTTACTTGAACCCCCTGCAGTACCTTTAAAAGTGATTCTCATCTCTGTGTTTGCACTCCGAGTGTAGTTGCATCACAATATGCAAGGAGATTATAGGGAAAAGTTCTTATAATCACTGGAGTGATTATAAGGACAACTAAATTATAACATCTACTGAAGTGGAGGGATCATACACATAATCACTTGTTTAGAACAGGCGTGTAAAGTTAATAAAAACCCGGTCCTTGGTATTCCTTTGGAGTATTCTATTACTGTTTCAGAAACTAGTATAAGAAACTTATACCCGTTTAAGGGGTACATCCAGAGAAGCCCCAGGGATTTGGAAAGCACTGATAGGACACTAGCAGAAACTGAGAATAGAGTCACCATATAAATTAAATGGAAGCTCAGTACATATTAGTCTATTGCCTTATTAGTTCATGTCTATGAGAATAGGTAATCTAAAATTTTAACTTTTAAGTCTTCAGCCTTAAATGGATATGAATGAAAGCTGTCATCAACTGCAATTGTCTCAGAGATTGAAAATCGTCATTCCTAGCTTTCTTCCCAAATTTCATGGGCAGCCGGGCTCACTCCCCTGGGATGATAATGAAGCTAGAAAACAAACCCAAGAGTTGACTTACAGATTCAGTTAATTCTTAGAGAAAGCAACTGAAGCGTGGGTGTTTCTTTCTCAGTCCTAGTTTCTGGAGGCCGTACACAAGAAATTTGGAAGTAGATTTCAATGATATATGCTGGATATAGAATATATGATGATATAGAATATATGATGATTACTTTATACTGATTCAAAGTTTGCTAGAAATAAGGAAAGCCAGAGGTGCTCAAATATCTCTTGCATATCAGATTTAAGTCATTTGCTTTAGACCTAAGTCCTGTCCATTCTTTCCAGGTTCGTTCTTGCTTTCTGTGGAAAAATGCTACAAAAGTTCTCCACATCACTTCCTCCAAGGTGGAGATAGCGGGCTCATTTGAGTTTCTTGTCTTACTTAGTGCTTAATCTCATATGCATTCAATATTATCAATATAATTTGAAGTTACTTTCACCAGGGAAATTGGAATGAGAACATTTACAGTTACAACTTTGACCTAGGTAGTTATTTTCTTCCTGGGCAGAATAATAAGGTGCTTTGATTACATTAACTCCTGTGATTAAAAGAACGTGAATAATTCCAAACTTATATACTACGTCTCTTGTTTAGTCTCCTTCCTTGGCAAGATCTGTCCTTGGCTCTTTCGACTTAGTTTACTATTTCAACGTCTATTTCAATTAGCTAACATCAATCCTTTGCCCTTCTCCTATTCAGTAAATACACTCATTGATCAATATTCAGTTCCTCCCAATCTTCCCCTATTAGTATCCTTATACAGATGATCCCCAACTTATAATGATTCAGCTTGTTTTTCAATTTTACAATAGTTTGAAAGTAATATGTATTCAGTAGAAACCGTATTTCAAATTTCAAATTTGGATCTTTTTCCAGGCTGTTGATATGTTATACAGTCTTCTCTGGTGTTGCTGGGTGGCTGCAGTGAGCCTCAGCTCCCATCAGCCATGCAAGCACCAAGGTAAACAAATGATACACTTACAACCATTCTATACCCATACACCCATTCTGTATTTCACATTCAGTACAGTGTTCAATGGATTACATGTGCTATTCAACACCTTATTATAAAATAAGCTTTATGTTAGATGATTTTGCCCAGTTTCAGGCCAATGTAAGTGCTCTGAGCACAGAAGGCTAAGCTAAGTTATGATATCTGTAGGTTAAGCATATTAAATAAATTTTCAACTTAAGATACTTCCAACTTATTTTTATTTCTTTTGAGATGAAACCTCATTGCAAGTCAAGGAAGACCTGTACTCTTTTTCACTTGGTCCATTACAAAAATCAAATTTGCCTCCATAGTTCAAAATGGTGTGTGCAGGATGAATGGCTATCTAGATGTTGGAGAGAGAAATATGAAAGATATAACCAGTTTTCTTTTTCCTCAGTTTTCAATCTGAGCCAGTTCCCTGAAGCATGGTGTCTAGCTTATTAACAATATAAGCAAACAAAATTGATGGAATAAGCTTTAGTAGAATTGAAAGACTAGCTGAAGAGTCTCTTACTTTTAATAACTTACCATATACATTCTTTACTTATATAGCAGTTAGCTAAAACTGGAGACATGCAGGTGAATGCATGCACGGTTTAGCAAAGGAACATTTGGGGCAGTCTCTGTTCTTTACCTATGTCTATATGACACACATTCTGGACTGACTGCAGGCTTAATCCTTCTACAGGGAATTGCTCTGGTAAGAGTCAGTGCTGCTAATGTTTGAATTCTCCTGGAGAGGGAAAATATGTCAAAATCCATTTTTATTTTCCAGTATGCCTTTTATTTTCAATATAAAATCAAAATAATGTTAGTTCCTCCAGGGAGAGAGAGTGGCAGGAAATTGATAACACATCCTGTGAACAGTACTAAAAAGGAGAAGAAATATATTCTCCCTTACTATTCAAAATCTAATTGTTAGGAGCTTAAACCAGTAATTCTAATGAATGTTAATTTTTTTTAAGTCCTTTGAATGATGAAGCTACACATTTTTGCTATTCCCCCATACCACATTTGTTGTAAAATATCCATCTAACACAACAACATGAGCAAATATGTTGTCTTATTTTACATATTAATAAAATGATAAGTGTAAATCATTTAAATAATTTTAAATGGTTTTAATTCCTTAATTATGGCACATAATAATGCTACAAATCCTTAACGTACGATTATTTTCCTGGATAAGATTGATCTTTACTAAGATCTTTACTAGAATGAGATTGTAATATGAAGGAAATCTAAGATAAAACTAATTATGTGTATAATCGGATCTCAGGAGCTTTACATAAAACAATTTCCACAAAAATAGAACTTTTATTATAAAAAGAGGGACTGAGTGGGTTCAGTTCTCTTATATTTCTCATAAGCTTAACTATACATTTATTTTTTAATGTATATGAGCATGGTTAAGTTAAAACAACATTGATGTCATTATCATATTATGAGAATATTTCTCATTATGGATGGATTAAATACAGTAGTAGTTTCAAAGCATCAGAGTGCTTCCTAGTGATGAAAGGCATTTCATCTCTTGCTGCTTATGGAAGCATCCAAAATTTGGTGGTTTAAACATTAACCTTTTAGTCCACTCGCATTTGAGTGTGCTGGCTTATTCCGGTCTGAGAGAGCTCAGCTGATAACTTTTGGACTGCCCTACACCTGGCAGTGGGTCAGTCAGCTTGTTTCTGGGTCATCAGGGATGCCTTAGTTCACATGTATGGGTTTTTCTAGCTGTTGTACAGGGTGAGAGAGGCAACTGAGTTTACTTCTCTTATAATTCATCAAGTTAGCCTGGATTTCTTCAAATAATGACTGTGGTCACAAACACTGCAAAGAAAGCATCCTCAATGTACAGCCCTTATTAAGCCTTTGCTGATGTCACATTTGTTATTCAAGTCCATTGGCCAGAGAAAGTCACATGGCCATTTCAGGTTCAAGAGCTGGGGCAATATACTCTACCTACTCATATTATTCATAGAAAGGAAGGCTTTTATGGGCATTTGGTAATCGATCACACTCATTCTCCAGCTGTAATTTATTCATGTTTCTCTCAAATGGAAAATACATTCACTCTTATCCCAGGGACACAAAATGGCTCCTATATTCTGCCTTAGAATTGAGGTCCAAAATGTTGTGCTCTAAAATCATGTCTAAAAGGTGGTCTTGGATGTGTTTCTCTTGAACTAAAGAGACCAGCTATCCCACAGACACAATATATAGAAGATGTGCTAGACACACACATTAGATACATACTTCACCTTCCAAATTAGAACACATGATAGTTTTGCCAGCTGTTCTACTAGAAACCCATACTGTCATACTTTTATCAGCTTTATATACAATCTCTTCATTGATTTTTGGTTTACTAGTTTCCATGAATAGATTATTCACTATTTTTTCAGCCTGGTTTGTTTCTTCACTGTTTTTTCAGTCATTACTACCCCCCATTCCCAAGATCAATACGCTTATAAGTACAGTATCTCTATTAATTATCTATTGCTGTATAACAAACTATTCCAAAAATGTCAGTGGCTTAAACCAGGCATCATGCATTTGGCTCTGAATTCTGTGGGTTGGCAGGGAGGTCTTTCCTGACTGGGCCAGCTTTATTGTTTTCTGCTGCCTCTGGAAGGTGGGGGTTTAGCTAAGAGCTGGATGACTTGTGGTTGACGAGCTCACATGACTGTTACTTGGAAGGCTCTTGGTAAATTGGAGGGGACTGGGTCATGTGTCTCTTGTTATCCAGGAGAGAAAGTCTGAGCTTCTTTCACATGGTATTTGAAAGGTTAAAAACACTGCAAAAGAAGGTATTCCTCAATGATCAAACTGATGGCAAGTCTCTGCTTTTATCTTGTTTGCTAATGTCCCATTGGCCAAAGAAATACATATAACCATCACGGTTTTACACAATGGGGAAAGACTCTTCCTGATAAAAGTGCAAGGGATTGTGGTCACTTTTGCAAACTATCATAGAAGATTAGAAAAGTTTTTTTTTTCTTTTATAGTTTATTGTCAAGTTGGTTTCCATATAACACCCAGTGTTCATTCCAACAAGTGCCCTCCTCCATGCCCATCACCCCCCTTCCCCTCTCTCCCACCCCCATCAGGCCTCAGTTTGTTCTCGGTATTTAACAGTCTCTCCATAGAAGGTTAAATAAAGAAATCAGTATGTCTTGTTTCTATTACCATAAATATTTTCCCCCATAAGATCAAGTAGCCACGAAGAAGGTAGGAAATGCAATACATCCGTTCTCTTTCACATATGCACCATATATTTAACTCTCTGGCCTTCTAATTCTTTGATCTTTTCAATCAATGAAAATATCTTCCATACTCCATGCCCCAGTGTTCTCATTCTTTAATGTTTATCATTGCTGATTATCACAGTTCTCCAGAAATTTAGATTCTTAATCATCTGCTATGAATTATGATTTATATACTCCCAACTCATGTCCTTGAATTCACCCACTTAAACCAATTTGACCTTATCTTGAACTCCAGAACATTATGTATATGACTTTTTGTATCCATCCTTTTCCTTATTACCAGGCTTAGATATTGTGATTTATTAATATAATTGCTGTCTCTCAGGTAAACTCAATCTTTCATCCTTCACCCAAGAAAACCCCAAAGCTGAATAAATACATTTCTCTATAAAGTGGTAGCTACCTTGGTGCATTTGAATGGTACTAAAACACACACATACATACAATTATATCCACTTGATTCAGTTTAAATTTGTGAACACAAACTACAGGTGTCCCTTTAGGATTGCCTGACAAGACTATTACATTCCCTGGCCAATTCACTTAGCCACTCTGTAAGAGAACTCCTCACATCTCTTCACTTACTCACATATTCTAACTTGGCATTATTATATCACTAAGAATATAGAAACAATTGGAAAAGAATCCCTGATCTTAATTATAGCCAAATGTAACACTCCATTTGAATCTGCAGGCACATCCATTCTTGTCCTTGGTTTCATCTAAAGTCATGGATGTGTTTCCCTTGGTTACATGGGATGTGTTTCCCTTGGTTACATCTAAAGTCAATTCCCCTGTTTATATACCAGATCCCAGGCTATCATGTCTTTCCACTGGTAATCCCTCCCGCCATGACATATTTAAATTCTTCATTAGATCATTTCTGTCATTATTTAACTTGATCTACTAACCAAACTTAACTGAAATCACCATTTACATTATTTTATTTTTATTTAAAAAAAACATTTTAAGGCTAGCTCAGAGCCTGGAGCCTGTTTTAAATTCTGTGTCCCATCTCTCTCTGACCTTCCCCTGTTCATGCTGTCTCTCTCTCTCAAAAATAAACAAAACATTAAAAAAATTAAAAAAATATATCTGTAGTAAATTTTTTACCTTTCAACAATACTTGAATAAACTGATAGATGCTTCCCTTGTTAAGAATTTTATTTACTTGATATATGTCATGGAAGTCTCCTGGTTTTCCATCAAATTTGCTGACTACTCATTCTATCCTTTTGAATAACTAAATGCTAGACTTTGGTTTTGATTCAGAAACATTAGTGTTTTCAAGAATTTTCAGAATTTCCCTTTGTTCCTTGCACTCACTATCTTCCAATGATCTCAAATTCTGATGATTTTATGTTCGTTCTATTTACTGATTTCTCCTGATTTTATATAGCAGACCATTTATTTCCCCTTATTACCTATGTATATAACTTTCCAAATATAACATTTGTTATTTGGATGTCAATTAAACATGCTCTTTCATAGGTCTAAAAAGAATTCAAATTCAACACTCCTATATGACTGCCCATCTTCTACATGCTATGATGACTTCAGGAAGCACCCAGTTGAAGGGGGTAGGAGGAAAAAACCTCAGCTCAGGTTTTAGTTTTTCTCCACTCCACACATTGGGCTCACTTCCAAAGTTCACATATCAATAAAGAATATGAAGAAAAACAAAAGGTAATTCTTTGAAAAGGTAATAAAATTGATAGACCTTTAGCCATGTTAACTAAGAGAAAACAAAGGATACAAATTCTTCATGAAAGAAATGAAAGGAGGAATCACTAGAGATCCCAAGGACATCAATAGGATAATAAAGTAGTATGAATAACTCTGTGTCTACACATCTGATAGCTCAGATAAAATGGACCTGGTTCCTTGAAAGACCCAGTCTGCCAATAGGAAGAAGAAACAAATTATCTGAATAGGCTTATATCAAAGAAATTGAGTCAATAACTTCCAGAACAAAAACTGCCAGGCCCATATATTAGCAAATTGAACACATCAGTATATTAAAAAGAGTATATATCTCACCGATTCTTCCTGGATGAAGGCCAGTTCAACATTTACAAATCAGGAAATGATAATATAATGATGGATATATAATTTTACATTTGTCTAAATGTATAGAGTGTACAATACCAGGAGCGAACTGTAATGTAAACTGTGGCTATTGGGTGATTTTGACATTTCAGTATAGGTTCACCAATTATTAAAAAAAAAACCTCACCATTCTGGTGTGGAAGGTTATGAATATATGGAGGAAGCAGATATATGAGAAATCTCTGAACTTCCCTATCAATTTTGCCTCTAACCTAAAATTTCTTTTAAAGTCTTAGAAAAAATTCCAAAAGTCCAGTGTCATGTGGATGTTATGTGGATCTCACCCATGCTGTACTTTCCAGTCTCATTTCATGATACTTTTTTGCTTGTTTAACTTGCTCCAGTTACATTCACTCAACTGGATTCCTGTTGGATTAGCAATTAGCTGCATGCAGAGATAATCTGTCAATTATTTCCTTCAGCTTTACTACACATTTTGCTTTATTTCCCAGAAATTCTCTTCTACCTTCACTCAGATCTTCACAGGAGCTACTCAGTCATTGTTTCTGTGTGTTTGTATAAACACATTAATTTTTAACACCTCATGCTATAACCTGTGACCAGTGGGGATTATGTTTATAACATTCTTCTAGCTCTTTCTGGATAATTCTTAAATATACTTTATACTGTTCCTTAGAGGTTCCTAGAAGGATTATCCCTCAATTGCCTATTAGAATAACAAAATTATTTATCCTTGCATTGAATTACTCTCCTTCTTCTTGTGATTATCCAGCTACAAATCCTCCTAGTTCAACAAAGAAGAAATTGAGGAAAACCAGACCAAGGATTTAAATATAAATATTCTTGAACTAGAAAGGATATAGAACAAACAGCCTCTATGGGTTTCCTATGCCCAAGAAAAGAGACCATGTTTGAAGTAAAGAAAATTTTAGAGACCCAGATTGTGAGCTATTAGGTAAAAAAGCCTGATGATTTTGAATCTCTATATTCAAAGATCTTCAGTATCTTGTTTGGAAGAAGCCACTCCCTCCCCCTTTCTCATAGGGGCTCATATGGTTTGAGTGCCTTGCGAGATGCTTAGATTATTCAATATTTGATTGGATTTTATGTCATCTCCTGATGTCCTGATCTGTAAGTAGGGGTAGGTGAAACAGAGCAAAGACAAGATAATTAATTATCAAGTAATTTCTCAAGGTAGAAAAAGGCAAACACATTCAAGTAACTAAAACATCTGACGAATACATTGGAAAGTATTAAGGAACGCATGTTGGAGTGTATCTGGGAGTTGAGATTTGGCCCAGAACTACAACATACATGGCTTCTTGACATGAGGTCACTCTATTGTGACTCTGTGTTTAATGTTCTGGCAGGGACACCTGGAGATAATGCTTAGAATTGCATTTTAAACCTTGGAAATAATTGTCTGCAGTGAGTAAATAGAATATTTAGAACAGTGTGAAGAGAATTATGTAGGTGAGTAATACAGAAAGGATCCAATATGTAAGATCAGACAATCTACCCACTAAAATGTTTCACAGGAAATCTTTTTCATTAATAAGAAACTACTAAAGGGAGACACTGACCTCTCTGGACAGCTCATCAATGTTTCCTTCTTTAGGCCAAGGTTGACATTAGGAGATACTGCCATGGGACAATGCTTCCTAGTGCCATCTAGCATAGATTCTAAAATAGAGGAGGCCAGGAGGCCAATATTTGTCAGCAGAGATAATCTCAAGGAATCTGTCCTCCTGAGCATCAAGATTAGAGAATTGACTGGTGGATTAAATTGTCTCTTCTGAGTTTCTTTGTGGAAAATTCTGAAATCCATTTTACATGGCTCATAAGAGGCTCCCTGGTAGGATTGAACCCCATTTTTCCACAGCAGTGATCAGCTTGATAACACCCTGGAATTAGTTTTGTATACTTGCCAGTTTCACTCTTTCTAGACTCTTGATCAGTGCAGCATTTCCAAATGAATGCAAGCCTTTGTCTTACATTGGGTTTCCTCAAAGCAAAATCTAAGACGTTCTTATTTCTCAAACACACATGACAAACTCATTTCCACCTCAGTTAATGGACTGTCTCTTCTCTCTGCCTATTATTCTGGTGCTCAGAAGGATACATTGCTTATTTAGTTAAATTTCTGAGTCAATCAAAGAAATATCTACTTTAGAGCAGCCTTCCTTGACATGGCCAGCACTTCCTATTCCTTCCTTAATCTGATACTGCTTCATTTTACATGTTTAGTATCTTAGTCACTTTTTAATTTAATTTAATTTCTAATTTTTAAAACATTTTTTTTGAAAGAGAGAGCATGCACACACAGGGGAGAGTCAGAGAGAAAGGAAGACACAGAATCCAAGGCAAGCTCCAGGCCCTGAGTTGTCAGCACAGAGCCTGACATAGGTCTTGAACCCACGAACAGTGAGATCATGACCTGAGCCAAAGTCGGATGTTTTACCAACTGAGACGCCCATGCTCCCCTTAGTTACTTAATTTTAAATGTCATAATATTAGGAGTTTACCTAGAAAATAAATTTTTAAAATACTCACAGAGCTTCCTAATAGCAAATGATGAAAAGATGTGTTTTGACCAAGTATCCCATTTTCCTGTAATGAAACAAAAACTGCTCCCTAAAACATTAGGGTAACACAAAAACTTTAATTGTCAAGTTAGGCTTCCATGAATAATTATATTATGATTGAAAACAGTGGCAAATGTACTAATAAAAGGAAGAGATGAAAATTTCACTGAAAGAAATCTGAGACTTTCATATGCAGCTTCCCCTAAAGCTTATTTCTCTATGACATTAGGAAGCTTCCTGGTGTCAGATTTAATGTGGCATGAGTTTGGAATAACTTATGTGCACATATTGCTTCCCAGGGTAATCCATTTGATTACAGAATACCTTACATCACATTAAATAATCAGTATATGTGACTGGCTCTATTTTCTATCTAGGCAATAGTTCCAATTTCTGAAAATTTTAAAATTCCAAGTTTAATTACAGTAAGTAACCTAGAGATATCAGATCTATTCTGCTAAAAGCATGTTCTAGATTAGAACTCTCCTTCATGCTATAAATGCTGTTTGTATGTCTTTGAGGAAGTATAGTTTTTAGCACAATAACTAGAAGGTTTGTTTGGTGTTTCTTTGTTCCAGGCATCACTGGGGGTAAGAATAAAGGAGTTCCAGTCCCATTGTTAAGTTATTATGCCCCGGAAGTCCTAGTATTCTGAAGTATGAGATGGCAACAATAATACTAGTAAAATACAAGAGTTGGCATTTTTTTGTTGTTGTTTTTGAGAGAGAGCGAGCGAACAGGGGAGGGTTCAGAGGGAGAGGGAGAAGAGAATTTTAAGCAGGATCCACACCCAGAGTAGAGTCTGACACAGGGCTTGATCTCACAAACCATGAGCTCATACCAAAATGAAGATTCCTAGATGCTCTACCAATCGAGTTGCCCAGGCACATACCCCTCCCCTCAATCTTATTTCTATAGAACCACCAGAAAACTTAAAGAGAGAAGTTATTATTTTTTGTAGCCATAATTTCTCAGATGAACTCTTTGCAAAATCTTTGTGATACAAATGTTAATAAACCAGTCCTCAGTCAGCTGATAACTAGAAACCATTTTCTGTGTTGCCATTGGTATAAGGAATGAGTCTAGTCACGGAATGCAGTGACTTCCAGGAATGCAGTCAGAGCCGCATTTCTGCTTCATCACACTGTGTTTTGGGTTCTTATTTTTCCTTTAGATACAACAATACAAAATCTGTTGAATTTCATATTTTTCTTTAAAACATATAATTTTCCAAAAGTTTTGTGAAATGTCCATCTTTCCTGAAAGTTACTATTCCTTTTGTTTCTAACCAAACTTTAGACCTTTCACTATTTCCATAATAAAGTTGGTTCTCATATTGCTGTTTTTTTCTTGTAAAACAACAACAACAAACTATAAATTGCAGGGGTGCCTGGCTGGCTCAGTCAATGGAACATGTGATTCTTGATCTCGGGGTAGTAAATTCAAGCCCCATGTTGGGTGTAGAAATTACTTAAACACTAAAATCTTTAAAAAGAAACAACAACTATAACTTGCAAACAGAGGTGGTAAATATAAAACGTTTATAGAGAGTAAAAGGTATCAGTAACAGAGAAGTAAAGATGAAGGACTATAATAATGATTGTTACTATAACTGTCAATTTTTTCTTATAATCCTTCAAATAAGATACTAATGGATGTTTATTAATTTTTCCACAAAATATGCTATCCTATAGGTTTATGGGTATAACCGCAATTATAATTGAATTTTTGTGAATTGTTTTTGTGGATTTTCCTTCTATTCAAAAGTAGGGGATATTTGAAATATCTTTACTCTTAAAGTCTTCATTTTTGTCCTCATGTACTTTGAATAATACATTTAAAAAAAAACAAAGAATAAATTTGAAGAGTTACTAGATGTGACTGACAGACTAAAATTGAAGTCAGTTTTTATGTTTCATTATTTCTTTAATATTCTTAGTTCATCTTTTCCAATGTAGTTTGCTTTATTTTATTTATTTATTTAAATAAATAATATTTTAATATTTTAATAAATATTTTATTTATTTTTCCTGGTAGATGAGTCTTGTATCAGTCCTATATAAAAATACATTCACAATCATAGCCTAGGATGCAATGATTTTCAGAAATCTAAAGCTTCTTACCCCTTTTAGGAGTACAGATATATGCAAATTCATGTTTTACAAGAAACACCCTAAAGTAAGTATTATGGTTCAATTAGTTTATTTTGGCCGTAATCCCAGGAAGCAGTGAATGAGGGAGGAATGGACAGGAAAGGAAGGGAAACCTGTAAAATTTTAATGAATATGTTCCCACCGTGGGCAGAGGAATCTTCGGGATATTTACCCTCTACCTCATCTCTCTCATTTTTGAAGGTGACTGCATAGGGTATAAACATTTCCCCCTTGAAATTTCAGTCTGCCTCCCAGGGAACAGAAGCACCTTCAGAAAAAGAAGCCAAGCAGTTGGTTGAAACCCTAGTGGCTAAAACTGCAGGTGAACTCTAAGGCGACCTAATGAGATGTGGATGAGCCATCTACAGAACTTGACACTAAAGTGGAAAACTGTAAACCTGAATAGTTCCCCAAACGACCACTCCCACTGCAACTGTCTTGCAAGATCTTTTTTCTTTTTTTAACATAAGGTCCCTGGTGGGCATTTATAAACTATATAGTATAAGCAAACTGCTTATTTCCAGATGACCTGGACAAAGGTCTAATTAAATGAGGTAACCATGAAGAATTCTATGGTAAAAGATTACAGGTTTTCTTTGCTAGAATTTCTTACATTGAGGACGTTCATATTTGTATTATATTTCTACTCTTCCATCCATACTTCCATCTAAAACATATATTTGTCTCGGCTTATTCATATGAATCAAGTCAGGCAAAAGGAATGTGCTAATGGAATTTCTTCCTCAGCATTTTTATGTACAAGAATAAGATTTTTGCTCTTATAGTTTTAACTAGGTTGTTTAATTTTTTTTTTAATTTTTGAGTAATCTCTACACTCAAAATGGGGCTTGAACTCATAGTCACAAAATCAAGAGTCTCATGCTCTATAGACTGAGCCAGCCATGTGCCCCAACTAGCTGTTATTTTTAAAGCTAAGATAAACGTGCTACGTTGTGAAGTTTCCTCATACATTTATATGATTGATCTGTTTGTCTTTATCACCCAACACTCCGAAACAGCAAACAACTCCTAGGTTGAAGTATTAGGGTGACATTCAAGTTCTTTTTCTAGGAGAATCTGTGGGAATTACTAGTGGCCAGTCAGTACTGATAACTTTTTCACTCTCATGCTTGAGTTTTCAGGTGTGACCTAACAGTAATTTTACTTTCTTCTATTGTGACATTGACAGAGATGATCCTAGGTATTATCAGTTGTTATGATATTTAAAAATTTTGTTCTACTTTGGTCAGGGGTTAGAGTTAAGAACAAGTATTCATTAAATTTAATAGTTTGTGTATTTTTAATAGATTTTATTATTCATTTATATTTTAAGTAGATTTTTTTTTAATGTTTTATTTATTTCTAGGAGAGAGAGAGACAGCGTGAGCAGGGGAGGGTCAGAGAGAGAGGGAGTCACAGACTCTGAAACAGCCTCCAGGCTCTGAGCTGGCTGTCAGCACAGAGCCCTACGTGGAGCTCGAACCCACGAACCGCGAGATCATGACCTAAGCGAAAGTCGGACGCTTAACCGACTAAGCCACCCAGGCGCCCCATAAGTAGATTTTTTAGAACAGTTATAAATTTATTGAAGTTGAGAAGAAAATAGTTTCCCTATATCTCACATTTAGTTTTCTGTACTAATACCTTATATCAGCATGGTACATTTGTTACAATTAATGAATTAATATACATGCATTATTTTATTCAGCCTTCCTTAGTTTCTACGAAATACCCTTTGTTCCAGGAATCTCTCTAGACTGCTACATTACATTTAGATGTCACATTTGTTACTTTTTAACAATCTCAAACAAACATTTAATACACTTCCACTAAAGAACGAAGATGCTGTTTTATAATAGATAAATATTTAGTACTTTTTAACATTTTTTCTCATTTTCCAGTAAATTGTTTGGACCCTTAGAAAGGATAATGGGGGCGGGGGGATGCCCTAGGTGGCTCAGTCCGTTAAGCTTCCGACTTCAATGCAGGTCATGATCTTGCAGTTCATGAGGTCAAGCCCCTTGTCGGGCTTTGGGCTGACAGATCAGAGCCTGGAGCCTGCTTTGGGTTCTGTGTCCCCCTCTCTTTCTGCCCGCCCCCTTTCTCAATAGATAAACATTAAAAAAATATTAAAAAAAAAAAAGAAAGAAAGAAAGGAGAGTGGGGAAGCTGGTTTATGACTGACGGAGCCAACGACATTTACCCAGACTGCACCTGGAGGCTGGACGGCATCCCTGGATAGAACAAACTGCCCTTCTGTCCTCTCCACTCCCGCCCAGGATAGCCATGCCGCCAAGTTAGATAAGCTTCCTGTGCAGCCACCAAGTGGCTTTTCATTCATTTACTTACCCATTTATTTAAATAACCCAAGGGTTAATCATCTGAATAATGCTATATTGTCTAGTTATAGCACTGGAAATGACACAGATGTTGATGCTGCCTGTATTCTGTACAAGTGCCTCCGTAACTGAGAAGCTAGGGATATCTGTGACTGCTTTTGTGTCCCTAAAAATAGAGCCATATATGCACCTGGGTGAAAATCTTTTTTGTTCATTTAAACACAGTTTGGATTCAAGTGTTAAAATGTCATTGATAGAAAAGAAACCCAATATATTCTTTTACAAAGTAGTTCCAAACTTATAGAAAAGCATTGAGATTTTTTTTTAAATAGCCTAATTTCCTTTTTTGATTGGGGCTGAACCAGAGCTTGATGACAGAGTGTGAGTGTAGTAAGATGGAGGAACATATTGAGAGACTCCAAAAGCAATCCATTCTAATGGGTTAATGTTTTAGAAAAATGTAACAGTATCTTCTTGTGTAAGAGTTTTATTCGAGACTAACTCAATTGGAGGGTAAACAAATAGATCTTGGGGAAATACTCAGAAATCACCAGGTAGGAAGTTTGATTTTATATTTTGAACAAGTACTGATGTTGAGAATAGACCTAGAACAAGGCAAATGTAGAAGCAGAGAGAGAAATACAGCAGAGACTGGTGGGTGTTCAGCAAACCTGTTTCTTCTTCACAAAACAAAGAAAGACCCCATTTTCCAAGCTGTCTTGTAGTCAGATGTGACAATGGGGCTAACTTCCGTTCAATGTATGTGTATGGACATCTTGTGTACCACTTCCATACCTGGACCAAATATTCTCCCCCACCCAGTTCTTTCTCCCCAGCACCCTGCTGTGTGTTGATACACATGAAAATCCTAGAGTCCTCGTGTTGAAGAAGGCCGACTCTATCTTACTGAGTGCCTGAATAATTCATGAAACTGAGGCACTTCATTCCTCTCTGTTTTGAATTGATACTAACAAGAAATCTCTACTTAGTTGACTTGCATGGTTTCCTTCAACTCTTAAAACTGCTATAATCCCTCACCTAATGCAAAAACTGATACAATGAAGTAGACGGTTGAGGTAAATAAAACCTGAACTGTAGGGCATTGATCTGGAGGTCAGGTAGTGGTCAGTGAAAAAGATGGTAGGAGATATTGGGAAGATGAAGAATCTAATGGGACACAATTCTTGTATTTCTCAATGCTTCTGCATTACCTCGGCCTTCCGAGCAATGGAAGTAGACAAACTAAAATAAATAAAGAGCATATCTCTGCCTTTCGTACCCCACTCTCCTCCTCTTCCCCTGGAGATATTTGTCACATTCCAGAGTAATAAACCCAGAGATGTCTTTTATTCTTTCTCCTAGAGATGTTTTCTTGCTTGTTAGAGCAAAAGGTAAAAAAGTCTTTATTTCCAGAGGGAAAAGACAGACGATTACTCTGGCAGCTCTACCTAAGACCTGAGTCTCGTAATTCTGAGGTTCTTCTCCTATTATGCCGCATGACCACCTATGCAGATAAGCATCTGACTCCCATCACTTCACCCGGTGGAGAAACGTGTGTGGGAACCCAACACATGATGCTTTGGAAATGATCTCTTTTTTCTGGTTCAGAGATTGACATTTTCTTTCAGAATATGAATATATAAATCTTAATAGATGCTTGCTATGTAGTAGCAAAATACTAGGTAAAATTACCTCCTTTGGAAAAAAAATATCCCCTTTGATATTTAACCAAGATTTTTCTGAGTTTGTAAATTTGAGAATGGGGTTGGAACATAGGTTGTTAGAAATATAGATGATTACTGACTGCTTTTAACTAAAGTAGAAAGACGTGAGCCCAGACCATAATTGGTTCATTTACAAACTGATAGGACAGAAAATAGAGCATGTCAAGACATTTGAAGCCTCAAAAATATTGTTTTCAGAACCTACATAGGGAAAATATTGGCTTCATGCAATGACAATAAAATGACAAAGAAACTCGAGAAATTTGATGAGAAGGATTGTTTCAGACTTCCAAGTTGTAGAAATGATGTGTTACTTTCTCATATTCTTACAGTTGTAATTGACAAGACATCACTATATGTTTAAGGTGACTTATACAGCATGCTGGTGTGAGCTGGATGTATTTTGAAATGGTTGTTACAACACGTTCAGCTAACATCTATTTTCTGATATAGACACAAGGAAAAGAAAAGTGTAAAGGGGAAATGATTTGATGAGAATTCAGGATTTAGCGACTTTTCTCCATGTCACACAGTAGTTTTAGCTATAGTTCTCAGGCTGTATATTTCATCCCTAGTACAAACTTATCACTGGAAGTTTGTACCTTTGGACCACCAGTGGCATTTTGAATTGCCATTTTAAAAGCTTTCAGACGGTACGGTCCCATTTACATTCAGCCCTGCCACAAAAGATAAGTTTAAGATTGTAGTCTTCCTATTCCAGCCATGTGGCTTGAAGATTGCCGCCATTAGTTCAAGGGGCTGGGTGGCGTGTTTTAGTCCATCAGGCTGCTGTAACAGAATGTCACAGGGTGGTTGGCTTATAAAACAATTTAATCTCATAGTTCTGTAGGTTAGGGAATCCAAGATAAAGGCACATCCAGATTCAGTATGTTGTGATGACCTGCTTCCTAGTTCTTTGCTGCTTTTCTCTGTGTTTCCTCAGGATGAGTGACCTCTTTCTCTCTCTCATCCTTTTCCTGATCCTGTTCATAAGGGCACTGATCCTATTCATGAGTGCTTTACCCTAATTACCTCTCAAAGGTCATATCCCCAAACACCATTACACCAGGAAATAGGTGTCAACATACATATTTAGGGGATGGGGGTGGAAAGCAGTCTATAGCAGGGGAATCAAAGGAACAAAAATAAGTTGTGACCTATGACTAGGAAATGGCTGTGGTTATAGGTTCATGGAAGTAACTGCAATTCAACTGACTGGAGTCATGTTTTATGGGAAACATGCTGTCAAAACTCAAAAGGCAGGATTTAAAGAAGCTTTAACTGTCTCAGGTTTAGAATATCACTTTAATCTCCAAACATATAAGGATAAAACATATGTTGTATTTCTTAGAAGACAATTACATGTCCAGATTTTTTAAAGGTATTTGTTATTAGATTTATTATTAATTATACAAACTATAGTTGTTTTGCATTGATCCTATTTTTCAATTTGATACCAACCTTCTCTTGATTTTATTTAATTCTATAGCACTTTTAACTACTTACACTGCTTCTGTCCTTGCTTTATATTCTTGGATTTTAAGATACTCAGTGGTGTTTAACACAATGACTTTTAGATGTTTCTGAAGATTTGTTTCCTTTAACACAGTGGTTGATATTATTTTACATGTATTAACCACATTTGTTGTTGTTGGCTTAAAACTTTTAGTTTTCTGAGGTGTCTGGGTAGCTCAATAGATTGAGCATAGGACTCTTGATCTTGGCTCAGGTCATGATCACAGAGTTTGTTAGAGCCCTGTATTGGGCTCTGCACTGACAGTGGAGAGCCTGCTTGGAATTGTCTCTCCTGCTCTTTCTGCCCCTCCTCCACTCTCTCACTCTCAAAATAAATAAATAAACTTTAAAAAATTCTAATCTTACTGTAATCTGATAATTCAACTCCTGTATGGTTCATCTTGATCTTTCATATCATAAAATCTTCCACATGACTATTTTAGGTTTTTATTGACTATGAGACTGCATATTGTCTTAATAGGAAATTTTACTGATAGACTTAAATCAGCCTTATTGATTATATCATTCAGTTCTTGTATATAATTATTGATTACTTAATTTAAATTATGTGATGAAGATCAAATGGTAATGGATCTGCCAATTCTTCCTTGCTTATTTTGGGATTTGCTTACTTAGCTGCTACAATGTTTACAAAATAAATAGCTAGGACTAGAAATAGTCTGGGTCTACAGAGCCTGCTTTTAACCCTCGGTTGGTGCTTGTATTGTTACTGGTGAGTCCATTTTAATTAGTTTTGTTACTTAAGTATTTGCAAGGCATATATTTATAAACATTTAGTTTTAAAATTCATGTATTTTTTATGAGTGCCTTATATGTAAAAAAATATATATACACAGGCAGTTTTCACTTTGCATAGAACCTTGTTAACTGGATCTTGGGTGTATCTGGTGGGTACAGCTCCGATATGTCCAAGTTCCCATCACTGTATTTCTGTGAAAACAAGGTAGAGCCTCTAGTTGAATTTTGCATTTCCTGTCAAACACTGAACACATAAAACTTTCATTAGGGAAAACAGTTGAATATATATTTTTTATATTTTTGAATATTTGAAATCATTCCTCTTATCTGTATTCACTGATTTATACTTTCTTTTTTCCTATTAATTTCAGGTATGGCTAAATGAATGAAACTATCTGTAACTTATAAAATTAATAGGTTTTTCATTGGTTTGAAAGGTACTTGTGATATTTATAATTCTAGAGGTTCTGATTACATTAACTGTCACTTTTGGGGTTGCATAGATCTATATGTCACCCAAAGTAATGTAAACAATTTTACGTCCCTCAAATTATGTGAAAGGTTCTTATTGCATTTTGCCTCACACTATTTACCTTTCCTTCTAAAAGTCTGTTGATAGCCTGATCTGGGATGATTAACTTCAGTTAGCTTTTCTAATACTCCCTGGAGACTAAAGGTGCGGTATTTAGATACTGAGCAATTATATGCTTATTTACAAATGCGAAGATGATTATTTGACACATTAACCTGAGTGTAAACAAGCAACAAATAAACATTCGGACTTTATTAGCTGCCAAATCATGCTGAAGCAAAGGTCTGCGAAAAATTTAACTCTGACTGCTTATTATATAAGAGAAATTGAGGAAATAAGTATTTACCTGTTTGGAATGCAAATATCTGACCTATAAACTCTGACAGTTTATAAAATATATTGTAAAGAATCACATGAATAATACATGATTGTTATCAGAATGTTCCTTTATTCATTTTGATCCTCCATCATACACATCTACTTTTAAAAAATATTCTTCCTCTTTTAAAAAACATATAATCAGGGGCGCCTGGGTGGCTTAGTCGGTTAAGCGTCCGACTTTCGCTTGGGTCATGATCTCGCGGTTCGTGGGTTCGAGCCCCGCGTCGGGCTCTGTGCTGACTGCCAGCTCAGAGCCTGGAGCCTGTTTCAGTCTGTGACTCCCTCTCTCTCTGACCCTCCCCTGCTCACGCTGTCTCTCTCTCTCTCCTAAAAATAAATAAAACATTAAAAAAATAAATAAATAAAATAAAATAAAAAACATATAATCAAGATTATTTTTTTTCTCTTAATTGAAATATAGCTGACATATTGGTTTCAGGTATAATCTAGGATATTTTAAAGCTTAGCTTTTTTATACGTATGTATAATTTATGTATTTTTCCTCCAGTTTTTACACACTTCAATTTCCATGACCTCATCCTGCCAGTATTACAGTGAAGAGGCAAAGCAAATCAGTTTTTTTCTGCAATTTGAGATCTTGGTATCTTGCCACCTATTTTTCAATAAAGGGATTATGCATGGACTGCTAATACAGATTTCATCAACACCTAACATAAGAAAACACTTTCCAGAAGCATGATTTTTGGTAAGGGGCTACCTTAGTCTGCCTGAATGTATTTAGAATTTTTCCACCACAATATAGAATAAAAAGGGATAGTATGTAGGAAAAATTAAAGAAATCAGAAAGTACATTATTTCCTCCAAATACATTGAAGAAAATCAGAAAATTAGGAGGAAATAATTTTTTTCTCATTTCAGATAGACTGAATGAGTACTTTTCCTTACATGAACTAAAGAGTGAGGGAAAAAACAGGCATAGACTACCTAGGAATTCTTGAGAGTCAAGAATAATTCACTTTGAATGTGATATGTGTGATAGTTGAGTTATGCCTCTCTGGGAACTTGCACAATTATTTGCAGACCACGGCAGAGTGTCCTAAGTCTTCTAATAGGATCCCTTGGGCCAGCCCAGCCACGTCTCCTCCAAAGAAATCCCATATCTTGAGACTAAAATCATATGTAGACTTAAAGTTCTATAGAAGTTAGGATGTTACCAGGATGCCTCTCAGTATGTTTTCCTCTTGGAGCCTGAGTAAAGACTGACATGCAAAAACAAGTATCCAGATTCACAACTAGCCTGAACAGTGCAGTCTTACATCAGTCCCTGCTAGCTCAAACTTGAATTGCACTTCATTGAAATAATCTCCATTCCTCCCTACTATCCACTTATTTTGAAACTAGGAGAGACATCTAAAGGGAGGAATTGTTATGTGCTGATGTGAAACTGTGGGCAACATCCGGCATACTCTAGCAAATCACACACTGTGTCAGCAGACTGTTACCGGACAGACGGGTCCCGAACTAAGGTTGGGTTGCTCACTGCTCAAAATCAGTACCCGAGAGTCAACTGATGGTAGGAAAACCTTTATCAGGAAGATGGAAACCTGGGAGGATAGTGGACTAAAGTCTCAAAGACGATCTTCCCCATCAAGGGTGCCAGAGTCCAGCTTCAGCCAGTCCAGGGGTCCCTGAAGGATGGACGGTGTCGGTGAGGGAGGGAATGAGAAAGCCCAGAGATTCTTTCTGGTCACCAGGAAGGCATCTCTGCCCTGTCAGTTTTGGTGTCTTTATTTATAGGTCAAACGTTAACATGGCATCAGAAAATGGAATTTTTACAATGGATGGTTCTCTGTGACAAGATGTTTTTGGAGAATGTACAGAAACAGGTTTTACAGAAGTCTTCTTGCAGAACTGCCCCAATTATAGTGAGGTTGAGTAACTAAGAAAATAACAGGGTGTTCACATTTTAATAACACTAAGATTAAGTCATAGTTTGTAGATACTCTTATCCATCCTCATCACAGTTGCCAGGGGAAGGGAAGGTGTTGGTGGAATGTAGGCCTTAGGGAAGGGGCTGCTATACATCACCAGTTAGCAAAGGTATATGTGGTAACTTATGTTCTGCTCTTATCTGTTCCTTCTCTCTAAGTTAGGCTCTTTATCTCCGGGTAGGACTTGATTTTCCAGTTATTTTCTTTATGGCACCAGAGAGCCAGCCATACCTTTAAAAGTTTAGCTCATTTCCAGTACATAGAATAGCCTCTTCGAGTGCATTTACCTTTGGGTCTAGTTTTATGATTTCTTGAATAGCTAGGAAATGAGAGACATTTTTGGTTAGCTGATTTACATGTTGAGCTGTATGAACATCTTGGACTAACACAAACGTAGAAACAGAATTGTACATGTCAAGGTCAATCTTTTATGAGTAAGGGTCACTAGCCTGTTCATAGTTCAAGGGAAAGTATGGAGGGAAACAGGACCTGCTGGAGACATGATGTCTGTTCCCACAATCAAAACAAGAAGTTCCCACAATAAGTTCCTTCACAAGGTGCAATCATCATACCAGAGCCAGAATAAGGGAACAAGTCATTCCCTATACCAATAAACAAGGTATCTTAGGGGTCAGTGCTCAAGTAGAAATAATTGAGTGGGGGTGGATATCGGTCATCATCTGATTGGCAAGAGACCATGTAAACTTGCTTTAACCTCACCAGGAGTTTTCTCAACTAGTGGGCTCTGAATGGCTCCCAACACAAGGGGAAATTGTAGGGTTTTAAGGCGTGGGAAAAGAGAGAAGGGCGAGGTTCAGGAGAAGTAGGTGGCCAGAATATCAGTCATATATCAATATGACCTTGAACAGACTTGCTGACATCATGGGCAGCTGTTTTTTGATGTAGTCATGCTTTATCTTCTGGGAAAGTTTGGTTCTTCATTCCTCAAGGCCAGTGGTCTACAAATCTCAAGGGAAGTAGGTTAGTTCCAATAGCGATCAAGGGATTTAAGTCATCAAGCAAGGAGTGCATAAGCTTAAAGCACATTAACCGTGTTTAGAGTGTTGTTACAAAATGAGCTTCCTTCATTATATAGTCCATTTCAATATTCACAATAAGAGCCTGCCTGCATTAGCCTCGTTAAGGAAACTCATGGACTAGAGGGAATATGATGCCTATATAACATTTCACCATAAGAGTCAAGTATCTCAAAGGTATGATAAAAAAAATATCCTTAAAACCTGAAGTGAAACTAAAATATGCAAGACTTAAAAAGACAGTCTGTAGGCAGATCACCCTTGACTTAAGCACATAGATCTTTCCCAGTTTCAGGAAACTTAGCAAGACAGTGACTAAAATCCTACTCAAAATTTTAGTAACAGCCGAATCTTACCCTGGCCTGAGATCTTAAAGGGTGTTCTGTTAAATGTATGCTCTATAGAGGTTTGTTGGTCTAAGTATATATAAACTAAAAGAAAGGAAAAAGAAACGAAAAGCAGCTGACTCCTTGGAGAAATAAAACAAATATTTGATGAACACTTGGGCATTATTGATGCCATGGGAATTTCTCCTGAAGCAATAGTATCTGCTTTTTGTTCTTATTTACTAAGATGCTAGAAGAGTAAACATCCATTTGTATCAATTAGCAGACACAGAAGTTATGTTTCCCTGTTAGTGAATATTACATCTACTGTCAAAATAAAAAGAGAACTTCTGAGAGAAATCCATGGTCTTAGAGAACCAGTCTTGAAATCTTGAGGGACAGAGGCACCTGGCTGGCTCAGTCAGTTAAGCATCTGACTTCAGCTCAGGTCCTGATCTCATGCTGCATGGGTTTGAACCCTGTGTCTGGCTCTGTGTTGACAGCTTGGAGCCTGGAGTTTGCTTGGGTTCTGTGTCTCCCCTTCTCTCTCTGCCCCTCCCCAGCTTGTACTGTCATTCTCTCTCTTAAAATAAACTTGAAAAAAATTAACAACAACAACAAAAAAGAAATCTACAAGGACAATGTGGAAACTTCAAAGGTACAAGAAATGAACATGCCACTCAAAAGTTTTTATGATTAAAAATGGAATGTCCAGGACCTAAAGCCTTTTATAGCTCTTCAAAGACATTGTTAAATTGTCAAAAGATATGTAAAAAGCTATTCCCAAATTTAGTGGCTTATAAGACCCTTAGGGGCACCTGGGTGACTCAGCTGGTTGAGCACAGACTCTTGATTTCCATTCAGGTCACAATCCCAGGGTCATAGGATCAAACCCCCCACCCCCCAGAGTGGAGCCTATTGGGATTCTCTCTGTCTCTCTCTCTCTCTCTGACCCCTCCCCTGCTTATGTTCTCTCTCTCTCTAGAATAAACAAACAGATAAACAAAAACACTTATTGCTCATGATTCTGCACAAAGAGCTGGGTTCAGGTGAGGAGATATTCTGCTAGTCTTGGCTTAAGTCACCATGTGGTCACTGTCACCTAGAAGCTAAGTAACACTCACAATCCAAAGTAACATATTGGGAAGTCTGTTGCTTCAACAGGAAAACCTGGGAGACTCCAAGTCACCTTCTCCTCTTTTCCTCTGCTGCAGGGAGGCCCACGCACTTCGCAGGTAAATCACTGCCGAGAAGGTGAAACCAAATTGCCAGTACTCTTAAAACCCAGGTCCAGAACTAACACAACGGTGTTGGCGTTCCGGACAAACTATTACAAGGCCAGCCAAGACTCAAGGGAAAACAAAAACAGAAACAAAACAAAACAAAACGAAATAAGCAAAAACAAAAACACCTTTGTGTGGGAGGAGTGGCAAATATTTTATTGCCCTAGCAAACTGCATGGGTATGAAGTTGAGAAACAAACCTAAGGAAGATAAGAACCTATTCCTGTGTGACTATGAGATTGTGAGTTAGCAATATGCTTTCTCTCTCTACCCCCTACCTCTTACCGGTGTTCTTGACAATATTCTGTGTAAGACAATTATTGAAAATATTGAAAACAAGTTTCATTTTGTGGGTCTCCTTCAAAATCAGATTAAGTGTTCCAGCATTTTATGGCTTCTCCTCACCTGAGCAAAGACCTTCCTTCTCTGGATGGCTCATTCTACCTGCCCTGCCCGAGATGTTAGCAACTGGAACCAGATATTAAACTGTCTTCCATAACTTGCTCACTTAGAAAGGCTGAAGCATGAAGGTTGGAGCATTTCTTCATTTTGGGTGCATAGTACTTTGATGACTTTAAAGAATAGTGTCTTGGTCCCTCTGGGCCAACACTATACCATAAACTGGGTGGCTTATAAAAAATAGGTATTTATTTCTATCAGTTCTGAAGGTGGGAAAATCCAAGATCAAGGTGCTGGCAGATTCTGTGTCTGATGAGAGGTCTGCTCCTTGATTCACAGACGGTCTTCTTGCTGTGTCTTCACATGAAGGAAGGAGCAAGAAGCAAGCTCTCTGGAGCCTCTTTTTTAGACTTTATTTTTCTGAATGAGAGAGAGAGCCCGAGCAATTACAAGTGAGTGAGGGGCAGAGAGAGAGGGAAACAAAGGATCCAAAGTGGGCTCTGCACTGACAGCAGAGAGCCGATGTGGGGCTCGAACTCAGGAACTGAGAAATCATGACCACCATAACCTAATTATCTTCCCCAGGTCCCACCTCTTAATACCATGACATCAGGGCACTAGGTTTCAGGACATGAATTTTGGAGGAACAAAAGCATTCCGTCTCTACCAAATAATGATTTGGTTTATAGTGATTTCATGGATTTTCTTGTTTGTTTGTTTGTTTTCATTTTGTTTTTAGTGAAAATAAAGGGTTTTTACATCATAACCAGAAATAGAACATAAATTGAACTCCCTCCACAACGTGTGTCTTTGTATCTATTCAATTCTAGAAATTCTTCTTGTTTCTTTCTACATCTCCCTGGTGCGTTTTATTTACCTTTTACTTGGCCCTCATGTCTATTTTTTTTTTTTAAATTTTATGAAACTTCTGGATCTGATTCTGCAGGTTTGTATTTCATCTACATCGCTGGCTTTCTCAGTGTTTTTCAGGGGTTTGTAGTTGAGTTGGCATTTCTGGGAACTTTACAACTTTTATTCGAGGACACTTTCAGTCTTGTCTGTGAGCATTTGCACATGGCTCTGCCAGGCACCCGGTGGCAAGGCCACGATGGACCTTCATATGGGAAATCATTTTTTTTCTTTTTACCACACCAGCCAGGGAACTTACCCTTCAGTTTACAACCCAAAATCAAGGAAAGGAGTTGAAAATAGGATTTCTTAGGAGAGCCTTCTTAGCTTGTTTCCTTTCTACTCACAGCAAACAAGTACTTTTTTAGTTGATGTTTGTTCACTTGCTGGCTTGTTTTTGCCGTTTATTCCCTTGGTTATCCGTTAATGTTGTTTTTCTCCAGGGGTGTTTTTCTTCCTGTAAAATTACTTTTATTCAGCCTTTTAACTTGCACTGCATCCACGTACCCTCTACACCCAACAATTAGGCTTTTTTTTTTTTTTTGGCTTTGCTTTTTCTGATACCTGATCAGTTCTTTTATTCTATCATTAACCTTATGCATGCTTAAAAATATGTTCCGTTTTCGCATTCAATTCAGTAGTTTTAGGTATACTAAAAGGTTTGTCTGCAAATCTCATCTGATACAGTACGAAAAATGGACAAAATTTGTTTGCCAACATTATCGACTGCTTTTGAAAAGGTCTCTTGTTAACGGAGTACCAAATGTCATTCCCCATTAGAAAGGACAGCTCTGTCATCACTGTAGAATAGCATCCTTACTCCTTCTTAATGCATTCAAGAGACTTCTTTTGCTTTCCCACCCACATAAAGTAACCCCGTAATACATATTTTCTGCCTTGTTACTAGTATTTCTTTTCAGTTTATGTTATCACAATGAACTATATGCCTCTGCTTAAACATATTTCAGTGCATCTCAATTATATCTTGCTCACATGTCCAACTATGAAATTCTATTCTTCCAGTGACTGTGGATGGCAACATACATTTTTGATAATTCCATGCTTTCATAGGCATTTTGCACATCTCCTCTATATTTTACTATAATAAACATGTTTACTATAATAAACATAGACATATTTATGTGATTTCATAATTTGATCTTGACGGGGTATAAACTAGAAAATACTTTGACATTGCTCTCTCTGTCATGCTCGGTGCTTCTTATCGCCATAGTTAATAACATCTAAAGCTAAACCTCCAGTTCCTTTAGCATGTGAAAAAAAAGTGTAATCCGGTTAAACTTAAATCTTTTCTCTCTTATTCAATTTCAGCTTTATGTCTCTGTCCAGGGTGAGATTGGGGGTCATGATTATTTCCAGGCTGGAGTAGGAAAGGGAAGATGATTCTGTTCTCCAACCTTACACTACTGTGCCTCGCTCCTCCCTGCCTGCCATCCATGGTCAGGGCCTGGAGGATGAGTTCAAGATATGAAATTCTGACATCACTTGGAGCTGCTACCCAGATGACACATGGATTTATCCAATTTAATTGACCCTAGACTGAGTCCCCGATATCCCTCTCCCCAAATCACTTATGTGTACTCACATTGGATCCATTCGTGCACCTCACCCTCTCACTTGATAATTTCATGTTTCCAGTTGATGAAGTTCAAACTGTAGAAGTAGAACAATCATCCCCCACCCCTCAACACAATTTTCTCTCTCTCAATCCACCTCTAATCATCACAAAATCATGCCAATCCTGCTTCAGAATATAACCAGAAATTTATTGCTCCTCATCACCTACTCTGTGGTCCAACTGCCCATCATTACTTTTTGAGAATGGCTTCAATTGATTCTCGTCATGGGAACCAGAATTCTCCTTTTTAAGCAAGCTACAGAGCATGCTGTCTCTCCCCTCCCTACCCTTTGTCACCAACACTGTGCAGTGGTTTTTCATTGGGGTCACCAGGGGTCTGTGAGACTCGACAATGCCTTGTGCGTGTCACCTCTTTGGTACTCCCTTCTTCTCCTTACTTTTCTTCCTGTGGCCTCTTTGCTCTCCCTCAAGTGTACCAGGCACTTGTGCATTAGGACACATTAGCTGATCTTTCTGCCTAGGAAGCTCTTGCGGCGGATCTCTGCTTGGCCACCTGCCTGACCTTCCTACCTTGCTCACATTTTATCTTCATAGTCAGGTCTGCGCTCTCCGCCCTCTTCAATATTCTCACCTGCTCCTGTCCTATTTGGAACTTTTAATTCCTTTACCGTGCTCTAATTCTTTTATTGATTTCATGGTTAAGTAAGTCACACGTTTTGGATCATGAATATATATTCTAGGACTATATCTGCCTTTTAAATTAAGTTTGGCCAGGAGTTAACTTTTTTCAGCCAAAACATTCCAAGAAGACTCCTTTGCTTTATTAATGAATTACTTTCTTCAGGAAGGCACCCTTTCCTCTGTGAACAGGATATCAATTTCTGTTAACACGACACAATCCAAATAGCACAAATGGGCAAGCATATTAACTATGAATTATTGCAAAATTAACTTTATGTTTGAAAACTTGGAAAACAATCAACTTATAAGCAACCCAAGACCAAGTCTCCCCGCCCTTTCTTTCATCAAGTAAATTGAAGGCCCGTGAAATAGAGAAGTCTTTTTTTGTCATTAGGAAGTGAACTGTAAAATGGTAATTTTGATATGGTGGTTTTTCTCACTGTTCTGTCATTTTTCCATTTGGTTGGCATTTGGGTGGATTCTTTAAAAATTTCTCTGGATATGCAAAACAAGAAGTAATAGTATTGCAGTCAGTGTGGCATTTTTGTTTCAAATTTAGCTTTTCTCATCATCCATCAAAGACAGAAGGAGACATGAAAGCAGAGATTACAAAACCTGCTTTCTCCTAAGGCACTCACTTTCCCATTCAGTTTGTTTTTCAGTTCAATGGAGTGTTTTACTTTTTAATGGTTCACTTCACTGTTGCTTCAAAGGACACAATATATCAAAGCAGGAAGAATGTTTTGTTATTTTTCCTATCAACAGTTGATGGAAAGGGGCCAAGTTTCAGTTTCTATAATATTTAATATGATTTCTACTTTAAAGCTTAATAAACCATTTACACTCGAATCATGTTTTTCTGATTTGTCTATAGTAACTACATTGTGGGCTTCCAAAATGAATAAAGCAGTAAACTTTCTACATAATAATACAGTGGTAAAAGTAGCACTTCTATAATTGTTTGGAGGCTTATCTGATTTTAAATTAGAGTGTTGAGAGTATATTGAGAAGAAAGATTTCAGTACTAGAATGAGAATATATTGGTTGAAATAGAAAGCATTATAGGTTGAATTGTGCCTTCTGCCTTCCCTTCTAGAAACCTCTTGAAGTACTAATCCCTTTTACCAGTAAACTTAACCGTCTTTGACAATAGAGTATTTGTATATGTAATCAAGTTAAGATTACCTCATTAGTTTGGGCCCTAATGCAATATGACTGGTATGCCGTTATAAGAGAGAAGGCCAAGGCCATGCTAATACAGACACAGGCACAGAGGGGAAAGGACCATGTGAAGGTCTAGACAGAGATTGGAATGATAGCTATAAGCAAAAAGATGTCAAGGATTGCCAGTGACACTAGAAGCCAAGAAAAAAGCATGAGACAGATTGTCCCTTACAGGCTTTGGAGGGAGCATGGCCATATCAATACCTTTATTTCAAACTTCCAGCCTCCAGAATTTTCAAAGAATAGATTTCAGTCATTTTTAAGCCACCCAGTTGGTAGTACATTGTTTTGGCAGCCCTTCAGAAAGGGAAATGGATTTTCTCTTCTCCTTGAACAGTAGGAGGGGAGCTTTGTCCATGTGTGTCTGGGAAATGTTAAAGTGACGTTTACACTAAATGTCAAGACTTTTGATATATTTCTCATTTAATTCTCCTAATTTAGTGAGCAAGATACTACTTTATTTTGTAATAAAGTAAATGATTAACCATATCAGAGCTAATGAATGACAGAAAAGATTTAAGTACATCTGTCAGATTAAAAAGGCTGTCCGATGTCCTGTACCATATCTCTTAAGTTTTTACTGGACAGCATATGTGGATGACCAGGACATTCTAGGACACGATATGACATCATGGCGGAGACATAGTTTCCTCACCTCAAATAGAGCCGTTTGTGGAAAATTAGTACTTAAATGGTACACATTTGGCCCTATAAAAGTTTAAATGCCAAACTAGGATATTTAAGTTATAACAACAGCAACAACAAAAAAACCTTCCTAAGTAATCTAAATAAGGTGATAAATGATTGCTAATGATGGAACTTTCAGCAACGAAATAAAGTGCAACTACTTCCTTTTACATGATTTATGAATGCATTTGACTGATACATAAGGAATACTATTTAGCCAGACTCAGCAGAATCGCAAATTTCATTTGAATTCTAAAGATTGTTTAAAAGCTGAATCAACCTGGCAAGTAAAAATGCACGGTCTGAACATCATGAGGGATTAAAAGAACTTTAAAAAGTTGGGAAAAAACCAGTGTGGAACTTAGCAAGGGGGGGGGGGAATCGTATAAGGGGGAAAATAATCCATCCTGTGTCTCCTTTTCAGTGTTCTAAAGGTTTCATAACATTTTTTAAGCAGCCATAAAGGGCATTTCTAGAATTTTTCATACAGATGTTAATCTTAAAAAAACAAAAAGAACAACAAAAAAACTACTTTTGAACTTTGTTATTTGCTGCAATGGTCCGTATTTGCATGAGACCTTCGTGTTTTTAGCAATTCTGTTTTGCTGATCTGCCCTTTCTTTTCCTTCACTTTTCAACTATCCAACTGTATTGAATACATTCCCATTCATAAAAATCTGACCATGTAGCTGAGGATTAAATTGAGGGTGCCTTATGTTTTTTTAAATATTCAGAATTTTTTAAGTTTACGATACAAAAGAAAGTGGCTAATGAGCTCAGAAATGTAAAAGAAGAATTGTTGAATACATATGATTGTATGATAGGAGTTCATCAATGGTAACCCAATTTTATAAAACCTCAAGGAAAAAAATGACCAGAAAATAAGTTATGATAATGAAAATAATTTAAGGTTAATGGGCTTATAAAATTTAGATAACAAAGTAATTTGACAAAATCTTATTTAATAAACTTATGCTTAATGTTTGAGAAGAATATTGTGTGCACAGAAGATATACTAGGAAAATTCTCAACTATTGTTGATATGGGTAATGCCATTTATCCTACAGAAAGTATTTGAAATCTGAAGAAAATGCCATAAATAACACTGAGAAGTCCATAAGTATTCAAGAAAGAGTTCACTAAGCGATTACTTCATTATTTTAAGTGATCTGTTTACGAATTAATATTAACTCCACATCCAGTATATCAAATAGCTTTCATATGTGATTGCAGAATGCTTCTCTGTAACATATTAGTAATTGAGGAGTATTATACAACCAGCTAGAATCTAAAGGGTGAGATTTTCTACAGAGGACAGAACACAGCAACTTATTTAAATTGTAGCTCAATGAACTGGATATTTACATATGATGAAATATAAATACTTAAAATATGAGATGCACAATAGGACCCAGAATAAATTCACTGAAATTTACATGTAGTTCAATAGTTCATACTATTATGAAATAACATTTGTGAAATTACATATACTTCTACACATATACATGCACACCTATGAATTTATATCTTATAGAAAACTTTAACATGTTTAATGTGCTATAATGGATAATATTGGATTGAAGTTGTACTTTCTTCATTTTAATATAGCTAATAATGCTCAAATATTAGGTAAAAGAATATAGACTTGAAGTATAGATGTTATCTATACTTTTAGATGTGAGTCACCAAATTTTTATTCATAAATTTGAGAAAAGAAAAGATTAAGTGATGAAAGAATAAAATTAAACATAAATATATAAAACCCCCAAAATTGAATAATGGACTCAAACAAAATGAATTGATTCAAAATTCATTTGAAGAAAAATATCCAATTAATAATGTAGATTTGGCCTGGTAGTATTTCCTTACAAATTTAAAGAATGTATTTTCATATGAAGCTCTGTGTCAACCTAAAAACCTTAAGGATAGAAACTGATATGGCATCAAAGGTAAGTGAAAACTCAAGGTGTAAGAAGAGAAATATAGTGTCATTGCAGATGTATTAGAGTCATCCTTCCTTTCCAATTCATATTTGCTTTCAATAGACAAAGGATTTTGTTCACAACTTGTCAATTTTAACAGATAGAATATTAAGCTAGAGTGCATTCAGGAGGAAAACAAGCAGGAAACTGAGGTGTAAATGCAGTGATGAAAAAATATGGCCTGTAATGTGGAACGCATTTTCAAATGCTTGAAGGTCTATTACTTGTAAGGTAATGGATAATTTCCTGGCAAAGCTTCAGAACTCAAACTAAGGCTAATTGATAAACTTCTATCTAAATTGTACTTTACTTTTATAAAGTTTGTAATTGCTCAAAAATGAAATTGGTTTAAACATTATTTACGAACCATTTTGGAAGATATCCGTGTTGCCTTTTGACCAGAACTCTGCTCTTCTCAGAAATACCCGTCCTTCACTTTACTCCAAACAAGTGGTATAAACGGGATCTACCACTTTTCTAACTACACAAAAGGACCTAATCTCTGCTAACATTTGCTTCCAGAGCCTATCACAGTTCGTTGGTCCTGAGGGAAGGGGAGTAAATGAAACAAATCAGCAGATTTTTAAAAAATCTTTTGATTGTGACTAAAATTTCAAGTCCTTCTGTGTTGGTAAGAGTCAAATGATCCAATTTGACACACACTGGTTCTTAATATTCCCCAAGATATTGAGGAAACCAATATGCAGCAGGAACGAATGAAGTTCGTTCTATAGAACAGGAGTAAGAGATAGAAAGCAAGCCTCCTGAAGCCAATACTTACTTCAAGTCCAGCTTTTTTCCTGCACATTATATGACTTGGTATTTAAATTCTTTCTTTAATTTCTTTAGCTACACCTCTAACATGTCAGTAGAAACCGCTTTGTCATTTAGCATTTAGCTGGTTTGAATTGTTTTTCTGTGTGTGTCTGGTGTGTGTGTGTGTGTGTTTGTTTTCCAGAAGGTATCGTCTAAAATGCTTGTCTGTTAGGGAAGGGCCAGGGTAATTTTTCTCAGTCATAATATTGCAAAGACAAGGGTACTATGGGAGAGGGAACTGGGCATTCAAAGGGTGCTATTACTTTGTAACAAAACTTTTATCCTTATGAATTCTATTAATGATTAAATCCCAGCATGTGACTCTAAATATAAAACTACACTCCCAATTTTTAGTGTGGCTGCAATTCTTAGGTCAATATTTTTTCTGTAAATTTAACAATACTAATACAAAATTTGTATAACTTATGTTTTCTTATTTTTTTTAATGTTTTATTTATTTCTTAGAGAGAGAGAGACAGTGTGAGCAGGGGAGGGTCAGAGAGAGAGAGAGAGGGAGACACAGAATCCAAAACAGGCTCCAGGCTCTGAGCTCGCCATCAGCACAGAGCCCGAGGAGGGGCTCAAACCCACAAACCGTGAGATCATGACCTGAACCAAAGGCGGACGATTAACCGACTGAGCCACCCAGGCACCCCAACTTATGTTTTCTTAAAATGACTTAGGTTGAGCATCTGACTTCAGTTCAGGTCATGATGTCTCAGTTTCTGAGTTTGAGCCCTGCTTTGAACTCAGTGCTGCTGTCAGCATGGAGCCCACTTCAGATCCACTGTCTCCCTCTCTCTCTGTTCCTCCCCAACTCTCAAAGATAAACTTTTAAAAAATTATTTTCTCCAAATTATTTTGAAAATATAATAATGGCAACTTGTAAATAGACAATTTTTTCTTCCATAAGTAATTTATTGACATTTTGAAATGTTACATTTTAACATGTGGCAAAAGTTTTTTCTTGACCAAACTTGAGTCAGGCTTCTGAACTTTCTCCTCAGCCCATCTGCATACCTTCTTATAAAATCCAGCTTCAACGAGTACCGTACAAAGTCATTTTACCCAGATCACTCCACTCTTAAATATTTTTTAATATTTACTTATTTTTGAGAGAGATACGGAGTGTGAGCTGTAGAGGGGTAGAGAATGAGGGAGACACAGAATCTGAAGCAGGCTTCAGACTCTGAGCTGTCAGCACAGAACCCAATGCAGGGCTTGAACTCACCAGCTGCGAGAAGTTGGACACTTAACTGACTGAGCCACCCAGGTGCTCCACCCTCACTTTTAATAAAGGATCATCCTTGATACCTGATCATGTCCCCCACCCCTTCATCATTTCCCTGGTGGTTCCTGATCACACTGGACCGTCCAGCAAAAAATGCTGTTAAATTGGTTTAGCCAGAATCCCCCTTACCCTTGATGTTTTCCTTTGATAATTCCCCATCCACTGACCCCTACCCTACTCCTTAGCTGTAAATTCCTACTTGTCCCTTATATACTGGGGTGTCTTTTCTTCTATTGTGATAATCCTAAATAAAATCTGTGGGTTTTTTTTTTCCTGCTTTTATTGTGCAGTTCTACTTTTCTTTGATACCTGTCTGGCTTTTAGAAAGTGTATTCAACTTCTAATGTTTAAATGTATGAGCTCCATAAACACATACACATATGTACATATATCTAATTTTAAGAAGTACACAATCAAGAGCACACTATTATCTAACAGCAGCACACGATGACAATATTAGAGCTGCAACTGATCTCTGCCCTCTCAAAAATCTCCAGGCATTTCCAAACATCTAAACACATGATTTGTAAGTAATAGATTTTGGCAACCATGCTCAAAATACTTGAGACCCAATGGCAATGCCATCCATACTTTTGTGTTTTAAGAAGGAAGAGCCACAGTGGGGAAGGGACTTCTGGAGCATGGACCCCATCCATGGTGCATAGTGCCTGGCTCTCCCATCCACAGGGAGCTGAGGAAGCCCCTCCATCTGCTGACCTTCTCACCCTTGAAATTGGGCAATGAGTGAAATTAAGAGAAAGGGTTGTAATGGCTCCTAATGGAAGAATATCTCTTAAAAATCATCTATCCTAAATTCATTCCCCAGGATAGAAAATTCCATTTCATCACATCCATTTCTCCTCTTAATTATTTTCTCCTTCTCCAATAGGTCTTTGCTCTGCAGTATATTCTCACAAGATTCATATGAGATTTTTAAAAAGGGAAACCTGGTCCAAAAATATATACCAGGCTCTTCATTATCCATTTAATTTGTTTATCTCTTATGCCCTTTCATCTCTTTAAGGGAAAGAAATTTCAGGGGTGTCTGGGTGGCTCAGTCAGTTAAGCATCCAACTCTTGATTTCAGCTCAGGTCATGACCTCATGGTTCATGAATTCCAGTCCCACAATGGGCTCTGCACTGAAAATGTGGAGTCTGCTTGAGATTCTCTCCTTTTCCCTGTCTCTTATCCTCTCCTCTCTCTCTTTCTCAAAAAATAAATAAATAACATTAATTTTTTAAAGAAAGAAATTTAAAATAGAACTGAAGGTGAAAATACAACCTTTAGCCTCAATATATTTATGATCTGTCCTGAAAATCTAATTACCTAAAAACACAATTTTTTTAAAGTCCTATTGCAAAGTGGGTAGCAATTGAATCTGATAATTCTTGGTTTAGTCTTTGTCATGATTTGGAAAAACCTACAGGGAAGATTGAATATCCTGATTGGTCAGATCATATTTACATGGTCTCAAGCACCGTTATCCCAACTAACAAAAAGATACTACAATTCAAGTCATGGTACCATATAAAGGGAAAAAATTAAAAATATATATACACACACGTGTGTGTGTGTGTGTGTGTGTGTGTGTAATTTTTTTCCTTGCTCAGATGTTGTCTCCTCTGAGGAGCCTTTAATAAACTATAAAGTATGATTCCCAACTGTTCCCTGTATCCTACCTTTTTTTCCCCTTAACACTATCTGCACCAGCTGGCAGATCATATAATGGTCATTATCTGTCTCCCTCATGCATTTAAGACCTGTTGCAGCTAGAGAATTTCTCAACTGTAGTCACCACTTTTTATTTTTATTTTATTTTTTTAGTGCCTACAACAGAGCCCGGATGTAGAAGGCACTCAGCAAACATTGTTATATAAAAGCTGGAAAACCATTATGATTTTTTGAGAAAACAAATCCCGGTAATTTGTAATAGTACTACAGTTTCTTATGGTTTGCTGTAAGTACAAGCCAGTGAACTTGGAAAAGATAGTTTTGAAAAACTATAGAATGTGTTCAGTATTATTGTCATATGACAATATATAGGCACTTGAGTATTTTCACTATTTTAGTAAAATACATTTACATTTGGTACTTAAATACATTCATCTGTGGGAGCATTCTATTTCCACCTAAGAAAATGAAGCCTAGTGGTAAAGGAAAATAACTGACTACTCTGACTTTTTCAAACACATGCCATTTAGTCCTGAATTCCATTTTCACAGTAGTAGTCAGCTAGGACTGCCATAACAACATATGACAAACTATGTGGTTTACACAAAAGAAAATTAATTTTCTCATAGTTCTGTAATTTAACACCCAAGGTCAAGCTGCTGGTAGGGTGATTTTCTCCTTAGGCCTCTTGCATAGGATTGCAAATGGCCATCTTCTCTGATGGCCTTTGTGCACATGCACCCCTGATGTCTCTTTCTAAAAGGACACCAGTCATATTGGATGAAGGTCCCACATTTATGACTGTATGACTGCATTTGTTTTTTTTTTTCTTAATAGTTTATTGTCAAGTTGGTTTCCATATAACATGCAGTGCTCATCCCAACAAGTGTCCTCCTCCACGCCCATCCCCCCCCTTCCCCTTTCCCCCACTCCCATCAGCCCTCAGTCCTCAGTATTCAAGAGTCTCTCATGGTTTGTCTGCCTCCCTCTCCCCAACTATTTTTCCCCTTCTTCTCCCCCAGGGTCCTCTGTTAAGTTCCTCCTAATCCACTTATATGTTCAAACATGTGGTATCTCCTCTTCTATCACCATTCAGTGCTCAGATCTTTCTTGTGGTTATTGCTGCCTCTTTTTAACTCACGTTTATTTTTCTCAAGACTATTTTGTCTTCACATTTTGGAGCTGATAATTTTTGAAATCAGTAACAAAAGATAAAGTTACACTGCATCCAGTGTTAACATTAATAAGCCTGGAGTCTGTAAACAATTAACATGTGTTAATTACTCATCAAAGCAAACAATATGAATTAATGCTAGCAAAGTGAACTCAATTACAATTATTTGCAAGAATTTGGGAGTAAAAGATCTGGGTTAATTTTGTTAATTTCATCGGTATACTGCTACAAAGATCAAAGATGGTTGCAAACTCTGATGCTTGTAATTTTAAAACGGAAATTACCTGACAGTTTTTGCTAACTATAATTATCAGTGACATGAGTTATAACCCGAATGTAACCATGAATCTGTAATCCTAAAATACACCGATATCTGAATCTTGTTATGAACTAAATTAGCAAGATGTGAGATATCTTTGGATTTCTATGGAATCATATAAAAGCTTTGAATAAGAATGAAAAAAACAGAAAGGATTTACTTTTGTGCTTCAAACCAAAGAGCCACTGGTATAGATTTTGGAGTAATATGATTCAATAAGGATAACATTAGATTTATAATTAAACAGTCACTTCTATTTCTATTTCTATGAAGTAACTATGGGGTGGGGCACACATGAAATTACTTCTGTCTGTTTCAGGTACCAGTTGAGACTAAATATATTTCCTCTAACTTATGGGAATTACATGACAATCATAAAAAAAATAGAGTGGAAGCATTTGGCACTCTGAAAATAACTTGTGCTCTTATTCCTTCAAAAATTGAGAATTATGTTACAAATGGGACACATCAGTCTTTCACAGCATCTCCTAATTAACCACTGTTTCCTCGAGGGGCCTCATGACCAAAATAGTACCCTTTAGAAATAGACATCCATGGTTCATACCTCAGCTTTAAATATATATATATTTAAATATATATACTTTAATATATATATATTTTATAATATATATAATATATATATACTCATTTGCTTCTTCTTGTTTTTGTTTTAATATTAAGCATTCACATATATTTTAATGAAGGAAAGTTAATATGAGTGAAGATGTGTGAAGATAAACAGTTTCTATCCAAGTGGACACTAGATGATATTGTTATTTTGTTTAAAAATAACCATATTTTGTAATGTGGCCTGTCAGTTTTCAGGCAGTGGGTAATCAACATTTCTTACATCATTTGTTGGTTGATTTGGGGGAGACTCTAGGCAGTGGAGCATAGTTAAGGACACAGGATTCTGCAAACAAATCTGCCATGGGGTAAGTGATAGATTGGGAAAGGCTATTTGACAACTTGAGGTTCTGGTTTTCTAGCCAACTGTATGAATAAATAAATAGTATTTTCCTTATGGGAACATTGAACATTTCATAAGGTAATCCTTGAGTTATGCTCAGCGAGGGCCTACCATATAAACAGCTTTCATTATGTTAGTTTTTATTTATTTTTTGACTCACTGTCACAGTAATGTAAAAACACGGTAGTTCTGTAAAAACACAACAAATTTTAGACTATGAAACTTGTTTTCACATGAGGTATGAAACACCATTTTTAAAAAGACATAATAGAATTTGAATCTGGAGTTTGTTAGGAGTTGAATCGTATCACCCCGAAATTCATATAGTGAGGTTCTAACTCTGTCTAATTCTGAGTACCTCAGAATATGACCTTATTAGGACATACACCATTGCAGGTATAATTAAGAGGAAGCCTAGTGTAGTAGACAGTCCTTCTCCAAAACGAAGAGTGGCGTTACAAAAAGGGGATGTGTGGATACAGACCTTCACACAGGGAGAATATCATGACAACACTCTGAGGATGCCAGCCTTGCCAGCTACTTTATCTCAGACTTCTAGACTCCAGAGCTGTATGACAATAAATTAGCTTTTTAAACCACCTAATTTGTGATACATTGTTACGATGGCCATCCCAAACTCATATAGGGTTAGATAATCTAGGATGCTAATCTTCACAGTCTTTCTGATTATGAAAATTATGAATGACGCAAGCAGTAAGCATATGGATGTCTTAGTATTCTCAATGGGAAAATGGAACTAATCTATGATTTATGTATCTATGAGAATCATCTTTCTTTACCGAATGAAAAATTCTTGAGGACATGTACATGCACCAGTGAGGGAGGAAGCATTTTCACCAGACAAACTGATTAATGGGCTTGCCTACTATACAGCTGTAGCACCATCACTTGCACAAGAGAAATAAGCTAGTTGCACAAAGATTCATCAAATTAGTATTGAATCAATATGTAATTGGAGAATATGATATAGTACCTTACAGTTATTCTTACAATGTTGACACAAGGAATTACAAGAGAGGAAACATAATAAGTAGCTATAAGTTTATCTTAAAAATAATAACTATTTTCCAGGTATTATCCTGAAAATAAGAGGACAGGAGAGAATTGCTGAACATACTTCAATTTTATTAATATAATTTGATCATAATAAACAATTATTCTCCACAGATGAATCTATCATCAAACATTGGTAATCACTTAACAGTTTAAGGGTCTTGCTTCAAAACTAAAAGTTGTATTTTATAATTAGCATGCCATAAAATTCAGTCTTTTAACTTAAACAGTTATGGTTTTGTTTTGGTTTTTGTGTATTCCCTGAGTTGTGGGAGGGAAATTCCAAACAATTTCATCACCTTAAAAGGAAACCCTGTACCCATTAACATTTTATCCTACTATCTCTCTCCACTCGTTCTCTGGCAACCAATGATCTGTGTTCTCTCTCTCTCTTTTTTTATTTATTTATTTCTGAGAGAGAGAGAGAGAGACAGCATGAGAAGGGGAGGGTCAGAGAGAGAGGGAGACACAGAATCTGAAACAGGCTACAGGCTTTGACATAGCTATCAGCACAGAGCCCAACGCGGGTCTCGAGCCCACGAACTGTAAGATCATGACCTGAGCTGAATTCGGACGCTTAACCAACTGAGTGACCCAGGCGCCCCTGTTCTCTCTTGTTGTTCATAAAATGTATTTTATGACTTTTCTGAACTCTCCATGTAAATAAAGTCATACAATGGCGCTGATCTTTGTGACCGACTTTTACTTAGCAAAATGTGTTCATGTTTTCATCCATGTTGTACCAAATGTACCATTAATTCATTATTTCTGTTCAAAATGATATTCCATTATATGGACAAATATTTTACTCATTATAAAATTTTTTAAAATGTTTATTTATTTTGAGAGAGAGAGAGAGAGAGAGAACACACGTGTGAGCTGGGGGAGAAGAGGGAAGGGGGAGAGAGAGAGAGAGAGAGAGAATCCCAAGCAGACTCTGTGCTGACAACACTGGGCTTGAAGTCACAAAGGTGAGGTCATGACCTGAGTTGAAATCAAGAGTCTGATGCTTAACCAACCTAGCCACCAAAGTGTCCCCCTCATTATAAATTGATGAGCATGTGAATTGTTTGTTTATGGCTACTGTAAATAATGCTCTATGAACACTCATGTGCAAATTTTTGTGTAGACATAATTTCACTGTTCTTGGTTACATACATAGTAGTGGAATTTCTGTGGTTATTGGTAACTATGTTTAACATTTTGAGGAATTGTCACTGTTTTCTAAACTGGTTGCACAATTTTGAACTCCCAGTAGTAATGTATGAGGGTTTCACTTCTCCATTTCTTAAAACTTTTTAACATTTATTTATTTTTGAGAGACAGAGCATGAGTGAGGGAGGTGCAAAGAGAGAGGGAGACACAGAATCTGAAGCAGTCTCCAGGCTCCTAGGTGTCAGTACAGAGCCCAATGTGGGGCTAAACCCCTGACCCATGAGATCATGACCTATGAGATCATGACCTGTTCCTAAGTCAGATACCTAACAAACTGGGCCACCCAGGCACCCCTCTACTTCTCTATTACTTAACCAGCACTGGTTATAGCCATCTTGATTGGTGTGAAGTGATAGCTCATGGTTTTGATTTCCATTTCCTTACTGATTAATCTAATATATCTTTCCAACTGCTTATTGGCCAAATGCTTATCTTCTTGAGGAAATGTTTATTCAAATTATTTGTCCAATTTTTAAATGAATTGTTAGTTTTTTCTTCTTGCGTTATAAAAGTTCTTTGAAAATTATAGATAGAAGTTCTCTGCCTTGCATGTAATTTTCAAATATTTTCTCCCATTCCATGGGTTGTACTTTCTTGATGATGTCCTTTGAAGGATGACTTTTCATTTTTAACTTTAATGAGGCCCATTTTATCTCCTTTTTATTTTGTTGCTTATGTTTTTGGCTTCAAATGCATCCAAGATCACAGAAATGTACTCCTATATATTCTCCTAAGAGTTGTCCCAAAACCACTTATTGAAAAGGCTATTTCTTCCACATTGAATTGTCATGACCCTTGATGCAATTTAACTCTTGATGAAATTAACCTTTGATGAAATGAGTTGGCCATAAATTATCAGTAATTATGTCTGAATTATTATTATTTTGCATTGATCTATGAATCCAGCCTCAGTCCACTTCTGAAACTTTTGTGGATTCCATAAGATCTCCATGCAAAAGCTTATGTAATCTGCAGCACTAATTTTATTTTTTCCATTGCAGTGTGGATGTCCTTTTGTTCTTTTGTTTGACTAGCTGTTTTGGCTAGAACCTCCAGCTCTAGGTTGAAAGGAAGTGGTGAAAGCAATGATCCTTATTTTTTCCTGATCTTAAGGGGGGAAGTTTTCATCTTTACACCTTTAAGTACGATGTTAGCTATGGGTATTGCATAAATGCCTTTCATCAGTCTTTTTTTCCTTGTTGAAATGTTTTATCATGAAAGGATGTTGGATATTTTTAAGTGGTTTTTCTTCATCTAATTAGTAGAATGTGTGAGGTTTTGTGTCCTTTATGCTATTCATATGATATATTAGATTGGCTATTTTTTTTTAATGTTCAATCTTGTCTCCTTGAGATCCCACTTGGAAATGGTGTATAATACATGTACCTATATGCTGCTGGTTGACTTGTAGTTTCCTAAGGACTTTTTATTCATGTCTTAAGGTATAAAGTAGTTTTACTGGTTTCAGATTCTCTCTTTAAAATGTAGTCATCTATAGCTATCTATATTCTCTCTAAACATTGCTTTAGTTTCATCTCATAATCTTTGGTTTGTTATATTTTTTGTTTATTTTTTTTACAATTACCTTAAGTATTATATTTTCTAATTTCTTTTTTTTTAATTTTTAATGTTTTATTTACTTCTGAGAGAAAGAGACAGCGTGAGCAGGGAAGGGTCAGAGAGAGAGGGAGACACAGACTCTGAAACAGGCTCCAGGCTCTGAGCTAGCTGTCAGCACAGAGCCTGATGCGGGGCTCAAACCCACAAACTGTGAGATCATGACCTGAGCTGAAGTCAGAAGCTTAACTGACTGAGCCACCCAGGCGCCCCTTGTATTTTCTAAATTCCCTCATGACTTCCTTTTGGTCCATTGGATATTAAAAATAGTGCTGTTAAAGGCGCCTGGGTGGCTCAGTCAGTTAAGCTTCTGACTTCAGCTCAGGTCATGATCTCACAGTTTGTGAGTATGAGCCCTGCATTGGGCTCTGTGCAAATAACTCAGAGCCTGGAGCCCACTTTGGATACTGTGTCTTCCTCTCTGTCTGCCCTTCTCCCACTCATGCTGTGTCTATCGCTCAAAAATAAACATTAAAATTAAAAAAAAAAATAGTGTTAAATTTCCATATCTTTTTAAATTTTTCTTATTTCTTTGTTATAGATTTCCAATTTAATTCCTTTGTATTAAGGGACATAGTTTGTATGATTTAAATCCTTTTGCATATATTGGGACTTGTTTAAGAGAGAAGGAGGGCAGAGGAGTGTAGGAACCAATGATGGAGGTGTTTGAAACTAGGTCTATCCTATTCCACAGCTTCTAGTCCTAATCAGTATGTTACCTTGTCTCTTAGCTCAGGTATCTATTGAATATCATATTTCTATCAGTCTTACTTCTGTAATTTATAGCAGAATAATGTTTTTTTTCCTCTTACTTCAACCATCCCCTAATTGATTCTCTGTGTGCCAGACCTGAATTTGAATAAACTACTGTACTGTTTAAAACACATGCGGTCAAGGAAAATCATTACTTAACTACTAATTTCCTCTTTGGCCCCAAACCTCTGAAACACTCTCCTTCCTTAATGTTACTCAACTACTATAGTTCCCTGAACACATCAAGTGCTTCCTTGACTCTATTGCAATGCCTGCAACAGTCAACTTCTCCACCACCCAGGTAACACCATCTCACTTTTTCAGCCACAGCCCAACATTATTGATTTTCAAAAGCTTTTCCTTATCTAAGAAAGCCTTGACAGGTGCCAGTTTTTTCACAGATCCTAAGTCAATCACATATAGCAATCTTGATCCAGAACACACATGTTTAATGGCAATTAAGGTCACATAAGATATTTCATGGAGAATAGATGTCAGGTATGGGGGATGGTCACAGTATTTTCTCCTTATAGGATCCAATTAGGAACTAGAGCTGAAATCCTTAAATTCACCAGGCATCCTCAGAAGTAATTTTTTTTTTTTTTTGCTGACCTCAGATTTTACAGTGTTTGGCCATACCCATAACATCAAATAAGGGATTAAACGAAAGTTAAAAAGAACAGAAGAGAGTCACGACTGCTCCATCATTATGGGTAGTTTATTCTAGGCCTCCTTATTTCAACATAATTGCTTATGTTAATTGACAGTTGAGATTTTAGAATAAGTCTGTTCATTCAGGAGGTGATGCAGATAAAAAATAAGATTATTTAGCTTTCTCATCACCTTGTTCCCCACTTATCACTCCACAGTTCAAATGTGTGCTCAAGAGTTACTCCTGTAGTTCCAACAGGCTTGTGTGTCCTCTAGTGAAATGTCAAATACCCAAGTACTAGTGCTGTGTACTCAATTGCAGCCAGGCCCCTCATACTGTCATTGGGAAGTAAGTCATGATAAGATGGATAATATCCTTGCAAAGCCCTTTGCCTCTAAATTTGGATAGAAATACATTCATTTATGATTTTTTTGATCTCAAATGAGAATAATTCTGTAGCTAGCCAGCAAGTTTTTGAAGTTATTTCCAGGTAATGGGCCATGTTTAGGCATTTCAAAGACAAGTCTCAAAACAAAAACAAAAACAAAACATATCTTACTAAAGGTCATTATGGAAAATCATATTATTGAATCATGTTTTTCCAGGGCCACAACTATAAGGACATATTAATCACACTTCTTTATGGGGCTCCCAAAAGAGCAATCAACGGGGAAATACAGCTGCCAGACTCGTATTAAAATTCCCAGAGCAATACTTGTTGGGAAACTAAGTTTTGGTATCAAATAAGGTTGAAAAACTAAGAAAACCTTTCTTCACCCCAATCATAATCTTAAAATAAACTAGTACTGGAGGGAAAGTTTCAGTGGGTTAAATTTCGAGGATGTAGTATTAATATCTGAAGCACACTGTATTTGAAAATGGAACTATAATGTATTGAGTTGTACTCCTCTCAGAAGGTGATGAAATCCTACCCCTTGAGTACCTGTGAATGTGATATTTTATTGAAATAGAGTCTTTGCAGATGATCAAGTTAAGATTACGGCGGGCCCTAATCCAATATGACACTGTCCTTAGTAGAAGAGAAATTCAGAACAGAGGAATAAACCTAAAAAATGCCAAAAATTGCCAGCAAATCACTGGTAGCTGAAAGGGAGACATGGAACAGAATCTTTTTCACAGCCTTCAGAAAGACCCAAACCTGCAGTCATCTTGATCTTAGCCACCCAGTTTTTGATACTCGGGTATAGCAAGCAGCCTTAGCCAACTAATACAGGGCTTATCCCAGTTCTTAGTTAGTATATTGACCTATTAATGGGTAATACTTAATTTAAATATGTATTATTGCCCTTTTGTATTTTTAAAATTTTTGAAAAAATATTTTATTTATTTTTGAGAGAGAGATAGAGCCAGCATGAGCAGGGCAGGGTCAGAGGGAGAGGGAGACACAGAATCCGAAGGCAAGCTCCAGGCTCTGAGCTGTCAGCACAAAGCCTGATGCGGGGCTCAAACCCATGAACCGTGAAATCATGACCTGAGTTGAAGTCAGACGCTTAACCATTGAGCCACCCAGGCGCCCCATATTATTGCCTATTTTAGGGTAAATAATTCAAGTTAAAATTTATGAAGGGGTTCCATGATAGATATATGCTGTTTGTGTTGAACACATATGACAAATCAGAATCAAATAAATCTATCTTGATGATCTGAACATATATTACATAGAGTAAATTTTCCTTTACAACATTTTAATTATTTAGATTCATTTTAGGGTATAGTACTTCAATACATTATACCTTTGAGTCAGTTCAAAATAGGCATAATAAAAGTGACAACAGATATGAATAACAAATGTTCTATTCGCCCATGGCATAAGAAAATCAAAATAGAGTGAAACACAGAAAAAAGTAATATGAAAACTTGTTGCCCTGAGGTTAAAAAGTATTTGCCTAATATGTCATGTGGAATTGTTTCAAAATAGATTTATATCTTTGGTAAAATGATTCTATAAATCTGTCATAATATGATGAACCATTTCTATTCAACAATTTAACATGGATAGTATAACAATAATAATATTTTAGGTAATTAAATTTTATAAAATGATACATTATTTCTTCATAAATGATATTTAATACGATAATGATTTCCTGTTCTTACAGAAATAACCATTTACTTTTAAAGCATAGGTTTTTGACAGACAGAAAGGCAAATGCTAGTTTAGTGAGTATAAGACTTCAGAAATAAAACCTCAGCTATGCATGGAAAGAAAAGTTCTTTTTCTGTACTTCAAAATAATGAACATTAATTATACCAAGAAGAAAAAAAATGTAATTAACATATCCTGGAAAACATTTTAAGCATTTTTCCAAACTTCTTTGTAAAACTAATTCTCATCACTAATGGTTTATCAAGTCAAGAGGACTCATTGGAGAAGAAGGGCCAACTCTTGTGTCCTGATGTGTTCTGAAGCGTCTGTTAATGAGAGATCAGAGTGTCCTGCTCTTTCGCGGATAACATCATGTCTCCATGTCGGTAACTGTTAGGGATGGTTGAATATGGTGACAACAATTTCAACAGAGGCCTCCCATCACCTAAAAGTAAAAGACTTCTTCAGGCATCCCTCAGTTAGCTCTCAGGCCATTTACAGGGCATGTAAAACTTCGCTCGCCCTCCAAGTCTTTCCTTTTCCTTATGGAAGAATTTAAGGATCACTCCACTTCTTTCTTTTCTACAGAATGGACTCTGTGGTATCATTTTGTCACCCTGTGGTTAGGGACCATACGCCACACTATAGCCCCTCAGAGGAACTATCATGTTGACCTCTTCTGTATTCCTTTCCCGAAATCTTCCTGCTGCACCCACATCTTCTTCCTTGAAGCCAAATGTGTAGTCATGGAGAAGGTCTTCTGCTTAGAGATTCTCACTAATGGCCATCTTCTTGCTTCTTTTTTGCTTCAATTTTCTCTGACCTTTTCCACAACAGAAGTTTTCTTTATCTGATTTGGGGGAAGTGATAGTTCAAGACATGGCATATGTTATCAGTAAAATTCCCAGATTTCTCCTTTCTGTTTCTACCATTCTGCTATAATAACTCTCTAAGCAGAAGTGGCTAATACCACATGCTTAGGCTGGGGACATTTTTCAGACCAAACTATGATAAACTGTGGGAAATGATTACTCTAAATAAAATAACTTTTCCATAACATGTGCAATTATTTTCAGGAACTGTAAACTGAACCCATCTAATTCATTGAAGTGAAAAACAAAGACTTTAAACACAACATGATGCAAAGCAAAGTGTACCCACAAAACAGTAATGATGTTTATGTTTACACTGTTAAGGTTTACCATGTTCGTGTGCTCAAGATCCCTCACCTGTACTTTCCTTTTATTCACGGCGCTTAGCTTAGCTTTTGTTTTTATACTCACTGTTTCATCATCCCTGGGAAACATTAATGCCCATGTATGTAAATAATCACCTTGACTCTTCAGTTTCTTGACTTTTGATGTTCAATGATATTTTCTCCATATTAGCTACCTATTTAAAATCACACCCTAGGGCTTATTATTCTCCAAACTTCTATTCTTCTCAGTAAAATAAATCAGAAACTTAAATTTATATCTGAAGTGTCTTTTGTTCTGTTTTGCTTGCTCTGTTACGCTCCACACATTTTGAAATTTATCGAGGCATCAAAACATATCCATCATTGCACTGAATGCTCTCTAATTAAAATCTAAATTAAAATAGTTTTTCAAGTGGATTATAAAGCAATGCTGAAGTCCATTCGTGTAAAATACAGAGTTAAACCAAATTGAGAAAGAAAGTATTCACATAAAATCATTGGCAAAAATATGAAGTCAACTGAAAGAAATAAACAGGAATAATTTCTAATCACACAAGGTAGAATTTTAGTGAAAAAATTTAAACAGTCTAAAAGAGAAACTTCATGTGTAATAAAATCAAAATAACTGTAAGAAAATTTAACAAAATACCTCTAACATTGGAAGAATAAGCAATTACAGTATTAAAAACAATACAATTGATAAAGCATTTAGAGTAGATAAAAGGTAAATATTCCAAAGTAAACTTTTCTTCTGTTCTGGTAATATGTACCTAAATATAATAGATGCAATCAAAATATAACTCTCTAATCAAAAATAACTCTACAGCCTTGGACATAAATAAAAATAACTCTACAGTCTCGGATATAAATAAGATGAAAAATCCATTTTGATAGAGCAAATGTATTAAAATATTACAAAAAATGTATGAAATATAGTATGGAAACATGCTTGAGATTAGGAAGATTTAATACTATAAAATGATACTTCTCCGCAAACTTATTTTTTTTTTTTACTATTTCTAAACATTCTGTCGTAGTATAAATTGGCCTAACTATAACGGACATAAAGATATGCACACAAGACAAGGCCCATGAAACAATCTACTTTACTCACTTAATCCAGCCTAGAAAGCTTCAGCAAGAGGACGGTTGAGTTGTAACCACTCTGATAGTATTTTATCAGAAATACTCAACCTTTTGGCTTCAGGACCCATTATCTCTTAACAGTTGAAGACTCCAAAGTGGCCTTGGTTATGTAAGACATATAAATATATGTCATATTAGAAATTAAAACAGAAATTTAAAAATATTTTTAAAAATAACTTGATTGTCAAGATGAATTGTGAATTTTTTAGGAAAATATTTTCTACAATGAAAATTTAGTTTAAAGAAGAGCATTATTTAACATTTTTGTAACACAATAAAATGTCTGGCATAATAGAAACCAGCTGGATTTGCATAATATTTTGTATTCAAAATATTGCAATGCGGTATTTGTTTGGAATATATTTCAAGTTCATTATTTATTTTGAGTGAGAGAGCAAGTGGGGAAGGTGCAGAGAGGGAAAGGGGGAGAGAGACTCCCAAGCATCTCTGCACCCACCACCAGTACAGAGCCCAATGCAGGGCTCGAACTTACAAACCACAGATGCATGAACTAAGCCAAAATCAGAAGTCAGAGGTTTAACTGACTGAACCACCTAGGCCTCCCTAAACAGCTTTTTAAGGTAATTGTGAATATTTCCCTTTAATACTGTACCAAAAACCCTGATTAGTTATAGTTTAAGGTTAGTTACAATGTAGAGTCTAAAATGAAATCAGAGAACATTTTGTACTATTTCCTTAAAGTCTGTTGATCTTACTCTGAAATTTTGCTTATGCATGATTTTGTAATATTATGCATTCGAAAAACTATTTTAATGATTCTACAGATCTTCCAAATGTTGACATATTTCATTAAACAACATCAAGATCACATTAGCTAATCGCAGTCAATGTCATCAAGACATTCTTTAAATGTTGAGAACATGTCAAGCTTAAGATTGCAGATACAAGTTTTCCAAATTACTGATTTTTACTTGAAAGCTCAAGTTAAAAATAAGAGAGAGAGAAAAGAAAGCTCACATTTTATCGTGGGCAACAAATCTGTTTTTCTTGGGATGACAGGTACATTTCATCCATTTTCAAGAAAAAGTCTGCCAAATACCCTAATCTGAATATTCATAGTTTGTCTGTTACTCATTTTTTTCAAAGTGCTTTTCCTTGAGACAACTATTATATATAGGTGTGATACAGAAATGCTTTGTGCATATTTCTCATTACATTAAATATTAAAAAGCACTGACATTTAAGAAAATTCATCAAGATCACTAGTTACTGAAACTGGCTTTGCAATTTTCTTCTTTCTGTGGGTATGTAGTATGGAAAATCATGACTCCTAGGATGTAATTGTAATTCGGTTGTAATTGTCTTACTTTTGGCTATAGCATGTTGCTTTCCATTGCTTTTGCATCATCAAAACCAATGTCCATATAGAGATAAAGGCAAATAATACCAATAACATTTTAGTAGTTTTCTGAAACAGTTTTGATTTCCTAAACTTCTGCTGATCTACCTGTGTAAGGATAGTTACTTTTATTTTTCCTTTTTCTCCCATAAGCTGCTTGACCTTAGTCTCACATCATCAAACCATGAATACTGTTTATTTTAAAAGCCTGCCTTGGGGCACCTGGTTGGCTCAGTTAGTTAAGCATCCCACTTCAGTTTAGGTCATTCATGATCTCCCGGTTTGTGAGTTCACACCCCTCATTGGTCTCTCTCTGCTAACAGCTCTGAGCCTGGAACCTGCTTCAGATTTTGTGTCTTCCTCTCTGTCTCTGATCTCTCTGATCATGCTCTGTCTCTGTCTCTCAAAAATGAATAAATGTTTAAAAAAATAAAAATAAATAAAAGCCTGCCTTTTCAACAATAGTCCAAAGCAACTACGAAATGCTCAGTCTGGTTCCCAACTATAAATGGGACAAAGGGAGAAAATGTCAGCCTTAACTGAAATTCCTCATGTATAGTGTGGCAGTAATGCCCCAACTATGGGGCAGAGAACACTTCACTCTCCGGATGATGTGTTCAAACACAGTATTTTGAACACAATGTCAGGTGAAGGGCTGAGTGAGTATCTTTAGCAAGAGGTAGCATAACACAAGATATTCTAGCTTTCTGATGCTGTGAGGGAGGACACAGTGCTTTAAAGGCAATCAACAGGGTGGCATATTTCTGACCTGACAAGAGCAAAGAACATAATATACATTCTAGGTTGTTCCTAGAGAAATTGCCTTTATCCTATTTTGAGCTGTTATGATCTTATATCTATTCATTGAACCGTATCGAGGATAGTGCCCAACTTTCTTAATCACTTTAACTCCCGGTCCGCTACTTAAAAATTAGGACCGTGACACCAAATTATTGCACGGTAGTGCTCAATATCAATAACTATGATCCAAATGATTTTTATATCAAGGAACATCATTTTTGGAACAGTTTTAAAACAGAATTTTGTTACCAAATTTTAATGCATCTCAAGATATAATCTTCATTTTAGCATATTTCACACAACAAATATAATGCAACATACATTATATGAAGAAAAGCTACTTTACCATATGCTCACTTAGTTCATTGAACTTAAGCATCAAACTGGCTATTATAATCTCTTTCCTATTTAATCCACAAGAAACATATTTATTAATAACTAATAACATATCCTTCAATTTTGTTAAAATTTATAACTTAGACCAGTATATCTTTCTTGAATCCCTGTTATCTTTACTCCTTTTAAATTTTTTTGGTATAAGTTAACTTGTCCTTATTTTACAAGTGGCTAATTTTAAATGCTTTAAGCTGATTAAATACTTTTTATCCCTTTTGCTGTATAATTATCATATATTTTCCATTTTTCTTCCTCTGCATGAAAAGCAACTGGGATATTATTCTACAATATACACTTCTTTTTGCAATTTAATTTACACATTATTGCCACGTTTTAAGAGAAAACAGCAGGCTTCACAATAGTGATCGCTTCACTTAGCTACTAAAATTTTCAAATATATTTCATTTTTTTGCATTCATCTGCAGGGGATCACATATCCATTTTCTTCATGTTCCTTTAAGATTTTTCATTCACTTCACCTCGCCCAAGGCACCAGCTGTATGTCATATCCAGACATTACAAAACGTTTGTTTGTTTTGTCACTTAGAAGTATCCTGCCCACCCCCCAAAAAAACTCTTTCCCAAAAGATTTTTCCCCAAATCAAATTTAGTTTCCAATGATTTAAGATTAAAATGTGATTTTAGAAAACAATTGCCTCAAATCAAAATTAATTCATAACATTGTCATCAATAATTGTCAGTATGAACTTTCTTTAAACTAAATATTTTTCTTCCCAATAAACACCACTTTTATGTAATTATTTCTACACTCAATCTGCCATACATATATTTACAGAATGATAAATCTAGAAGCAATATATATATTTATATTTTGTTTTTACGTGTATGGGCAGAATTGATATACATTGACTTGTGTTGAACTATTTGTTCATCTCATTTGTTTTACTAACATTTCTTAGACTATGTAAAATTGCTATCTGAAAAACTAAATTATTTTGAAAGCTCTAATATTACATGGTGTGCATATGCCACATTTTATCTATCTTTTCAAGAATTGATGAACATTTATGTTCTCACAAGTCTTCACTATCACACATAATACTGTAATGAATATTCTCACACATGTCCTTTTTCATGACCATGCTAGCATTTTATGGAGATATTCCCAGGAGTAGAGCTATGAGGTTAAGGTTCACTAAATCATGGCAAACTGCTCTCCAAAATAGCTGTAGCATTTCATGCTTTTAACATCAGTGCTGAACTCTCTATTTTGTTGTTTCTTGACAATATGCTATCTATACTTCTTTTTAATTGAATAAATAATTCAATTTATTTAACGTTTATTTATTTTTTGAGAGACAGAGAGAGACAGGGTGTGAGCAGAGGAGGGACAGAGAGAGAAAGACACAGAATCTGAAGCAGGCTCCAAGCTCTTGAGCTGACAGCACAAAGCCTGACCTGAGGGCTCCAAGTCAGGAGCTGTGAGATCATGACCTGAGCTGAAGTCAGCCACTTAACCTACTGAACCATCCAGGTGCCCCTAATTCAATTTACTTAAACTAAAAAAAATAATTATAATAATAAAAAACTTTCACCTATTTCTTTTAACCCTAACACACACTGCTGACATCTGCTCTCCATATTTATGAAATTAAAAACTTTAATATTTCACATATAAAAGAGACCATCGGGTGGTCTTCCTCTTTGTGACTTATTTTATTTAGCATAATGCCCTCGAGGTTTCTGTAACCTGGTATCACACTATTTGAAGTTGCCTTTTGATGCAGAATTAACAACTTTTAAATAGTTTGTATTCTTCAAATTTTACTCCATGTGATTTCCCCGAATTATTTTTATTTGGGTGAAAAATGTTTGGATTTTCAATTTTCCAAATCTGTGTATTAAATAAATGCAAACATCTATTAATCCATCCACTGTCCACGTTATTTTTGCCCTCTACTGTCAACCACATTCTAAACAATGGTTCAGAAAACTCTGTTGCAGTCACAGGGCATCTGGCTCAGTTGGTTAAGTGTCCAGTTTTCGCTCAGGTCATGATCTCATGGTTTGTGAGTTAGATGCCGGGCTCTCTACCATAAGCGCTGTGCCGGCTTTGGATCCTCTGTGCTCTCTCTCTGACCCTCCCCCACTCCCACTCTCCCCTCTATCTCTCTCACTCTCAAAAATAAACATTAAAAAAAAAAACACCTAAACTATTGTCTTCGGGATTAAGAAAATTCAGTTGCATTTGATAATTACCTATTTCATCTGTTTTAAAAAGTAGTTTTCCAAACTTTTCTCGTGAGATAATACTTTGGACGTAGGCCTTCAAGTCCTTTATTTGTAAAGTTTACATAATTCTTTCAAAGTATTTTTTTCTACATGTGGTACCTAAACCATTTTTTCAGAGTTCTATAGATATTGCTGCACTTGTTTCTGCCAAATATTGATTCTACTCCATTGTGATTTTTTTGAATGTCATCTTGATTATAGACAATGTGTTTAGGTATAATGCATCATACTGCTTTTATATGTAATATATTGCCAGTATTCAATATCAGAGTTTTAAATAGCAAGGTTTTGTCATTGTCCATATTTTGTTCATACATACATTGTTTATATACCTTCTTCCCTAATTGCTAATAATTATTAATAGACTGTGAACTAAATATTTCAAAAATACAATTCTTATTATTAATAAATTCACCAATTATTCACAATTTTTTCTTATTCACAAATTAAATTCACAAATTTATTTGACTCTACATTTCATTTTAGACTTGCTTTAAATGGTGATAAGGTTTTAAAGTATCTTCTACTTAATTATTTAGTGCATAAGTTATTTAAAAGAGAATATATTTTACTAAGAAGGAAACAATTTCAAGTATAGTTAAAATGAATAAAGTCACCAAAACCAGGGGACTGCTTTCAAATTATCAAGACCTCAGGATGTAATAACTAGGTTATTTGTAATAAACAAATAACTAGGAGGCATTAAAAACAAACTCCCATAAGGTTTCATATATTGTGTCTTCTTTTTCTTTTGTTTTGAGACATATTTTGATCTGTCATTTGATTTCTCATTTGCCCCACTGTGCAGTAGTGTATTGTCTAATATTTACATATTAAATATTTAACATTTACATTGTATATTTTCCAGCTTTGTTTTATTGTTGATCTTTAGTTTGTATCTTTGTGGTTGGAAAATACACTTGGCGTGAAATCAGTCTTCTTAAATTTGTAATATGTATTTCATATGTCTCTTTTTATGTGATTTAACCAGGGATTCTTATGTGTCTCTTTTTATGTGATTTAACCAGGAGATTCTTCTGTCAGTTCTTGTAAAAATGTTTATCCATTTTTCTTGGATGGAATGTTATACATGTATATGTATGTATATATGTATGTACATATATACATATATATAAACTTAGAACCGTGTGTTCTGAAATATAATTCAAGTAAAAAATAAATATTCTTGTTAAAAAAACACAATAATTTTAACTGAGGATAATCATTTAAAATAGAGCATATCAGAGGGGAGAAATAGGTGAAGGGGGGCACTAAGAGTACACGTATCATGATGAGCTCTGAGTAATGATGTACACAATTGTTGAATCACTATGCTGTGCACCTGAAGCTAATATAACACTGTATATTTACTGAAATTAAGGTAAAAATCATAAAAAGTAAAAATAAATAAAGTAATTTTAAAAAGAGGAGAAAGAATACATATAAAAAAACAGGTTACTATGAAAAATTCCAAATGGAGTAGAAAATGGCAAAATTGGATCAAATAAATCATATATAAATAAACAAATATATAAAACAACTTCACAATGTTGCATTTTGTCAAAACTAAAAATAGAGGCATAAAAGAAAATAGATGTTTAATTTTCTTGGAAGCCCCTTTTAGAGTGATACTTACTTCATAATTACAGAAACAATGTAAAGTAGATATTATTAAGTGCATAAAAAAGATGGTTCATTTAGTTCTACCTTGCAAAAGTGTAAGAAAGAGTATGGGAAAGAATTGGGTTAACAAGTTTGGGGAATAAATTAGGTTATGTATAAAAGAATTTCTAGGTATAACATGTTTCTATACAAATTCAATAAAAAAAAAAGAGCTGTGAGTAAATCCATTATTTCACATGTGTGTTTTCTCACAAATACTCTTCATTAGCCTCACAAGCTGCAAAGGACTTGGACAGTAAACTTGTGACTCTAGAATCTTTGCTCTAAGGATCATGCTTCGCTATTTTGTTTTTATTAAAAAAAATTTTTTTTTCAGCATAGTTAACACAATGTTACATTAGTTCCTGGTGTACAACATAGGGTGGGTGGTTATTTTAATTTGCATATGACTCACTTGTGAATAATTTTTTTAAAGGAACTTTTGATACTGTTGAATGGGGTCTGGGGTTTTGCATTTCTTTTTGTTTTTATTTATTTTTCAGAAAAAGAGAGAGACAGAGTGTGAGTGGGGGAGGGGCAGAGAGAGAGGGAGACACAATCCTGAGCAGGCTACAGGCTCTGAGCTGTCAGAATAGAGCCCCACTTGGGGCTTGAACTCAGAACCACAAGATCAAGACCTGAGCTGAAGTCAGTTGCTTAGTTGACTGAGCCACCCAGGTGCCCCTGGGATTTAAGCAGTTTTTAGCAGAAAGTGATGCCGCTGATATAGGACAACACTTAGATTACTGAAGCTTTCAATTGCTGTCTGATACTTTCTCTTTCCAGGAGTGAATGCTTAAGCCAGACATTGTCATTAAATTTCAGTGTTCTGCAGTGGTAGCTTTTCGTTCACAACGTCTATCATAATTTGAAAGCAGAAATTGTGTGTTTTCAGTTTTCATTCCTGTGTCCTCATTCCTTCTTTGATTATTTTTTCATAAATGCTTGCTCTCATTTCATTTGTATATATTGTACATATACGTAAATAGATATACATACACATACATTAAAAAGGTGATTCTGTTGGAAGCATGATTCAAAAATTTTTGGAGCTAGTTTTTATTACCATTCAACTAATTTACAATGAATTGATTGTGGTTTTCACTTTTAATGAACTATATTTGATTTTTGGCACTTCAACTTTGTGTGACTGTTTTGAGGCAAGCTGTGCACTCACAACTGGTCTGTGTTCATGTACATTAGATGTGTAATCCACGAGACAGGACTCTTCTAGTTACTCGTACTTGAGAGTATCGAGATTTCTGTATATGTCCCATTTAAGGAAAAGTATTAAATGCACAATACATTTATTTTACATTTAAGAATTTAATAGTTTGAGAATGGAGGAAAGAATTCTCATAGTACATTTTCATAAAATAAGATTTTGTTGAGATCATTGATGCTTATTTACCACTCCCTTTCCTCATCCCTAACGTATGATTTTTTTTTTACATTTTTCCTGCTTAGTTTGAATATCGCAACCAGGTACTTACTTTTATCTCACAGTCTTACTAGTAGACTTAAATGTTTATTATCAAAATTAAAAATTGTTTATCTATTTATTTTAAGAAAGAGACAGAGAGAGAGAGAATCCCAAGGAGGCCCTATGCACACAGCTGAATGTGGAGCTTGATCTCATGAATTGTGAGATTATGACCTGAGCCAAAATCAAAGAGTTGGGGGCTTAAACGACTGAGCCACCCAGGCACTCCAGATAAGTGAGACTCTTTTAGTTCCCCCAGATTCTCATCCTGTGTCTTGAATTGGATCCTCAAAAATTCATGGTAAAGATTTAATCCAAATTCACCCAAGGTAATTTTCTCCTTCTCCTCCCCAAATCATATTTTTACTTTAGTGATTGGATAGTGAGTTTGTGCCTCGTACTTATATAAGATTCCACCCTATTGTTAACAGTAAAGTTTCCTCACGCATGGCTGGTAAATCTTACAAAAAATTTCTACCTGCTTGCAGGTGTTTTTCTAGATTTTTATATTCAAGTTTTCATTTCAAGAAGACCGTTTGATGGGGAGAGTGTGCTAGATATCGTTTAACCTGCTCAACTAGATTCTGCTCAATATTATTCTTACTAGCATGATTTTTCAGGAAGTTAAATACCTGAAGGGTAGAGGTAATTTTAATCCAATTTTATTGTTAAATCAAGCATACATACTCCCTATCTATATTGTAACCCTTTCATTTAAAGCATCAGGAAAAACTCGCCTCACTATTATCTTGTACACATTCAATCACCAATAGCTCTTCTTAAATATTTCAATTGTACCTTTTAAATTTTCCTTATTGCATTATTCTACTAATCATAGACTATCCCCGGCCTTGCTTTATATGCTATTTCACAGAGAGTCTTTGCACAGACTTCCATTTCATACTGCCACCATGATAAATTAAATGTCTTGCCGAGGGAGGTGATTACTACTGCTTGGCTTTTCTTAAGTTATTCATGGTTGCTAGTGTGATTAGGAAATAATTGTTTGATTTATTTACTTATCTATGCAGCTTATGGGAGATGCTATGTATTTGACCATACATCTTTCTTAATTCATTCATGTGAAAGCATAGACTATGACATAATTAAATAATCTCTCCATGGATGACAACGTTAACTATAGTCTTTATATGTCATTTGTCAGTCAAAGTGTAAAACAAATCTGTAGGATCAGGAAAATTAGAATTTCTTTACTATATTAATGACTATGTCTCAGTTGCCTTCTTTTATGCTTATATATTCCTATGGCTCTTGTGTAACCATGTGAGAATAGGGTTTATATAATTGTGGTTTTCAGAGCATGGTCATGAGAAGAGTGCTAAAGTGTTTCCATGTTTGTATTAAGCAAATTAATGTATGGAGAAATATGTGTGGTCAATGGAACAAACATCATGGACTATTGAAAGGTTACTGAAAAAATATGAGAGATACTATAGCTCATCAGTCATTTTTAAAAATATTTTTTTGTTTTTAAGAGAGAGAGTTTGAGCAGGGGAGGGAGACAGAAGATCCAAAGAAGGCTCTGCACTGACAGCAGTGAGCAGGATGTCAGGCTCAAACTAAGGAACTCTGAGCTTATGACCTGAGTTGAAGTCGGATGCTTAACCAACTGAGCCATCCAGGGGCCCTGGTCATTAGTCTTTTAATTATACAGTAGTGACATAAATGTTTTTAAACTATTAAAATCAGTTGTTTTTCTTTCTTTTCTCTGACTATTGATCTTTTATAAGCCAGTATTGCCAATTTAGAGAACCCGATATGATATACAGGGATGTTTGCCCTTCATGTAGATATGGATATAAATTCTTTTTAAGGTAATTATGAGTTTTATCTGTAAATCCAGTAATTTTTATTTTCAATGGATTTTATTGCAAATTTAAAGACTCCATTTATTTATGAAATATTAAAATTTACACATTTATACATTACTGAAATAATCATTATTATAATTACTGGTACATATCTTAATATTAATGAAATGTTTGAGGATTCATAATGACAATAGTAGGTTGAGTAATTTCCCCGAGACTTTCAATATATTGACATTAAATGTTTCATATAAACTTCTGAATACTGTCACCCCACAGTCTTCTCTAGTTAACATAGAAAAATATAGACCATTTTTCCAAAAATACATCATTTTTACTTGCCATTTATTTGAAACCTTTCTCACTCTGCTTCACTTTCTGTTTGCTTTCATATTTTCTTTTTAATACAGTAACTTAGGTAATGAGTCATTAAATATAAATGTTTTGTTTCTGTTTATGTACTTCATACCTTTGTATGACAATTTTTTGTCTATCAAACAAATTGCCTTGATACAGTATTTATAATCTTTTCACTTTGATGGAATAACCTATTTACAAAAGAGTAAAAAAAAGTGTTTGAATAATCAATAAACAAGGTTATAAATGAGCAATATCAATGCACTTAACATTTTTTTTAATTTACCAAATTGCCAAAGGTAAAAAAGAATTAATTACATTAAATGATGCATATATTAGTCGACCTAAATATGAAACTGCTGACAATGATATACTCCTAGAAAAAAATGTAAATAGGTATACATTTTTGGGGTTGCAGTTTAGAAAACTTTAAATTATACATATCAATAACTTACCTATGAAGATGGAGAGTCATTTACTTCTTCATTTATAGAAGTTGTTTGAAAAGAGCAATAGTGAAAACTACATCACCAATAAAAACTATAGCAAGGTATCATCTACATACTAAACATAATTGAGAATGTTCTGGTAAATACAACATAGTTGAATAATATTGGAATATGTTTTTGCAAACCTTTTATAAAGAGTCAAACAAAGAGTCATGAAAAAAATAGTCAAGTCATTTAGGAAAATCATAATGTATGATGATTTCAAATAGAATACATTACCTGTATTAATATCATTTCAAAATACCATCATCATCACCATCTCATAGTCATTTTCTATTACTGCTGTGCCAAATTACCACAAACAGTGGATTAAAGGTATACAAATGGAGGTGGTGGGAAGGAGTGGATAGGCAGAGCATAGAGGAATTTTAGGGCAGTGAAATGCTGATTGCTGTGTCAAACAGACTGGTACATCTGTTCAAACTCTTATAATATGTCGCACCAAGAGTGGTTTAGAATGTAAACTATGGATTTTGAGTGATAATGATGTGGCCTNAAATGCTCATTGCTGTGTCAAACAGACTGGTACATATCATTGTACATCTGTTCAAACTCCTAATATGTCGCACCAAGAGTGGTTTAGAATGTAAACTATGGATTTTGAGTGATAATGATGTGGCCTTGTCAGCTCTTCAGTTGTAACAAATGCAACACTTTGGGGAGAATGTTGCTAATGGGGGAGGCATGCATGTTACGGGGCCAGGGATTACAGGCATGCCACAGAAATGTGGGTTTGGTTTTAGAGCACCACAATTAAAGTGGACATTGCAATAAAGCAAATCATATGAGTATGTTGGGTTTCCCAGTGCATACAGAAGTCATGTTTAACTATTGTGATGTTTTGTATGCAGCAACATTATATCTGAAAAAATGTACATGCCTTAAGTGCAAAATACTTTATTGCTAGAAAATAATCTGAGCCTATAATCTGAGCTTTCAGTGTGTCATAACCATTTTGCTGGGAGAACTGGCCTTTCCTCGATGTTGATCTCTGTGGACTGCTGAGTGTGCTGATGAAGGTTGGAGTATCTGTGCGTGTGTCAATTTCTTAACATAAGACAACAGTGAAGTATGTTGTATCAATTGAATTTGTTCAACAAACAATTTGTAGGTGCAATGCTCTTTGATAGCATTTTACCCACAGTAGAGCCTCCTTCAGACTTCTAGTTGGTCCTCTCAAAGCCTGCCACTGCTTGATCAACTGAGTTGATGAATTACTCTAAATCCTGTGTTGTCATTTCAACAATCTTCAGAGCATCTTCACCGGAAGTAGATTCCTTCTCAAGAAACCACTGTCTTTGTTCGTCCATAGAAAGCCACTCTTCATTTGTTCAAGTTTGAACATGAGATGGCAGCCATCCAGTCACATCTTCAGGCTCCACTTCTAGTTTCTTTCTGTTTCCACCACATTTGTCGTTACTTCCTCCACTGAAGTGTTAAAATAAAAATCATCCATGAGAATCGGGATCAACTTCTTCCAAACTCTTGTTAGTGCTGATATTCAGATTGCTTTCCATGGGTCACAAGTCGTTTTAATGGCATTTAGAATGACGAATCCTTTCCGGAAGGTTTTCCATTTACTTTGCTCAGATCCATCAGAAGAATCACTATCTGAGGCAGCTATAGTCTTATGAAATGTATTTTAAAATTTTTTAACACTTATTTATTTTTGAGAGACAGAGAGAGACAGCATGATCAGGGAAGGGGAAGAGAGAGAGAGGGAGACACAGAATCGGAAGTAGGCTCTAGGCTCTGAGCTGTCAGCACAGAGCCCCGATGCGGGGCTTGAATCCACTAACTGTGAAATCATGACCTGAGCCAAAGTCGGATGCTTAACCAACTGAGCCACCCAGGCACCCCTGAAATGTCTTTCTTAAGTAATAAGACTTGAAAGTCATGACTCCTTGATCCACGGCTACAAGCTGGATCTTGCATTAACAGGCATGAAAACAACATTCATCATGTCCATCTCCATCAGAGCTCTACGGTGACCAGGTGCATTTGTCCATGAGCCATAATATTTGGAAAACAGTCTTTCTGAGCAGTAGGTCTCAACAGTGCTCTTAAATTATATAGCAAACCATGTAATAAACAGATGCATCCTCATACAGGTTTTGTTGTTCTATTTATAGAGCAGAGGCAGAATATTTAACATGGTTTTGAAGGGCCTGGGACTTCTGGAATGGTGAATATTGGGATCACCTTTAAGTCGCCAGCTGCATTAGTTCCTACCAAGAGAGTCAGCCTGTCATTTGAAGCTTTGAAGCCAGGCATTCACTCCTCTCCAGCTATGAAAGTCCTAGATAGTATCATCCTCCAGAAGAAGGCTGTTTCATTTACACTGAAAATTTGTTATTTAGTGAAGTTAGCTTCATTAATTCTCTTAGCTAGATCTTCTAGATAACCTGTCAGTGCCTCTGCATCAGCACTTCCTACACCTCACCTCGCACTTTTAAATTGGTAGAAAAGGCTTTTTACCGAAGTATCATGAACCAGCTTCTAGTGGCTTCCAACGTTTCTTCTGCCATCCTTTCCAGCCTTCACAGAGTTGAAGAGAGTTAGGTCCTTTCTCTGGATTCGGTTGATCTTCTATCTGTGTATCAGCAATAAGGCTTTTTCACTTGATCATTCATGTGTTTGCTGGAGCAGCACATTTAATTTCCTTCAACAACTTTTTCTTTGTATTCGCATCTTGGCTAATTGTTTGACAGAAGGGGCCTAGCTTTCAGCCCATCTCAGCTTTCTACATGCAATTCTCACACAGCTTAATTACTTCTAGGTTTTGATGTAAAGTGGGAGATGTGCTACTCATTCACTTTGAACATTTTGAGGACATTGTAGGTTATTAATTGGCCTAATTTCAATATTATCATGTCTTAGGGATTAGGAAAGCCTTAGGAGAAGAAGAGAGAGAGGGGAATGGATGCTTAATGGAGCAATCAGAAATCACCCATTTATGAATTAAATGCACTGTTTTATGGTTAGGTTGGTGGTATGGTTCGTGGCACCCCAAAACAATTACAATAGTAACACCAAAGATCATTGATCACAGATCACCATAATATAATAATGACAAGTTTTGAAATATTGAGTGAATTACCAACATATGACACAGAGACAAGTGAACAAATGCTGTTGGACAAAAATGACTCTGATAGACTCGCTCAGGGCTGCTACCAACCTTGATTTGTAAAAAAAAATAATAATAATATCTGCATAGTACAGTAAAGTGAAGCCCAATAACATGAAGTATGCTTATATAATTGAAATCTGTGCTTTCTACTTAACTTTGCTGGGACTCTAAAACTGCTCTAAAAACCCTTTAAGAAAACACACACACACACAAATATTATCTTCTGTGTTTTAGAAATCTGAAATAGATCTCCTAGTGTTAAAAGCAAGCTGGTGACATGGCTACATTCCTTTCTGGGAGTTCTAGGGGAAAGTCCACTTCCTTGCCTTTTCCGGCTTCTAGAGGTCCCTCATCTTCCTTGGTTCATTGCAGCCTACCTCCATCTTGATGTTCAATATTTATAGTCATCTAGGAAAGATAAAACTTGAAATTGTAGTGTGATAAAAAGCTGCTATTAGAATCTTTATAGATTATAAGTAAGTGGAAACCAAAGATTTTTGTTTATAAGACTCATATGGAAGAAAAGATATTCTATTTCAAGTTTTGAAATTTTCCAATCCAGAAATATTTTTGAGGGGTCTCTAGGTGGCTCAGTGGGTTAAGCGTCTGGCTTTGGCTCAGGTCATGATCTCGTGGTCCATGGGTTCGAGCCTCGCATCAGGCTCTGTGCTGACAGCCTATTTTGATTTTGTCCCTCCCCAGTTTGCACTCTTTCTTGCTCTCTCTCACTCTCTTTCTCTCTCTCTCAAAAATAAACATTAAACAATTTTAAAAAAGAAATATTCTGAGAGAAAACATTTAGACATTTGTTATTTTTTCATGGAGACTAATATTGACTACTTTAATGAAATGTCATCTATATTTGGGATAAGATTTTAAATGGTGGGTTTGAAATTAGAATTTGATAAACTTTCTTGGCATTTTATCTATATGTGGATTTTATAAGAATACTTATTAGCACAAAGGATTGTCTATTTTGACTATCACAAATCCCATGTGGTAAGTTATTTAAAAGCATACTACACTATTGTTTTATATATTGGCAAATTTTCCTCTAAAAATACTTTTTTTGAATCAGATTATTGGTCCATGGTAATATTGATGGTACTCCTACTACTGTTACTAATATAGCAATGCTGTTTTTTGAAACAGCCCTTGATAAACTGCTGTGGCTTGATTCATTTTGTTAGCAAATATATTTTAAAGCCATTTCCTTTTCCACTATTAAGCCTGTAACTCTAGTATATGTCCTCATGAACCTTGAGTATTATGTTTGATCTCCTTGCCTTCAGATTTGAGAATGATGAATCTATTGCTCATGGTGTCCCTGAGAAGGGTTAGTATGTTCCTATCAGACCAAATTTTAAAGTTTTTTAGAGGTTCCATAAATTCCCTTGTCACTGCCAACAAAATTCTCTCTTCTTGGAGTTCTCTGTAACTTTCATTTTATGTGTTCTCCAATTCTCTTACCAGTTTACATTACAAAAATGTAAAATGAATTACAGTCCTTATCACAGACCTGGCAGAAGCAAATAGTTCATTCAAATCAAGTAACTGAGAAGAGGTTCCCACAGGGATTATTAACAATTGTCTGAGCGGGCTTAAGGAGAACTACAGGAGTCACCAAAATTTGTTGCAGTAACAAACATGGCAGGTTACAGAGCGTCACTATGGCGAGCCTTGAGAGGACAAGGGAGTGAGTGAGAATTCCAGAACCTGGAAGCAAACACAGCCATGCCATTTTCTTTATTAAAATCCACAGCCAAGTTCCTGCTAGGTAATCCTTGGGTAGAATTCCCCTTAGAGTTTAAAGGTACAGTTACAGGGCCCGCCTCAAAGGGCTCAGAATTGTTAAAGGGAGAAGGGACCTAGGAAAGGACCCAGAATAACCAGTTCACTCCACATAGACGTGGAGTTTTCTTCATGTCATTTGCTTTTTTCTTTCACTGAAAGTGCCTCTCATCTCCCCATGCATCGCCCATCAGGTTGGTGATCTTATTTAAAACTGTGAAACACTGTGTATGGACACTTCCTTCTTTCACTGTCCAGGACAAAAAACACAGTCTTTCTACACTGTGTAGGGACACTGTTTTTGTCCTTTGTGAATTCTTCCATGGTTTCATGTTTTATATTGGATTATGAGAAGTGGATTAAAATTTGTGCTTAGTTTTGCCTTCTTTCTCTTTTGTCATGTTTCCAGAATTGGTGCTGTGATTTTGACACCCTATTGAAATGTTTCCTGATGTCAGACCTAATTTTAAGTTTTTGTCAAATGCCCTTTAAAAATTAAAAAAAAAAAAATAGAGTATAAACTTTACAGCAACTTAAAGGTGTGGAATTATCTTTGTTTTTCCTCTCCTCTCTTAGAATTATCTTTTGAATGTGAAACTAGGGGAAATAAGAATCAATATCAGTTTAAAATATGAACATATTTTTCAAATGTGTATAATGTTCAAAATTAATTATTCCAAACTTTAGAAGAAGAGGAAAACTTTTAAAAAGATCATAAGAGTTAGAAACCTACTTAAGGCAAAAGGTTTAGCATATACCTTTTAAGATTTTCATTTTGAATGGGTTTTAATACAGTTTTCCTCAAGGGAAAGAAAAAATGTACTACTCAGAAGGTCTGTATATTTGAACTTGGTTGAGGAAACTTGCTACAGTCTTTGTTTTCATTTTTGTTTGTTTGTTTGTTTGTTTTTAAATGTTAATAGTTACTGCCAGAATCCAAATCAAAAAGGCCGTAGCAGTGACATTGCCAACATGAGGATCTGACTGTAGCTGTGTCTTTGTCTCTAGCCTGCCCAGTGGGTTTCTTTTCTTCCTTTTCCTTTTCCTGTTCCTGTTCCTTTTCCTTTTTCTTTCTCTCTCTCTGGGAAGAGCAGAGAGAGAAAAAAGAGAGAGAGAGAGAGTATCTCAAGCACAGTCAATATGAGGAGGCCCACAGACAAGCTTAGCACAGTCAGTGAGGAGGAACATGGGCGGCCCAAACTCATGCACCTTGAGATCATGACCTGAGCTGAAATCACGAGTCAGACACACAACCAACTGAGCCACCCAGGCACCCCTGGCCAGTGGGTTTCTTGTTTATCTTTTTACTTTACCAATCTGGTGTCAAGTTGTACAATGCAATCGGTGTTCCTTGATTTGTACTTGCCTCCCTCCATACTGTCACCTGTCAGCTGTTTACAAGCCACATGGATTTCCCCTCCCTATTTCATCTGCAAAATTTGCCACAATATTTCTTTTTGAAAAAAAATTTTAACGTTTATTTATTATTGAAGGAGAAAGAGAGACAGAGCTTGAATAGGGGAGGGGCAGAGAGAGAGGGAGACACAGAATCCAAAGCAGGCTCCAGGCTCTGAGCTGTCAGCACAAAGACGGAAATGGGCTCAAACTCAGGAGCTGAAAGATCATGATCTGAGCCAGAGTCAGACGCTTAGCCAACTGAGCCACCCAGGTGCCCCGCCACAGTATTTCTTGATCATGAGAATGAGCAAATTTGGAGAGTGCCAGAAAAAGATAATGTATGATTAAGGAAATGAAAATATGACTGATGTAACATAATATGTTCTGGTTACAAGGGATATAGTAAAACTATAAACTTTTCAAGGGATGTAAAATCTGGGAAATCTCCAATACAGACCAGCGCATATAGACAGTACTTGCTAATATTGTTTCATAAGTAAAAACATTGGAGTTCTTTCTTGCAAGGAAAGAAAATCTACCCTAAACATTCTGGGACTGATGCCAGTCCCAGAAAATACAAGAAATGACAAAGACTGGTCAATCTTATTCACTGGCAAAATATTAGTAGCTATTATCCAACATCACACACTAAGAAAGTATCGTGACTGTTTAGTTGCAAGTGGAAAACATCTTACTGTAGGAGCTCTTTTCATACTACAGCCAATTCAGCAATTTAAAATAGAAGAAATCACTGATTTAAGTAGATACAGGTAAAGATTCCTGAAATTTAATTCTCCTTTTTTAAAGCAAATTAGGAATAGAAGAAAAATCCTGCACCTGATTAAAGAATTTAGCAAAATCTTCAGTATGCAAAACACAAGCAGTTACAACATAGAAGCCATTTCTTTCTTTTTTTTTTTTTTTAAAGTTTATTTATTTACTTTGAGAGAAAGAGGGAGAGCTGGAGAGGGGCAGAGAGAGGGAAAAAGAGAGAAAATTTCAAGCAAGTTCCACGCTGCCAACATGAAGCCTGATTTGGGGCTCAAACTCATGAACAGTGAGATGATGACCTGAGTCAAAAAGTTGGACATTTAACTGACCTAATGGTCCAGGTGCCCCTAGAAGCCATTTCTGTTGACATCAATTTTAAAAGGTAGCTGCTTTTCTATTTAACATTATACTGGAAGTCCTAGAGAGTCAAAGAATAGAATTGATCACTAAATTATAGCACAAAAAGAGATTAAAAATGTTTTCAAGACAAAAATCCGTAGTTCATGATACTAAGAACAAACAGTAGTTAAAACATCAAAATTTTGTTTATAATTTGATGATTTTTCTCAAATATTAGTCATTGAATTGAATTTCTTTATTTTTTAAAATTTCATTAAGTTCTAATCAATTCCTATTGGTGAATATAACCATGATTTTATTTTCGTGCTTCAACTTCTTAGTTGCAAGACGTAAAAATTCAATCATGAGAATTTGATGTTCATTTGAAAATAAGTTTCCTGACAGGAACTCAACATTATGTAATGAAAATATTAATCTATGCAGTGAATACAATCATGGAAGATAAATTTTTAAGTTCAGTGCTGTCTCGTAAGGATTTACAAGAATCTCAATTTTTTATGCAAGGCTACTAGAGAGTTGCAGAGAAGAGAAAACAAAGGCGAATTCCACATATGTGATTAGGAATGGGTGTACATGTACTTTGAGACAGTCCAACATGAATATATCCTCAAAGTATTTTGTTTATAAATGATGGGCCTTGGATGATGTTGACATTACAACTTTCAGAGAATATTCACCATTATCACATTATAAACATCCTATTTTATACACCCCATTTTCTTCTCCTCAAATATGCTCCAGAGTAGTGCAGCCCGACAATGATCGTAAAACTCCAATGCCTTACCAGCATTACAGAAGTCTTCAGGGATAACAAATCTGCTGGAGAAGTGTTTTGTGTTCTACCGGTCCCTGTGATTGTAACAAGAACGGAAAACCTGTTGTAATTCGAGAGCACAGTCTGCATCAGGACACCAGTATATATGAGTTCTAGCTATTTGAGTGGCACCTGAGTGGCTCACTTGTTTGAGTGTCTGACTCTTGATTTCATTCAACTCAGGTCATGATCTCATGGTTCATGAGAACGAGTCCCAGGTCAGGCTCTGCGCTGACAGCATGGAGCCTTCTTGGGATTCTCTCTCTCCCTCTTTCTCTGTCTCTTCCTTGCTCTTTTTCTCAAAATAAATAAAAACTTAAAAAGAATTTTTTTTAGCTGAAAACCAACCAACCAACCAACCAAAAACCTCATGAACCCCCACCCCCAGGCCTGTCTAGCTACGGCCACCAGAGCCCCTCTTGGACCCAGGCTGGCTAGACTCTGGGTTACTAGGTCCAGCTCCAGACAGACCACACTCTGGGTTCTGGACCCGAGGCTGGCTAGACACTGGGATCCTGATTCCAGGCTCTGGGTGGGGTAGACTTAGGTCCCAGACTCCAGGCTAGGTGAGGGACCTTCAGGGCTGCAGCAGGTAGCTGCCTTTGTGGCTGGGCTTCTGGGGTAGGGGTGCCTTCTCAGGACAGGGGCCAAGGCTAGATTTGGGACAGGATTCAGAGAGGGAGTTGGTGTCTGCAGAGCAGGAATGGCAGGCCCAGCAGAGAATGACTCAGAGCAGCAGTAGCAAGAAGCCTACAAGGCTGGTGCAGAGGATGGCAATGGGGGCCCCCTGGGAGATGGCTGCCTCCATGACGGGCAGCACCCTCAGACCAGCACAGACCACGGGGCTGACTCGATGGCAAGGCCCATGCTGGGACAGGAATCCAGTGCACCTGGCCTTCCAAAGAGGCTGTCTTGTCCACACACTCATTGATGCCTGTGCAACGGACACGTCCACCTGGAGTCTTGAGACTGAGTTGAGCCCGGTGCGCGCCCACAAGAGGGTCAGGGGCAGTGGGATGCTGGGTGCGGACTGAGGCCCAGGGGCCNGAGGGGAGAGGGAGGCCGGAGGTGGGCAGGGGCGACATCATCTCTCAGGGCCCTTCCCTTCGGCCGCGCAGCCTCTAAGGAACCTAAGTCTCATAAAATAAAATGGTGATCTCTTTAACAAAATTGTCTGCACAAGTTTGGGTTAGAAAGGTTTCTTTCTTGAATGCCTGGAGAGATTAATTTAGGTAAGTTTGTGAGCTGGATATATGAAGAACTTAGATCGCTGATCAAATGTTTTTAATGCTTATAAACAATTTCAGCTTTCTGTGTCTACTGAAATTACTTTAGACAAATTGCATATTTTCTACTTCAACTTAATATTACAATTTATTGCCATGATATTGTTTCCACTGTTTTCTTTTCTGAGTTAGAACTATTATTCACAAATATCCCCCCTTCCACTCTCCCCTTCTAATATTATACATGTATTATTGATCTGTGACTATTTCATCTTTTTGTTGAACTTTCAGGGATTTTTTCATTCACTATTTTTACATGATCTTTTTTCTCTAACACTATATTATCTCTTCTTAATGATTATTTTTCTTTCATCTTTTTACTTTTATTCCCTGTTTTATATAGTTTGTTATTATTAAACAGCTTAAGTGTTTTCAGTGATTGCCCTTTTTAATTCATTCAGTTGTGCTTTCCTTTTTTTTTTTTTACCTTTATCTATTACTGTTTTTAGGGGTGTCCTTTCTAAAGAATGGAATGGAATATTTTCTTCCCAATCTCAGTATTTATTATGAAAAAAATTTACTACAATCACATTATGATTATTTATGTGTGTATTTCTACCAGTTTGTTTTCTTTTCTGCCTTCTGTTTTATTCATCCCATATTTATACTGCTTTCTTTGTAACCCTAATAATATAAGCAATTTATCTAATATAAATATGTATAAACATAAGTGATAATGTAACTGCATTAATAAAATATAAACAATGTAATTATATAACAGCTAATATAATAACATAAACAACATATATACAACAAATATAAACACCTCCATTTAGCAAATATATTTACTCTCCTTCCAAAAAAGGGTAGAAATGGAAAGGACTCTCTCACTACCTCCACCCTTTCCTGTGACCCATTTATGTGCCTGTATTGCTCAATAACAATCTGGTCCTTTTGACTATCCCTATAATTTAGGTATTATTGTGGGTTTCATACCATCAAGCAATGTTTTGATTTATCCAGAGGTTAACCAATTTCTTTGTTAATCTTGCCATTTTGAACTTTAGCCATTCAAATTTGGGACTGCTGCCTTTCTTTTTGAAACTTATTCACTCTTTTTTAAATGAACTTGTTACCTTACTGAGTTGCTTTTTGTTTTCCTTTTGAAAATACTTCTGTTTTGACCCAATTCAAATGTGTTAACTAAATTGGTTACTGTAGTGTGGTCATTGTATGGTGTGACTTAATAAGACTTGAAGAAAATAGAGAAGCCTGATCTGATTAACTGGAGAGATAGTGTACAACTGCATAGTAGTAAAAACATCACATACAATGGCCTATGTAATATGTACAATGACCTATATAACATGCAAAGTGACATATATAATCGCCTGGAGCTGAATCTGTCATTCTGTGAATGTGACATTTACGCTCTAGTGTGCACATACACTGGTTACTAAATGTCTGGAAGTGACTTTCAGAGGCTCTCCTGCTTTTGGTACCTCTGCGGAGCGTGTGTTGGGACACTTTCACTGAAATGAGGGATAAGACTTCCATGGCAACTTCACACAAGCCAAAATTCTCTTTCTGCAATAACAGCCATTTTCTATCAAATGGGATTCTACAGAAATCTTTGCAATAAGGCATTTGTCTTGCAATAAATACATAGTTGCATTAAATGAGAATTGTCTTTCTGCATCTTGAAGTTATTTTCTTAAAGATATTTTTCTTCTCTTTGCTGAGAATTCTTGTCAATCTCACAATAATTCTTTGTAGGTAACTCATCATATGCTTCATGGGTGTTCTTTAGTTTTACTATTATCTTAGTTACTCACTTATTTTTATTAATATTAATGGGGGAATATACCAGGCTTTCTGACTCCTGGATTTCTTCAGTCCTAGAAAATTCTGAAATGTTACATATATAAAATATTGCCTCTATCCCATGTGTTATCTCCTCATCTTCTATGATATTTTAAAAAGAAGCTTTAAAACATCTGTTTTTTAAAGTATCCCATACCCCTTATCTTCTCTATCATGTTTGCAATATGTGACACGATTTAGTTAATTTCTTCATATCTCAATTTTATTCTCTCTCTCTCTCTGTCTGTCTCTCTTTCTCTCAGCTGTGTTTGTCAAATTTGCTGGTTAATTTTTCTATTTGATATCCTTAATAGCAAAAGTCTTGGGAGAATGGTTGATTGGTTTCTATTGCTTATTAATCACAATGTCCCCCAGTTCTATATATTCCATTGGACCCACTCATAATTTCACATGCAAGTGATTACCTTTAAAGCCACCGTATCATACAGTTACATATTGAATTTGCTGTATCTCCCCTTAACCAGAATCCATCCGTGAGTGCAGTGATTCTTTTTCCTTTATTTCTTTATCATAGCATGCCTGGAATCTAGAACAGTATTTAGTGTTTAATAGGCTCTCAAGTAATATTTGTTGAATTGACATTAAATGAATGGTAACTTGTTTCATGGTATGATTTGTTTGCAGATATGCTTATTTGAGCTTCATCTGGGGAAGTTCTAACAAATTTGTTTGGGGATTTATTCTTCTTGAGAGATTTTTTTGTATATTCTCTGATTAGGGTTATAAACCATATGGGACACTTAAATAAATATGCAGTATTGAGGTCCTTGGAATGTGCATGCAGTGTGAACTTTAACCCCATACTTATATGAGTGGCAACCATTGACTACAGAGTCTCAAAGAAAACTGTCTTTTCAGTCACCAGATTATTTGCTTTTTGGGAGTTGAGTTTGATAAGTTCTTTACAGAATTTGGATAGTAACCCTTCATCCAAGATGTCATTTGCAAATATCTTCTCCCACTCCGTAGGCTGCCTTTTAGTTTTGTTGATTGTTTCCCTCTTTCTGCAGAAGCTTTTTATCTTGGTGAGCTCCCAAAAGTTCAATTTGCTTTTGTTTCCCTTGTCTCCAGAGACATGTCTGGTAGGAAGTTGGTGCAGCCAAGGTCAAAGAGGTTGTTGCCTGTTTTCTCCTCTAGGATTTTGATGGTTTTCTGTCTTACATTAGGTCTTTCATCCATTTTGAGTTTATTTATGTGTATGGTGTAAGAAAGTGGTCAAGGTTCATTCTTCCACATGTCACTGTCCAGGTTTCCCAACACCATTTGCTAAAGAGACTCTCCTTTGTCATTAGATAGTCTTAGCTATGGTTTCTCTTCAGATCACATAATTCTTTCACCTTAAGTAACTATTTTTTTTTTAATAATTCTAAGCATTTAAGTTGTTTGCACTAGTCAGTTTTTCACAACCTGAATATTGCTAGGATTATTTGAAACATTTTAAAAGGAAAGTTAATATAAGAGTAGAAACCATGAAAATATAGGAAAAAAATTACTAGTGGCTATTCCAGTATCTACCTCTTCTCTTGTCTATATTTTTCATTCCCATTATCCTAGACACAGAGCTCCAGTAGACAGGGCCATGTTCCAGTTCCTCCTAACATTTTCTCCCCTTTGGGACACTACCTACATTTTCAAAGTCTACAATGTATGAAATATATATATGAAATTATATATATACATATATAATTAAGCATTAAAAAATATTCTTTTCTGGTAGGAGGCCTAGTCCTATTTCCCTTTCCACTCTTAGAATAGTGCTTTTATATTCAGTTGCAGTGTATTTTGAAAAACTCTTAAAGGTTTGACCTAACTTAATACTCAACCAGTGTTATCTGAAATGGATTGACTCTTTGGTTCTATTGATCAAATGAGCTACATTTTGGTCATGGAAATCATGGAAAATTTTCTTTTTTTTTTTTTAGTGAAGAATAAGATTGTGTTTTATTTTTTTTTTTTTACAAAGAGTTTATTGTCAAATTAGTTTCCACATAACNTTCCCAGTTTTTAGCTCTTTGCCTTCCCTCTAGAGCCACAGCCCGCAAGGAGCGCGGATCCCGGTGTCCGTGCGCGGCTCTTTCTGGGGCCCAAGCCGCCCGGGACCTACAATGGCGGCAGGCGCGCCGCTACTCTGAAGTGCNACAATAGTTCATTGTTTTGAAGGAGCTAAAAGAATGATAGATTTACTTGGGTAAATTTATTAAAAGTTCTTAGAGTCAAGTGAATGTTGTTATTTTTAACGTTTTTATTTATTTCTGAGAGAGAGAGAGAAAGAGAGAGAGAGAGATACAGAATCTGAAGCAGGCTCCAGGCTCTGAGCTGGCAGTCAGCACAGAGTCCAACGCGGGGCTCGAACCCACTAACTGTGAGATCATGACCTGAGCCGAATTTGGACATGTAACTGACTGAGCCACCCAGGCGCCCCGAGTCTAGTGGTTGTTAAGTGGAGTTATACTTATTTCTTTTCCAAAGACAACAAAAGGCAATGAAATGGCAAACATATTTTACAAAATTTACACTTAAAATAATTTCCATTGAGAAATGCTTCCTTCACATATTTGTTTTTTTAAAGAGATATTTTACTCTTCACTCTAAATAATGTAAATAAGTGTAAATAAACTCCTTAGTATTTGGCTGTTGAATATGAACATTCTCTTTTTTTCTCCCTATTTTATGAAAATGCAAAGCAATAGATCAGCAGATATTAGAAGTATAATTTCTGAGAAAATGGAAGTATAATTGGATTCAAATTTAAGTTTAATTCCTAACAACACTCAGACTGTTAATGTATACTTAATTGTTCACTCACTAGTCACCTGAATATAGGAGGTCACATTTTTGTCTTTATTTTTTACTTTAAAAGATAAAATTTGTGGACAAAAATAATATGAACTCAAGATAATGAAGACTTCACCACTTTGGAAAAATCGCTTGAGTTTTAGGAGATGAAGATGTAATTAGTGATAATTCCTTCTTTATTGAGATTCTCCTAAGAAATGATGGATTAAATTACCTCCTTGTCAACACTACAGTACTGATTTGCTTATTTTCCTCTCACCTTACTGTGACATAACTGATTGCCATAAAATTATAAAATAATAAAAAACTTTAAAATCAAAGCTATAGTTGTTGATGTATGGCAATCTAGAGCCTGAAGCAAAGATTTCAGAATCACAGAAATAACAGGTTCACTCTATATGCACATGATTTCTTTGTAATAAACATTCTGGATTGTAGCTCTATTTTTCTCCCTTTAGAAATCCTAATGGACAAAGGCTTTAATTCTCCATTGTTCTTCAAATTATCAGCAATTTCACAGTTTGAGATTTTTAAAGATTTTTTAATGTTTTATTTTATTATTTTTGAGTGAGAGAGACAGAGTGTGAGCAGGGGAGGGGTAGAGAGAGAGGGAGACACAGGACTGGAAGTAGGCTCCAGGCTCTGAGCTGTCAGCACAGAGACAGATGCAGGGCTGGAACCCTCTGACCTGGAGATCATGGCCTGAGTCAAAGTCAGACCACACTTAACCAACTGAGCCACCCGGGCACCCCTCAGAATTTGTGTTTGACACCATTTTGTGTCTAGTAATGAATTACTATAGGTAAAAGAATAAAATTGTTAATTATTTTTTCCATATAATACTCCCAAACACTTTCAAAAACAGAATTTTGGGGGGCTTGCCGGGTGGCTCAGTTGGTTAAGTGGCCGACTTGGGCTCAGGTCATGACCTCGTGGTTCTTGAGTTTGAGTCCTGTGTCGGGCTCTGTGCTGACAGCTCAGAGCCTGGAGCCTGCTTCGGATTCTGTGTCTCCCTCTCTCTCTGCCCTCCTCTGCACACACTCTGTCTCTCTGTCTCTCAAAAATAAATAAATGTTAAAAAAATTAAAAAAACAATTTTTTGCCCTGTTAAATGTTTCTGATCATTTTTTTCTTCCAATTCTCTTCAATTTCCATTTCTTTTAACTGTCCTTCGAAATAATTTTACCTAAAACATTCTAAATTCATAGTGGGGATTTTTTTTCCAAATAGTATTACCATGTATTTGCATATATATTTAAAGTATAGTAGACATGCAATATCACATGCAATATTACTCTAGTGTATAACATAGTGATTCAACAATTATATGTAGTGAAATGCTCACCACAATAAGTAAAGTTACCATCTCTGACTATATGAAGTTATTAAATATTGACTATATTTCCTGTGCCTACCTTTCATCCTTGTGATTGATTTGTTTTATAACTGGAAGTTTGTCACTCTTAATCCCTTTCCCTACTTTGTTAATAGTTTATTGAGAATTTTTGCATAAATGTTCATGAGGCTAATTGGTCTGTAATTTTTATTATTTTGTATAGTGTCTTTAATCTGGATTTGGTATGAGGGTAATGTTGGCCTCAGTGAATGTTTGGAAAACTTTCATACTCTTATTTTTGGAGTAGTTTGAGAATAATTGGTATTAGCTCTTCAAATGTTTGGTAGAATTCACCTTTGAAACCATCTGGTCCTGGACTTTGGTTTGTTGGGTGTTTTTTGATTACTGATTTTGTTCATTACTATTAGTCGGTCTGTTCGATTTCTTATTTCTTCCTGACTTAGTTTTGAAAGATTATGTGTCTCCAGGAATTTGTGTCTTCTAGGTTGTTCAGTTTATTGGTGTATAATTTTTATTAGTCTCTTATAACTTTTTGTATTTCTGTGGTGTTGGTTGTAAGGTTTCCACTTACATTTCTTATTTGAGTCCTTTTTTTTGATTGATGAGTCTGCTAAAGGTTTATCAATTTTGTTTCTCTTTTCAAAGAACAGGCTTTTAATCTCATTGATATGTGTGTGTGTGTGTGTGTGTGTGTGTGTGAAGGGAGAAGGAATGGCAAGCCAAGTCACATGTCTGATGTCAGACTATTGTAAATTACAGTGCAACTAAAATTTAAAATATTCTTTATTTCTTCATATCTAAATGTTTGCCAGATGTTTTACACAAATATCAAATATATATGTTTTTATTTTTCATGTCTAATCATTGTCTTATTGAAGAATGAATATGGGCTATAGTAATATCCATATATATAATGTTATATTGTCGGATACCTGATAAAACCAAGAAAATATTAAAACTTGAACTTTCCTCAATTTTTAAATCATACAATTAATGTATGTTTAAATTTTTACCTGTTATGAACTTTTTACACTTCCTCAAAATTATCACATTCTAAGTCACTCCAAGTATATAATGATGAACTTTCTAGGAACATATAAATGATTGCAAATTGTCACCTTTGAGAAGAAAACATTTTTTAGATTGTATTTTATTAAAAATGTTCCATTTCTGTTTGCATAGTAAAATAACCGTATATGTGTCTGCATTGTCTTATATATGATTGACTTATTTACTTCCATGTCACATTTAAGAGAGATATTCCAAACCAATACTTTACTGCATAAGAATTGGAAATAACAGGTTATGTATTAATTGATATTTAAATATCTCTATTGTGAAAAGCATAAGGTTCTTTATGACTAGCGTGAACATTAATTAGGCAGTTGTCAATTTCCTCAAAGTGTAAACTGATACGTAAGAGGTTCATAAGTAAAATATGAAAAGGACTGGCTGAATATTGTAACAGCGCCTTTATCATTGTTACATATCACTATAGAAATATATCAGAAACCTACATCACTGCTAAATTTCCTAAACTTGATCTGCCAACAAAGGAAGATTCTCTCTTTTTATAAAACTCTGATAATATTATTCACTTTCAAAAATACAATAATCCAGTCTAGCACTTTAATTCGAAGCAATACACCCTTAGGGAGATTTGAATAGTACCTAAACCAGCATTGCTAAGTGGAAATGGCACATGTAGAAACTGGCTCTCCCTTGATTTTGAGCAAATCCTTTTTTTCCTTTACATCAATAAAGATTTTTAAGTCTTAACCTTTCGTACAGTAGCTTTGATGAAATACTTCTTAAGGATCCTAAGTAGATTAGCAAACAAAGATAAATATGTGTGTCTGTGCCAGCTTCTAACTTACTGCAGTCAGAAGCGAATCCAAATGTAAACCAGATCCTAACAAAACCAAAAGTTTTTAAATAACTCAATTCATTTTCCATGTTCCCCTAGGGATTTACCCTCTTCACCAAATAACTCCTAATCTGTTTAACAAGCACCCAAGCTTTAGTTTTTGGCTGCTATATTTCATTGCTGGAGACAGCTGTAGAGTAAATCAAGCATCAAATAGACTGTAATTCACCCACCTTTACACTGGTGTGCTTTTTACTGCAAGGTTATATAGCTGTCATGGAATTACTTGATTAGCATTCTTTTAGGGTAAGCAACACTTGAGTGCAAACCCTTGAAGCTGAACTGAATAAAGTTGGGTTGACATAAAAATGAACTTTTTGAACTCCATAGAGCCATGCCTATGACAAAATTCAGAAAAGGAAAGAAATGGAAAATATATTTGCTTTTATTTTGTATTTTATTGTGAAGAATGTTATTTTGCAGATGAATTTGTCATACCCTTTTTTGATGTTTTAAGGACAAAAAAACAAAAAACTTCTTAGCAGCCGAGAATAGACTCTAGAAGATGGTGGTGATTATATGCCTACAATGTGTGGATATTGAATTGTCAAAACTCTTAAAAATTAGGAAAGTTAGGGAATGGCAAGATCATCTAGAACAAGAGACTCCCAATTCCAATATTTTTTCCATCTCATATGTGCACTTTTCTTTGTATATTGGGTCCATTGTCTTTCATTTCCAACCACCTTTGTTGACTGAGTGGATGTTATTGTTAGCTAATGTTCACTGCTTCGGATATTCTCCAAATTGGACATATTAGAAATTCCAATAGAAACCAATAGGTTATCTCAGCTTCAGTTTAAAAGTATCTAGGAAAGGGGCGCCTGGGTGGCTTAGTCGGTTAAGCGTCCGACTTTCGCTTAGGTCATGATCTCGCGGTTCGTGGGTTCGAGCCCCGCGTCGGGCTCTGTGCTGACTGCCAGCCCAGAGCCTGGAGCCTGTTTCAGTCTGTGACTCCCTCTCTCTCTCACCCTCCCCTGTTCACGCTGTCTCTTTCTCTCACTCCTAGAAATAAATAAAAAACGTTAAAAAAAAATTAAAAGTATCTAGGAAAATACTTCCATCCTTTTCTATAATCAACCATGCTTCATAAACAGGAAGTTATATGAACACATCATGTCAGAAACCTTTTTGGAGTAAAGAGAAAACACTTACCATACCGGAAAGAGTACTTAAAAAAGAAGAGACACAGGCTAGATAAAAGAAAAAGTACTTTTTCTGAAAAGAGGAAAAAATCTTAAATAGACATGTACATTAGTGCTACCACAAGTTGAGTCCACAGCTCAAATGTACTTATCAATTCTTTCTGGTAACAGTTTGGGGTCTTTTTAGTCAATTCTTCCCCCATTTTACTTAAAGGATAAAATTTAAGTATTACATTCATTCTATCTTTACCATTCTTGTTGGAGTTTTATTTGCATCCTGCTTTATAGAAAATGAAGAAATGAGGTAGAACAGTGTTAATCAGAAGTATGAGTGCCATTTGCCACATGATCGTTTCTCTTCTTCCAATTCACTTCCCAACATTAACCTGTTCCTTTTCAGTTGTAGAGATTAATGAATACTTAATTTGCTTGAACCCAAGGTCTAGGATGCAGTAAAAAAGACTGCACGCCGTTGAAGCTACCTTAAAATCATTCTACAACTGATAAGATCCCTTTGAGAATCTTCCACTCCAGATAAAAATAATTGTAATTTTCTCACTAACAGCCTGTTTTTTGTTTTTGTTTTTGTTTTTGTGAAGATGGTATAGTCCATATATCCCATTAGCTACTTGTGTTCTTTCCTTTACATCCACGTGGGTGTGCGGGTGTGAATTCTACATGCTCTGTCTTAATCTCCCCTGCCATATTTTAATCTCAAAGACTTTAGTAACTTAATCCTCTGTTAATCAAAATACGAATTGAGGACCAGCATCCTCAGTCCCAGGAAGGGATCTTATTAGGAAGATCACCCAAAAACTTATTAGAAATGCAGATTATCAAGCTCTACTCCAGGCTTATTAAATAAGATTTTGATAAAATCCACACATGACTTGGATGTATATTAACTTAACAGTGGAGGGAGAAGAACTGTCTGCCTTTCCATAACCCTCTCAAATAAAAATATTATCAATTAACAGAACTCAGTTTCTGAGTATCTTTTTTTTTTTTTTAGTTTATTTATTTATTTTTGAGAGAGAGAAGCAGAGACAGAGAGAGAGAGAGAGAGAAAGAATCCCAAGCAGGCTCCAAATTGTCAGCACAGAGCCTGACTTGGGGCTTGAACTCATGAACAGTGAGATCAAGAACTGAGCCAAAGTTGGACACTCAATGGACTAAGCCACCCAGGCGCCCCATTTCCTAACTTAAAACTTATCCCTCGATACAACCCATTGACTTGCAATTTCCAGAAGTGACTTGCAATTTCAAGTTATTTCATACTTCTGTGACTCTGCTTCTACTAGTCTTATTACATGACAGTCTTCATTTCTCAAAGACATGTTGTACCTCCCTAAAGCTCCTCAGTCCTCCAGGATTTAATGCTGGTGTCATCTTAGCAATTACCTTAGTAAACTTGATGTAATATTTCTTAGTAAACCTATAGCGAGTCATTATAATTGCTAATGGAAAATATTTACTTGTTGCCCTTCCTCTAGGAAATTCAAAGTTATTTAAAACAGGAGGAAATTGCATAGTTGTCTTTTCATCCTAATTCATCATAAAGTGAGTGTATCACCAAGTCAGTGATTAGAAAATGCATGCACGAATGAAAACATGCTTTTTATCCTGGCCAGACGATGTTCTTCCTATGCTTGGAGTGTGCACAAATTATGTTAGGCTTCTATAAACTAGCCCTGAGTGATCCCTGTATCTTGATTTTGGCACCTTGGTGTAGTCCCCATCTGTTGAGATGAGGTGGCTTGGCTGTTCCTAGTGTCTTGCTTCTAAGCAATAAAATATAATAAAGTGGGTGAGATGGCATTTTTGTGATTAGGTGACGTTGAATTGTGACTTCTGGCTTCCTCATAAACTCTAATGTTTATTTGGCTACAATGGTTTGAAGCAAGCTTCTACTGTGCCCCTTGAGACAAGAAACTGAGGGTAGTCCTCAGCCAAGAGTCAGCTAGAAACTGAGGTCAACAGACTCTAGGAACTGAATTCTGTCAGGAACCACAAAAACTTAGAAGTGGTTTTTTTCCCAGTCAAAACTTTCAGCTTAGACTTCAGTCCTAGATGACACATGGATGGCCAACCAACAAGCAGAAGAGGCAGCTGAATGACACCCAGAATCCTGACTTATAGAAACTTAGGTATCAAATTTGTTTTTATAAGCTTCTGATTTGTGGTAATGTGTTGCCACAATCACACATGACAGATATAGATTCTTTAAAGCATTACCTTACCTAAAAATTGTGAGGCCTTAATTAATGAAGATTTGCTACTTTAATGATGGACAATATTTCAGATGCATTTAGAGTCCAGGGAAATGGTTACTTATCCTAATTCCAATCATGGAGGCCTTGGATCCTGATAGAAGTTATGTGTTTAAACATATACCTTCATGATTGTTAATGGCAAGACTATAGTCACTATTTCCCCTGAACTTCTCTATGTCTTAGACTTTATAATTGTGCTTTATACCTTACTGATACTTTGTCTTTATACCTACTTTGATATTACTAATTCTAAGTTATAAACCTCATTATTGAACTCATTTGTCCTCAAACGTTTTATTAGGAACTGTTTATTTTTCTTGAACCAGAATATTTTAAAAATTATTGAGGATCCAAGAATTTTTGTTTGCATAGATTATATCAATAGTTAGATATAGATATCTAATGTTAATTAGAAACTAATAGTGATAATTTAAAATATTACTGCATTTATTGATTTAATGATAGTCTATTTCCTGTAAACATATTTTTTCCTAAAGATGGCTATATATTTTCTAAATAAAAGGATTGAGCATAATGGCATCTTTTAAATTTTTCAAGTCTCTTATATATGGCTTAAAATAATAAGGCTGGATTCTCAAAAGTGTTTTTGCATTCAACCATACACAATTACATCCTCTGAAAAAGTTCACTGACATTAATGAGTGAGAGTAAAAAAGTAAACAATGCCTTAATGTTAGGATGAATATATTTGTGGCCTTTTGGACCCACTGAAGGGTCTTGGTGGCATGAAACACAAGGCTATGCTTTGAGAACTATTGATTTAACCATCCTCCATTTTCCATTTTATCCTGAAAACTGGCTAGTAAGCACACGCGAGCGCGCGTGCACGCGCGCGCACACACACACGCACAAGAACAACTACAAAAATTACAAATATTTTTAAAAATTTAAAACTTACATCACTAAGTATAAAAACCCGTAACAAATGATGGACATCTTCTTTCAGTTTACTGTTCATTGACATGCCTTATTTAGCCAGACATCATACTAAGCTATAGTACCATCAATCAGTTTAAGTTTCTTGTTTTGTTCTCCAGGATAGAAAGAGTAAGTTTCAGATGTACTGGAAGGCAAACACATAGATACCTTCTTATCTCTTTATTTTTTCGTTTAAAAACAAGATTAGAGAAACAGCTCCTATTCATTTGAAGTGGTTGGATGTTTTAGGGTAGTTCTAAGAAAGAACAAACCAGTAGGAAGTATATGTAGATACATAAGAGATTTACTATAGTAATTGGCTTATGGAGGCTGAGAATTCCCACAGTCTGCCCTCTGCAAGCTGGAGATCCAGGAAAGCTGGTGGTATAATTCAGTTCAAAGGGCAGAGAACCAAGAGGAGTTGATGCTACAACTCTCAGTCCAAGGCTGAAGAACTGCAAACATAGGGGAGGGAGAAAACAGATGTTCAGGTTTAATAAGAGAGAGAATTTGCCCTTCCTCCACCTTTTTGTTCTATTTGGACACTCAACCACTTTGATGTTGCCCACCCACACTGGTGATGGTGGATCTTCTCCACTCAGTCAGTTGATTTAAATGTTAATCTCCTTCTGAAACACTCACAGGCCTGTCCAGTCAAGTTGCCACACAAAATTAACGATCACAGTGGATTTTAGCACACTTACAGTTCTTGGTCATTTCCACTTATATTTCTAAGTCATGCTTTATAAGGTGATGCCAATAACTTAATGAATATTTAGCCTCATAATTCATACTTTGATTTTATTTCTGAACATGAGAAACTGAGCATTCACCTCTTTCAATAATTGTCTAAGTGTCAGATTTTTTTTTTTTTTTTTGCAGTTATTAACAGCAGTAGTTTTAGTGTGAACGTCTGGCTAGCTTCTCAGAGCAAGGATATGATTCTTACTACTCTAGAGAATATGTCTGCACTAAAATGGAAAACTATAAAGTAAATATTCTGGTGAATTTTCTGTTCACACTACTTGACCTGCTGTACTATTACTGTTATTATTATATGTAATTCAAAGAGAATGTACCTTTTATTTTGAAGATTGTTTAAACTGATTCTACAAGTCTAGTAAAGCCAAAATGCAAAGCTGGGTTATAAAGTGTTAAGCATATTACAACCCACTATAATTATTACAAGGGATTTAATTTTTTATTGAATATATTTATGTAACTCATATTCAAACAAACTGGATGATATTTATTTGTATGCTTTTTTGCCTGTCCAGGTATTTAATAGACTCCCTGCCAGTTACAGCATTCATTTTTTTCTGTACATTAGATTGAAAAGTATGCTTTTAAGAGAAATCGTGAAACCTATACCTGTTATTTTAACTCAGGAATTTAATTAAAGGATTAAGTCTTAATCTTCCATACTAAAAGTTTATCAGCTAGTGTACTTGATAACATTCCTTAAATCCCGGTTTTATGAAGGCAGAGATTCCTCTTTCTGGTCCTGGGAAACTATCTGATATTCTAACAAAAACAACAGCAACAAAAGACCATACCTGGAAGTGACTGTACTTGCTATTCTTCGGTGGCATTTTGGAAATCCAGTATATTCTCAGAGCAATTAATAAAGTAAATATCTTAGAAGTTAGGGGCAGGTAATATAAGACAATTATGAAAATACTGGGAAGAGGGGCACCTGGGTGGCTCAGTTGGTTAAGTGTCCGACTTCCGCTCAAGTCATGATCTCATGGTTCGTGGGTTTGAGCCCCACATCGGGCTCTGTGCTGACAGCTCAGAGCCTGGAGCCTGCTTCAGATTCTGTGTCTCCCTCTCTCTCTGACCCTCCCCTGCTCATGCTGTCTCTCTTTCAAAATTAAATAAAAACATTAAAAAATTTTTTTAATAACGAAAAATACTGAAAAGATAATTACATAAACATTCACTAAGAGAATAGAGATAACTGTTCAAATAACTCAGATCATCATTCACTCTGAACTTAAAATACTCAAAATTAAGCATAGACAAGTTTATGACTATTTTTTATAGAGGGAGTCCATAAGCTTAAAGTAAACACATGAACAAAACACATGACTGACCACAAATAAGAGAAACAAAAATTGTGGAAGGAGTTTTGATAAAATAATTTCTTAAATATTGAAGTTGAAATTCCACAATGTTTTGTGCTATAAAGGATATTTGCATTTAAAATAGTACAATTTTAAGTGTTGAAAGAAGATTAATTTATAATTACAGCGTCATGTTTAAAAGTAGGGAAATTTGGGCTGTATGGGTGACCCAGTCAGTTAAGCATCTGACCCTTGGTTTTGGCTCAGGGCAAGATCTCCCTCTTCATGGATTGAAGTCCCACTTCAGGCTCTGCACTAACAATGTGGAGCCTGTGTAGGATTCTCTCTCTTTGCCTCTTCTCCACTCATGCAGGCATGCATGCTCTAAACAAGCAAACAAAACTAGAGAAATTTATGCTTAGATTATAACACCAAATGTGAATATTTTATTTTTATTTTATTTTTTGAATGTTTATTTATTTTTGAGAGAGAGACAGAGCACAAATGGGGGGAAGGCAGAGAGAAAGGGACACAGAATCTGAAGCAAGCTCCAGGTTCTGACCTTCAGCACAGAGCCTGATCTGATGCAAGGCTTGAACTCACAAACTGAGATCATGACCTGAGCTGAAGTCGGGAGTTTAACCAACCGAGACACCCAGGCACCTCCACATGTGAATATCAATACCAAAGATATTGATTACATGTAGTAAACCTGTTTGACTTTGTGGAAATATTATGTTTTAAAATAATAATTGGAAATAAGGCAGAAAAATAAGTGATTATGGAGTGAACCATATACTTCTTAATTAATAAAACACATTTGGTGATAAGTAAACAGGTGACAAATTTTATATATTTTACATAATCCTTCAGGTTACTGAGAGTATTTTTCAACATTTATTTTGTAAAAAATGAAATCTCATTTCATATCTATAAAATACACAAACCATGATATATGCTATAAATCCATATATGTGAGGAAGGATGTAATACTTTCATATCTGTGTCCTTTCCTAATTTCTCTAGGCTTCATCTCAGAATCTTTACAAAAATTACATGTTTCCATATTGGAGATCTCAATGATTCTTCTAATAATAGTTATATAATAAATTATTAAAGAAGGAAAATGCAAGAATAACCAGTTATTACCATGTAAGATTCAGTTCAAATATATGTTAGCCCTGAGGTATTGCTAAGGAATTTCATAATTTGGAAATTTAACATACTGAACATATGGAGACAAAGACATGGAATGAAAATTATATAGATGCTGAGAATTTGGAAATATCAAGGCATCTGGAATTGAATCAATTACCATTTAATTCATTCATGAAGGAAAGCCTCTGGAAAATGAATTTTATATTTTGTTCTCAACAATATTAAGAATACCATAGATAATAAATATTTGAATTTTTTAACTTTTTAAAAGTCTATTTTTTTGAGAGAGGCAGTGTGAGCAGAGTAGGGGCAGAGAGAGGGGAGAGAGAGAACCCCAAGCAGTCTCTGTGCTCTCAGTGCACAGCCCGATGTGGGACTTGAACTCAACAACCATGAAATCATAAGCAGAGCTGAAATCAAGACCCAGTCACTTAGCCGACTGAGCCACCCAGGTGCCCCTAGATATTTGAATTTCTTAAATACACAAATAATGAATGAAAAGGTATATACAATTAAAAAGTATGGAAAAAAACTAAATTTGGATATGTATGCATATATATAGTTTTTAATGAAAATGTAATTAATGGAACATACATTTTAATATTTTATCTAAATAAAGCTATTACATTTAAGTGCATTCACTTTGACTATAAATCGTCACCCAACTTTGCAGATCTTACTCATATATTGTATAACAGGTTATGATCAGTGTTAAGATCCCTATTCCATATGTATTTCTCTCAAATCATTGAATTGAATTTACTTTTCAAAAATTAATCTTTAAGGCACTGCATATCCTATGAAAAGTGATAAAATCAATAGATAATGTGAATGCTACATGTTTGTGGGGACAGGTTTATGAGATAAACTAAAACTTATCTAAAAAACAAACTTTATTAAATTTTATTAAAATTTATTAAAAAATCAATAGAATAAGGTAAGGTCAACAGGCTGTCACAGTCAGTTAAAAATGGAAATGTTATATGCTGTTAAGTTTCTTATAAAACTAAGTTGAATAGTTTTCCTGTAATTAAATACTGCTGTCTATCATGTAAGCCAGTATTTCAGAAGGATAACTTTAGACAAATACCACAAAGTGTAAAATTAAAAAAACAAATTCACATATATTAAGAATGCTTCTATGTGTATCACATGTTTAATATTTAGACACAATCTTATATGCTCAAATTTCACACAAAAGTTTTAAACTCATCAAGCATATGTTAAGAAATACATTAAAACCAATTATATATGTATAACTCTGTCTGTTGATGACTTGGGAAGTCTTTGCACAAAATTCAAAAGTTTAGAATTATTCTCTATGGCTTTGAACAGCTCATTTAGCCTAAATTAGAAAATTAAACAGTTTATGAATGAAAAGTCATAGTGAAGATCGTCTTACATAACATCTCCTCTTAAAAGTTTTGTCTGCGTTGTCCAGGCAACTTGAGTATATCTTACAGATCTTTTTTGTTTGACTCTATAGACCTTTCTCTGGATATTTCTGTTGGGGAATTTGTGATCTCTGAAATGGTCAGAGCCTATGTCCTCATCATTATCATATGCTCACCACATTTCCTAGTGCACAATATGTAATAGGATAATTAGTATTTTGAGAGACTGAATACAAGACTAATGTCAACAATTTGATTCAAAAATGGTTATTTTGTTGGTGCCAGGTTGATATAATTAGACCTGGTTATTTTAGGTTCCAAGGGAATGGTAACACTGAGGCTGGGTCATTATGTTGGTTCTAAAGGGATTCATTCATTAGAAAGTGAACATAAAATTAACAATGAACAAAAAAATTACCTAATTCTACTGGCTGATACTCCTAGGGAAATTGAGCTAGATTCTATATTGTTTTATAAAGATAGAAATTAGTACATGCTAACAATTCTAACTTTTAAAGCGCTTGTACTGGTTTCTCATTGTTCACTTTTGCTTTCAATATGTTCATAGGTTTTGTTCTATTAAATACTTCTATGATTTCATTCAAATCCACCTCAGTCCTATTTCATATCTACAGGATGATATTATAATAAGATGATATTTTCCCTCAATAATCACTTTTTCTTGAACTAAATCTATATAATAAATGAGACATTGGTATCTTTTTGGAGGAGGAACATCTTTTTAAAAATACATTTTGTTACAGTAAGATACAATATCTTTCATGATAATCTTCCTACATCTATCAAGCTAAGCTTATTTTAGGTGACCCTTCTTTCTAATATATGTGGGTCCACAGATCTTTAAAATATGCTTATTTTTGAAATATTTATATTCTTTTTATAGGAAATATTCTTCGAATATATAATTCATGTTACAAATAGAAACAATTACCACAGCGGTCTTTGGTTTAAGAACAAAAGAACAGAAATAGATTTAAGTTTCCATAAACTTACTTTACTAGAAATACAATTAGAAAAATTTGGCATGCTGTCTGAAGGATGGGAAAATAATTGATGTGATTTATTTTAAAATTATTAAATGTGATGCTCCATATATTAGTTGTATCATTAGGCTGGTTTCTGCTTCAGAATCCACAGTATTTTGAACAGAAATGATTAAAGAGGTTATTAGCAAACCTACAAAGAACAGGGCACAGAGTATTTAAACATTACCCTATCATCTGGGCTACAAATGTTCAGCATCATTATGTTTCCACAATAGCAATTTACCGTAGTACTGAAGAATAAGTAATCAATATAGGCAGGTAGCATTTGCTACGGTTACAGAGATGGGAGCAGCCTTTTTTGTACCAACCTTTGCAAATCAATAAGCAGTCTTCTTCATAAGGCACCCTGTCTAGTTTTGTTTCAGATGGGCAGTGAAAGGCAGGAGCTGTAATTATCAAGCTAAAAATTGTTCCAGGATTTACCTTACTGTTTGCAAAGTGTGATTTGATTTGTAACTCAATGAGAAATAAAAAATAAGATGCATCACTGTAACACTGAAACACCATTTGAAATCATGAGGATTGTAGGAATATTAAAATCTTAAACGTGTGTAGGACCTTCAACCAATGCTGGAAATGTTGTATATGTGACCAAGAAATTGGCAAGCCTGGCAAGCCTGAAATATTTATTCTTCAACGCAAATTATTCTAGTTTACTTTCTGCCATATCCTCCAATCAAGAGGTACTGGTTTCCAATTTAGAAAATTTCAACTGGATAGTGGCATCAATAACATTGATAAACATGCCTGTGTGGCATAATAATGTCTGAAAGTCACTGCCCTAAAGCATAAGCTGGTGATGTTTACTTGAAGAGAACTCAGAGATAATCAAGAACATATTTTCATTGTGCAGATGGAAAATCTAAGACCCTGAAAAACTAAGCAACAGGGGCAGGAATCCTCTTGTTTGTTTCTGTGCTCTGACTAGAAGCTGAATCTTTGGATTTCCTGTGTTTACCCTACATTGTTATGGTTTGTGCTGATTCCTCTCAAATTATATTGTCATCATGGAAGCTGTTGTTATACTGGATATGGCTTATTCAAGTGCCATTTGTACAAATAAGCATTGCTTAATAAGCTGGAACTCTACTGTGCTAAATTCTGGTAATCCCAGGGGCTCTAGATTTTATGTTGATCTGATTACAGCTAAAGAGGTATAGCTTGCTAGAGACAAGTGTCTTTGAATGTGAGAATGACAATATTGAACTCTCTGATATCAGAACTCAAGTGCCCATTATTTCTATCATTATAATTAATTAATCCTTTCTTAAACCCTATTATTGCAGATGAGTTTAATGACCATGGAATAGAAGATGCATATGTTGCTAATTGGTGAATTTTTTTTCTATTATCTTATAAACAAAAGAAACACAAAAGTCTATCAGCAAAGTTATATCAGATGAACCTCCTATAGCAGGGTCTCCCCAAATGTATCCACAAACACTGGCTAGAAGAACTTAGAAGGAACATTTATACACATGCTGAATAAGCAGGGGAGATTTGATTGCAGGAAACTGAGAGATGACCACAAAGCTTGAGTGAGAAGAATGTAAATCATATCAACAGGGTAACTGTACTTTAAAGCTGTTGTGCCTTAAGTTCAATTTTGAGTTTATGTTTTTCATAAAGCAAATTTTCACTGCAGACAAAAACGATTTTGTGATTGATGGAGGTTAGTGTGAATCTAGAAAAATTGCATGAGGATCTGTTTTGTTTTTCCTATAGAGTAAGATTTTAAGAGCATTTTGGGAGAGAAAAGGAGACTGAACAGCAAGCTGAATGATCCATGGTAGTTAAGCCTATTTTCTGAAAATGAAATTTGAGTTTCAATGTGTTCATTTCAATTAAGTGTTAAGTACTAATTAATTTATAATGATTCTTACATAGCATTTTTGTCTTCAACTGAATGTAGATTTGACTAATGAAGTTCATTGATTATATGTGTAAAACTCCCCAACATTTCCCATATAGGCTTTAAGGTAATCAGTGTTAATTAATAATTACTAAAGTTATATAAGGTTTTTTCCACAAATTCCATTAAGCCCATACCATTAATGATTCTCCAGCAGAGAAAATCAAGTATCTGATTCCTAGTACATTTCTACTTATAATGATATTTTAACTGATATTTTCTGAATTAATAGGGTCGTATATTTTATAGTAGATGGGATTTTCTGAGATATTTGTCATGATTCCATTGATACTTAAAGTGCTACAACTAGACCTGTAGATTTATGTAAATAAGCATAATTCTGGTGATTTAATGCATTCTGGCAGGCAAAAGATTAAAAATGAATGTAAAAACTTAATTGTCATTTCCCAAATTCAAATTCCTTTGTTTAATACTAATGGCTCATTTCTTTCCCATATGACAATCATTTAAGTGACAGTAGATGCGAGTATGAGAAGGAAAAAGCACAACAGAAAGAATGTGAATCATAATTACTCATGGTTTAAAATATTAGAAAAGAAACAAAAAGGCTTACTGATCATGACTTTGAAATTGTTTTGAAAATCTGTAAGAGGGATACAGACTCAGCAGATCCAATGTTTCATTTTTTTCTGTTCCATCCATATTACCATTACGGCCATATTGATGACTCTTGTGAAGGTCAGCATGCATTTTCTATACCTATAGATACTTTGATGGTTATAACTTCCTACTTGTATTGCTCATACAAACTTAAATTTCTCTTATGTGAAATAGTGCTAAATGCATTTCATATTAAACTTACTCATTGGAGTTTCATTATTTATATACATGAAGTATTGAATATTAGTGATTTAAATATATATTTAAATTTTACACATTTCTTAAGTAGCATGCTTTTGAAGGTCATCCAGATGTAATCACTGAGTTATTTTGGTTTACTTCTATTAAAACTAAATAATGTGTAATTGAAGAAGACTGCCTCAGTACAAGATCTTTTGTAATTTAGGACTGTCATACGTTTACTGACCCTCTATGTCCAAATTTACACATTGAAGAAGGGAAGAGTCCTGAATTGATAAGAGTCCTTAGAACTTGAAACTCTTAAAGTTTAACTTCTATCCATAACAGCTTCTGATTTTTTTAGTCATCACAGTAAAAGAAATTTAAGTATATGGCTATATAAATATTTAAAAATGTGGTATCTTATCAATATATATTCACTTAAAAAATATTACCAGTGATGTTCCATATCAAATGCTCTCATATTTACAGTGAAGACACTTACAGGTTTTAAATTTCAATCCAGCAATTCTCTCTTCTTTCCATAGCTACATCTGTTCTACATATGATCTTTATGTATATTTGATGTAAACTCCTGACTGAAATGTTACTTTTAATTGTTATTCCCTTACCCTCTCTAAATCCACTTATTGAAACCACTAGTCATTTCAGTCTATAGTATTTAACTTTTCTAATGTTCCCAGAAAACCCAGACTATTGTTTGAAGTAGTCTTTCACAATTCTGAAATTGTTTTTTTCATTCTTACTGCCTAAACATTGTTGATCTTTGATCAACTGAACCACTTGCATTAATATCTTTTTCCTCTATCACTGCATACTGCTAGAGGAAAATACATGACCTTATTTATTTTTATCTAAATCGGTGATTTCCCTTCAGCAGAAATATCAATACATTTTTCCTTAGTCAACAAAAGTTTTTTTTTTTTTAAAGTGGATCTTCTAACCATATTTTCTTATTTATCTTTCATGCTCAAACCCCACACATATAAGTGACCCTGCTTGCTACATCATACATAAAATGGTGGTAAGTCATTGTCCCAAAGTGTCTTCCTACCCTTCTATTTGGTGTATTGGGAAAGAGGAACACATGAGGATTAAATCATACCTTATAAAGTGTGCAGTCTTGTGAGAGGACGCATATTTTTAAAATCACTAGGTAAAGAAACACATATTTCATAGGTGCCATGAAGGAGCATTCAAGTTGTGATAAGACTTGATAAAACAGATAAGTCACTGTTTTGTGAAAGTTAGTGAGGAAAGGCCTTTTCGAACAACTGACTCTTGAGGAATGACCCAGACTGGAATAAAACTAATGGACAAATGACAGTTGAGTTGAGGGGAGAGGACTCTCAAAGAAAAGGTGTGACAAAGGAATGGGCCCTGGAATGGACACATTTGTAGCTCTTCACAATGATACCCTCCTAAATAGGTAGGAAAAATATTTACTAGAAATTATGCATTTATCTGAAGAACAAAAGAGCAAAGAACTACAGAGGACATCAAACAATAGCTTTATGAGCAGCCTGGAAGTGCAATTGCAAATGGCCCAGACTAATTGCAAGGGAGACCAGGACAGTTAGACCTTCAGGGTGGCCAGTTGGAGGCAATGAGCTGTGTAAGTATCCAGAAAACCTCTGTACCATCCTGATGTACTCAAGGTATTAGAAGGAAACTAATACACCTTGCGTTAGAAAGTAGGTGGGAATGTGATGTGTTAGCAGGGTGTCTGAAACCAAATCCTATGATCTCGGAATGAACGTGACCATATGTCTCACTTGGACCACAGGTTGTCAGGGTTACACCAGAGCACCTCCTTCATTCAAAAATATGCCCTGGTTTGATCAATAACTTACATGGTTCCTCTGACCGCACAGCAAACCAAAATAAATTTATAATCGTGGAGAATAAATTTCCAGAATTTTCTAACATCATATTTTTCTGGACTCTGAAAATGGCCACAAATTTAAAATACTGATTTACGGATTTTTGACATCTTTGCCATAAACTACTGTGCAAAGAATCTAATTCAATTATATACTATTTTTTGTAACTAATTCACTTCTGGGGAAAAATGAATAAATACTGTCAGGCAAAATTATGTACAGCTCCTGGGAACATTTGCTGTCTTATTTATTCTGGAAAGAAAGAAAGAAAGAAAGAAAGAAAGAAGGAAAGAGAGAGAGAGAGAGAGAGAGAGAGAGAGAGNAAGGGAAGAAAGAAAGAAAGAAAGAAAGAAAGAAAGAAAGAAAGAAAGAAAGAAAAGAAATGGACATTTAGGAGTGCCAAAAATCTCCCTAAGTATTTGAATGGAATTTATATAAAAACTGACTTTTGAAAAGATTGCCAATAAATTAATATGGGGCCAAGGCATGAAGGGTATTATGGCCGTCGTTAAGAAATTTGACTTTTTCTGTCTGTGAAATAGGGACTCATTGTGGAATTTTAAGCCATGAAATGATTTTTTTCTGTCTTATATATATATTAAATTAACATGATTTTTAAAAAAAATTTGAGATAATTGTA
>NW_027528871.1:371419-393431 GCF_008692635.1 Crocuta crocuta
GAGCCCATGTATGCTTTACCCATTTACTCTAATGATAAAATCTTGCAAAAACAATAGTAAAATATCACAACTAGGTTACTGATCCTGATATACACAAGGTACAGAGCATTTACATCTCCACAGAGATGTACTTAACCTGTGGCAACCACAAATAAGACCTCTACTCCTATATTTTTATCATCTCAAGAGTTTTATGTAAGTGAAACCAGATAATAAATATTTTATATATAATTAATTATATNCCCCTGGTTTGGTCTTATAATAAACTGCCAAAATATTTTCTAGAGCAATTTGTACCATTTATATGCCCTCCAGCAAGGTACAAATGATCCACTTTTCCACATTCTCACTAATATTTGGTATTATTATTATTGATTTTTATTTTAGCCTTTATGATAGTTGTACAGTGATATCATACTGGTTTCTATTTGAATTCCCCTAAAGCTAGTAATGTTGAATATATTTTCATACCACGATTTTCCATCTGTACATCCTCTCAAGTGAAATATCTGCTGGTGTCCTTGACCCTTTTATTAATTGGGTTGCTTTTCCCCTGAGTTTTGAGAATTCTTTATCCATTCTAGTAGCCAGTAGCCAGAGGTCTGCAAATGGTTTTTCCCAGCACTGGCTTTTGTTCTCATTCTTTTCACAGAGGCCTTTGCAGAGCAAATATTATTCTTGTTTAATTTGAATGATGTCCAACTTACCAGTATTTTTATTTTTATGTAGAGCACTTTAGTATCAATTCTGAGGACACTTAATATAGCCCTAGATCTCAAAGATTTTTCTCTTATATTTTTTTCTGAAAATTCTACAGTTTTACATTTAAGTTCATTTTGACATGATATTATTTTGAGCTGACTTTTATATGTGACATGAAATCTGTCAAAAAATTTTTTTCTCTATTTCAATTGAGGTATAGTTCATGTACAATATTATATTAGTTTCTGGTGCATGACATAGTGATTCAACATTTACATAAATTATGAAATGCTCATTATGATAAGTGTAGTAACTGTGTGTCACCATACAAGTTTATTACAATATTAGACTATATTTTAAACCTATGGATGCCCACATGCTCCTTCTCTCATGAAACCACTGTGCACCTTTGTTTCAAAAATCAGGTGGGCATATCTGTGTGAGTCTCTTTCTGTGTCATCTTTTCCTTTTGTTTATTAAAAAAATTAAGTTTACTTATTTATTTTGAGAGAGAGTGTGTGGGGGAGGGAGGGGAGAGAGAAAGAGAATCCCAAGGAGGCGCCACACTGACAGCATGGAGCCTGACGCAGGATTCAAACCCACAAACCCTGATCATGACCTGACCTGCAATCAAGAGTTGGATGCTTAAGCCACTGAGCCACTCAAGTGCTCCTAGTTTATCAGTTATATTGTTTTGATTTTTTTAAGAACTAGGGCTCTGTTTCTTTGTTATAGTTTTACTGTTCTCCATGTTACTGATTCATGCTTGTATTCTTTCTGCTGATTTTACCTTTATTTATTTATTTTTTTCTTTTACATTTCTTGATGTAGAAGTTTGGATTAATTATTAGGGGTGCCTGTCTGGCTCAGTCGGTTAAACGTCCAATTTGATTTTAGCTCAGGTTGTTATCTCACAGTTGTGAGTAAGCTCAAGCCATGCGTTGGGCTCTGTGCTGGGCACGGAGCCTGCTGGGAATCTCTCTCACTCTACTGCTCTTGCTCTCTCTGTCTCTCTCACCAAAAACAAAAAAACAAAAAACAAAAAAAAAAAAGAGAGAGAGAAAGAAATGAAGAAATGAGGAAGAAATTTAAATTCATTTTAGAATTTTCTTCTTTTAATGTATGCAATGCTAGAAGCAACAACTTAGCTGTATTATACATATTCTGAGATGTTTTATTTTTATTGGATTCTATGTATTTTTTCTTTTATTTTAATTTTCTTTGATACTTCACTGATACAGGGATAATAGGGAGCGCATTGTGTTTAATTTCCAAGTATGTAGAGATTTCCTGTTGTCTCTTAGTTGTAGATTTTCAGTTTGATTCCATTATGGTCAGAGGACATACCCGGTACATTTTGTATGATTTACATTCCTTTAAGTTAGAGAATTGTTTTAAGGCCACAAATATGATCTGTTTTGATGAGTTTTTAGTTTCAGTTATTTTTCATTTCTATAATTTCCATTTGGCTCTCCTTTATCACTTGTATTTTTATGATATTTTCTCCATTAGTTTCAAGATAAATTTTAATTCCTTGTTGACTTAATTTTATTATGATTGCTTTAAAAGTTTCTTTCATTGTCAGTCTTACTTCAGTGTCTTCGCTTATTCAAATTGTGATTTTCATGGTCCCTTGTATAATAAGCAATCTTTTATTTGATGTTTTGGCCCTCATGTTAGGATACTTTGGGTCTCTTTTATCTGTTTTATCGGATGGTAAATCATCTGTGTAGGTTTAGCTCACAGGTCCTAGCTTTTTTTTGGGGGGGGGGCAGGGGTTGGCTCTAAGACATTCTTATTTTTTTATAGGTTTCGTAATAGTATTTTTATTTGCTTACTTTATTTCATGTGGCTGGACTTCCACTAAAACCTGTTGCTGCTCTTGAAGGCACTGGTAGCTTCCCCAGGGCCCAATGCCTTTGATTGAGGAGGGAGTCTCCAGCCCATATAGAGAAGGGCATGCTAGCTTGGGCACTTGTGGTGAGGGGGAAACCCATCCATGTGATAACCGTAGGTTGCAAATGGGAGCTTTAAGGCTGAGTAAGAAGGAGAGAGCTTCCACTGACCATGTAATTTTGTGGGCTTAGAATTGGTTTCCTTTGCCAGTGTTGCTGTATTTGTCTGATGTAGGTTTGACTTACCTTCAGTGTGAGAGGAATAAGCTTACATGAGACACTTCTACTGACAGCTTGATAGTCAGGAAATGCTGCATCTCTGGCTGTAAAATGCCCTTCCTCCATTTCTGGGGTCCTTCACTCTTTGCCTTTTTTCCCCCAATGTTCAGAGTTCCCCTTTGCTTTCCTCTTGCATTACTTCCAGGGTTTATAATTTTACTTAATGGGGACAAGCAGAGAGAGATTAGCCTTTGTCATCTTGCCTAGACTGTAAGGCCCCTGCCTTCTGTTTTAAAGGCTCACTCTGGTGGATCTGTTGAGAATAAACAAAGGGAAAAGGAAGAGAGTAGAGAGACTGAAGAATGCCATGCTCCTCCATGGGAAAGTATTGGGAGGTTGTATTGGTTGCAGAAACAAATGGATTTGGGATAATAATTTCAGATTGAGCCAGTAGAGCTTCTTGATAGATTGACGTGATCGGAACCTGTGGTAGTTAGAGAAAAAGAAGGCAAACTCCTTTATTCTCGTGTGACCTGACGGTTAGAAGGGAGAAGCTGCATCTGCTACTGTGATGAGGTGTGGAACAGTAACAGTGACATAGAGATCTGGAGTTCGGTTTTGGTCATGTTGACTTTGACAGGTCTCTTAGACATCCAAGTGAAGCAACTGATTTTATGTCTTTTATTTAGGAAGGAGATCTGGGGTAGAGCTATCAACTAGGGACTAGTGAAGCTAAATGATACTGCAAAAGCACACACACTAGGCTAGTTCTGGAAGACAAGAAGAGCTGTCTTACACTCTACATTGATAGTAATGTCAACTTGATTACAAAGGACAAGAATGGGCATTTCTATAGAAGGTTTACCAGCTATTTCTACAGAAATATAATTCCTTGACTTTCAATCTTATAAGGTTGTTATGTAAGGCAGACTGGTCTAAAAATGTGAGATTCTCACTGGGCAGATACCTAGCATAAATGCTTACCCAGGGAAAACAACAAATAAATGTATATATTGCTGCCAAGCACACATATAAAAGCATCCAGATAAATATTTTTATGCTTGTATTTTCTATATCTATCATTGAGAGCTTGAAATCATTTTTCTGTTTTCAATTTCATAGTCTCCTTGAGGGCTGAAAATATGAATGTACCAGTTATATTAGTTTCCTAGGACCACAGTAACAAAATGGGTGCCTTAAAACAATAAGAATGTATTGTCTCTCAGCTCTGGAGGCTAAAAGTCCAGAATCAAGGTGACATCAGGGCCATATTTACTCTGAACTCTGTAGAGGAATCATTCAGTGCCTCTTCTTAGTTTCTGGTGTTTTGCTGGAAATCTTTGATATTACTTGGCTTGCAGATGTCTATCTCCAATGTTTGCCTTTGTTGTCACATAGTGTCCTCCTTGTATGTGTCTGTCTTTATCTGTCATCTGCTATAAAGACAGCAGTCATAACGGATGAGGGGCCCACCCTACTACAGTATGATGTCATCTGAAATTAACTAATTACCTTTGCAATGACACTTACAAGGTCACATTTTGAGATACCAGGGTTTAAGACTTCAACGTATCTTTTCTACGTGAGGCAGGACACAATTCAGTGCATAACATCAGTCGTATTTAAATTAAGATAGTCTTTTATTCGATAAAATGTATAGACAGGTATGGGAAGAAAGTTTTATTTTTGTATTAATTTTCAAGGAACATTTATGCAAGTAATCTCTCAGGCAGTTTTGAAGATTTAGACTGTTTTGATGGTCACATAATACATCTGTTAAAGAGCTTTCTCTCTCTCATTAGAGATGGAAAATTAAAATAAGTTAATGAAGGGACTGCTTATAAAATCATTTTAATTATACCACAAATTGTGGCAATGTACCAGAATGTAAGAAAAACCATAACACAATGTTCATATTTCTGTTCAGTGTATTCATAATTTAGTGTCTCAGCTAAATTAAGGATTTTCTCTCAGAGACAATAAATACTTAAAATGATTCACTTGTGATCCCAGCAAACATACTGATATTTTAAACTTCATTTATAGTCAATGCTTTCTGAACTGACTCAATTCTCTGATGAGGCTACTTACTTCAGTTGGTTTGATTATTTTAGTTATTTTATCAGAATGCATCATAAAGGCCTTTATTACATTAGCTTTCACTTATTCAAAGATTTAATTCCTTTTAATTTAGTGTACATTTTGTCTATTGAAGTTGTAATTTATGTTTTATTTTTGAAATAGAAAATGAGTTGAACTGTACATTACATAAAATAAACATCCTGTGTAATGAGATAATAATTTTGCTAAACTATAGACATTTAGACTAAAAATGTTTAATAGCAAAGTAATGGTTTGTATCCAAGTTTGCAATAGATATTCTGTGTGTTTTCAAGGAGCTGTGGTAAGGAGAGTATTAACAATCACTTTCAATTTAGTTTTCCCCAACAATATTTGGGCAATTGTGCTCTATAATCTAATGATGCTGATCTTTATCTGTATCATTATTATAAAAAATGCTGTTAGTTCAGGAATCAATGTTTGCAGTTTCAACAATCTAAAGAAAAATCTGCTGAACTAATTTTATTTTAGTCAATTACATTTGGGCAATGAGGAATAAAACAGAGATGAGAAAGATTATGCAGTTTATGTTGGGAGTAAAATACTGAATCCAGCTCACTAAACCCAAATGATTTAAAGGCTAAAAAGGAAGTTATTTATCAGTGGATTATTTTTTACTTTAAAAATGGGAGAGGTAGCCAGAAAAGTTACTTTCTGGCAAGACAGATTTCTTACATGTGCTTCCTACATGTTGAACATGCAATTTGTATGTCAGTTTAACTCAGAAAGAATTGGAAAAAAACAACAACAACATGTACATAGGTGTTTTGAAAAGAGCACTAAATTGGAGTTAGAAATCATAGATTTTAATTATTTTACTTAAGCAGAAAGAATATATTTTAAATTCCCTGGTCCTTAACTCCCCAATGGATAAAAGAGCTAGAATTAGGTAAAATTATATTCCCTCAGTTTGAATTCCCAGTCTAACATTCTAGGATTTGGTGTTCAAAGATGTTCAGAGCATTTTTAGGCATTGAAATAGATTTATATTCTATCATCTTTAACTCATCGACACATTAAGGGGACCACGACCAAGTGTGGAGCTATCTCTTCCATCTGGTTACTCGTAGAATATGTGTTTTCTCCTAGGAAGGTTTCAGGCATTCTTAAATATCTTACTGATCATTGTTCTTTTCTTAGCTCAAGATCTTCTCTCTCTTAAAAGATTTCCCTAAGGCTACTGTTTAGACAGTAGCTAAAAGATTTCTCATTCTATGTCAGTCTCCACAAGCTCTGTAAAAATGTGGCACTAAATAACCGGGGACCGATTATGTACCAGGCATGGTCTTTTCTTATTCATTGCACTGTGCACTTATATATTTTTGATTCCTTTATGCAAATGAGTTAAGGTTTTATTAACCTCATTATTTGGGCAAAAGCCTGAAATTTCAGATAGTTTTAAGTAACAATGAACTCCCCTCATCTTTTATCTGTGTGTGTTGCACAAGAGCATGTGTGTGCATTGGCACACTGAAAATACTTTTCTTAAAATGTTAGTTATTAATTTAGTGCAACATACAGTCATATAATACATTGTCTTCTATAAATTGATTGTGTTTCTTACAATGAACACTTATTTTATTTGAGATTCCTTAATCTGAGCACAATTGCAATTAATAAGGACTTTATGTAGTTAACAACCTTGTCTTTCAGAAATAATTTAAACTATTTACAGGTGTGCCCTTATTTTTAAAAGATTATACCATATTTACATACGAAACACTTTAAGATAAACTTGTAATTTTTTTTTTCTTTCATTACTTCCTACATTCTCCTGAACCTCAAAGTTTCACTTGTTTCCTGGGACTGAAAAAGTTGGAGGCAAGTGTTGCAGAAAGTGACAACTTCCTATGACACTTTATCAGGGGTAGTGGCACTTCTAGATGTGTTGTGTCACAATTTAGGAAAAAAATACAAGAAATTCTACTCTCAACCCCTGCTAGCATTATCTATAAAATGTGTAGATCTCTCCTGGTTCTATAGCTACAAGAGACCAATGTTCACTCTAAACCTATTTCTTAAAGTCAGATAACATAAGAAGAAAATCTTGACTCCAGAACGGCTACAGAAGGAAGGTTAGTCAGAGGTTGAAATGCTTTCTTTAGAAAGTCCTATTTCCCCTGGGCTCCCAAGCAACATAGGCTATTGTAAGTAATTATATATTTTTTAAAAAATTGCTTTAAATTTTGTAAATAATATTCTGAAATTTGTTTATTTTAATAAAAATTGCTATGGGATTATTTCTCTTATGAAAAATTGGAAATTAAAAAGGAAAGTCCATAAACTAATTACTCAGAAATAACTTTAAAGCCATTGATGCATATCCTTTAGATATTTATCTAAGTATACCAATGAAAATACATTTATAAAAGAGGATTTTATACTCCTTGCCTCATGAATTAATAATGATACATCTGACAATGCCTAATGAATGTATTTGTGTGTTAGAAAAAGTTGTAATTGATTACTCTGCATTGTCCTATAGAAATCATTACCTAGATGTTATCTAAATTGGTGTATTATATAATCTTTGCATTTTCTCTCTACAAAAATGGTGTTAAATATTTAATTTTATATTGGATTACCTTAATTTAAAATAATGACACTAACATATATTTTGGAATAGACTGATATTACTGATATATCTGCACATGTTTAAGTTAGACCTTACACACTTCACAAAAGTTAACTCTAAGTGGATCACAGACCTAAGTGCAAAAAACAACTATAAAACGCCTAAAGGTAACAGGAGAAAATTGACATGACTTTGTGTTGGTGATGACTTTTTGGATATACCACCCCAGTGTGACCCATAAAATAAAGAATTGATAAGTTGGACTTCATTAAAGTTAAAAGCTTCTGTTCTGCAAAAGATAACACCAAAAGAGTTAGAAGATAAGCCACAGACTAGAAAAAAATACTTACAAAAGTCACATCTTATAAAACATATCCAACATACACAAGGAACTTTTGAAGCTTGACAATAAGAAAACAAATTATTTAAAAATGGGTCAAAGACCTTAAACAGCTCACTAAAGATGATACGCAAATGGAAAATATGCATATGAACAGATGCTCCACATCATAGGTCATCAGGGAAATGCAAATTAAAACAAAGTGAGATAACACTTTACAACTATTAGAATGGCCCAAATGGAGAACACTGACATCAAATGCTGATGATGTGAAGCAACGGGAACTCTCATTCATTGCTGGTGGGAAGATAAAATCGTACAGCCCTATGAATGACAGTTTACCAGTTTCTTACAAAACTAAACATAATCTTATAATATGATCTGATAGTCACACTCATTGTTATGTACCCAAAGCATCTGAAACCTCATGTCCATGCCCTAACATGCCCATGGATGTTTATAGGGCCTTTATTCATAATTGCTACAACTTGGGAAACCAAGGTCCTTCAGTAGGTAAATGGATATATTCTGACATTGGACCTTTATTCAGCATCAAACAACAACAACAACAAACCCCAGAAAACAAAACAAAACAAACAAAGCAAAAAATACATGAGCTGTTAAGCTATGAAAAGACAGGGAACAATCATAATTGTATTGCATATTACTAAATTAAAGAATCTAATCTATAAAGGGTATACACTGTATAATTCCAACTATAGGATATCCTGAAAAGACAAGACAGTTGTAAGATCAGTGGTTGCCAGGAGAGGGAGATAGGAGATGAGTATACAAAAATAGGCAGAGCATAGAAGATTTGTAGGGCAGTGAAAATACTTTATATGATATTATAACAATGTATATGTGTCCTTACACATTTGTCTAAATCCATAAAATGTACACATCAGGAGCATTTCACTGAGGTAAACCGTAGACTCTGGGTGGCTATGATGTGTCAGTGTAGGTTCAGTCTTGATTAAAAAAAAATTTCTAGCAAGTGATGTTGATAATGAAGGAGGCTATGCATGTGTGGGGGCAAGTTATATACAGTAGATATCTGTTCCTCCTCAATTTTGTCATAAACCTAAAATTCCTCTAATATATATATGTATATATACACATATATTTTAAAGCATATATATACATATATTTTAAAGTATATATATATGCATACATATATACTTTAAAAGGTTAAAATAAGGAAAAAGGGAGAATACAATGGAAAAATCTGGAAAATATCATCAATCATCAAAAGCTTAACACCATCAGACACAGAACTAGCCAATATTATGTGACACCCAAGGAGATGAACTGGGAAGAGCATTAATCCTGTGATATACCTGCCAGAGATATATACTTAGGGCCTGATAATAGAAGATATAAAACAGTTTTAACTGAGCGGAATTTTACAATGGGTAGTCTGCAATCATCAGAAATATTCAGGTCATGGAGGTCAAGAAAAGACTGAAGAATTGTTCCAGATTGAAAGAGATTAGAGAAATACAACTGAGCACAGCACATAATCCAGGATTAGGCCATTTTTTGCTTTTTTTTGCTGAGGATCATTTCTATTTTTAGGGCAACTTAACAAAAGTTAAGTGGGCTCTCAGAGTGAGGGGTATGTAAGAGCATATTTTATATTCTTGCAATTTCTTTTCAGTAAATATGAAGTTGTTTCAAAATATTGAAGTAGGATACTTCAAGAACATGTGTAATCAAATAACAGACTTCAGTCAGCATATCTATAGTAGAGATAGCAATATTCTAGTCAAGCAATAATTTATGTGTAAGTATCAATAAAAGCAAAAATTACATATACACAAATTAATACAAAAGAACAGATCATGTAAACTGCAACAATTCAAATATGGAATCTGAGGACAATTTTAAATATATATTTTATCTGACCAATACAGCTAAATTTGTTTAATAAGTATATTTACTCTTAGTGGAAGGAGTGGCAAAAAGTAAGCTTTTTGTAGCATTTCCCTCTAATGCTCCCAAGAATCCTCTCAAATAAATATTAGTGTCCTCACTGAAAGGAATTGTATTAGAAAACCTTGAGTTAACTCATTCCATACAGACTTAGTGAGATTTAACCTAAACAACTTTAGCTATAGTACTTAGTGGTAGTTACCATTATTGTGTGGAAACCACCATATGAAAAGTTCCAATGGCTTTTAACCCACAATGCAATGGCTTTTTGGTATTACATAAGTTACTGATGCAACAATTATTTTAATAATTGCTGTTCTGAGTTAAAATGGAAAATTGATTGACTTCATTGTTTTTTTTTTTAATATTTTTTATTTATTTCTAGGAGAGAGAGAGAGACAGCGTGAGCAGGGGAGAGTCAGAGAGAGAGGGAGACACAGACTCTGAAATAGGCTCCAGGCTCTGAGCTGGCAGTCAGCACAGAGCGCGACACGGGGCTCGAACCCACGAACCACAAGATCATGACCTAAGCGAAAGTCGGACGCTTAACCGACTAAGCCACCCAGGCGCCCCAACTTCATTGTTTTTGAATAATTGAATTGTGAAAGATATAGGTATTCAATCCTTAAAAATAATGAACATATACAATTATCTTCTGTATCTATATATTTTAAGGGGGAAATCAGATACTATTGATGGATTTTGCAATTGTAACATATCAGTTTCTTTCCTTTTTCTTTTTTCAAGTCTTTATTTAAATCCCAGTTAGTTAGCATACTAAATACAGTTTAAATTATTCAGCAACAAGATCTTCTTGACTGATTACCATAAAATTTTTATATGACACTTAAATAAAAAGGGGTTTTGACCTTTGAGAAGAGGAACACCTGATGACCTTGCTTTTGTTTTTGTTTGGCATCTATAACTTTTCTCTTGATTCCTTCCCACCTTCAGATGTTCTTAATAAATTTCAGATGCACATTTCGCAGTTGCATCTTACCACCTGCTCACTCGATTCCTGTCTTACATGGGTATTAGAATATTACATGGGTTCTTCAGAACCTGTCACTACTGATATTGTCAATCGTTTTTTACAGAAGCCGTGCAAATCGACAATTTTTTTAGATGCAGATATTCCTATGAGTCAGTTTAAGGTTTAGAGGAGAGAGTAGGTAGGATAAACATAATATAAGGCATTTATATTTGTTTCCATTTCAAAATATAAGGCATAATATCTTTTTAATACATATAGTGTCTAGTTAATCTAGAAAAGATATAAATACTTCAAGAAGACAAAAAATTATGATTACTTGTTAGGATTATAATTGTTGGTATGAAAAATAACATTAATTGAAAAATAGTAGATGTGAAGTAATTTAATGAAAGATAATAGCTTTAAAACACACTAAAATCAATAGTATTTTAATATACCAGATTTGGTGTAAAAGTTTATGGATACTAAAATCTTCAGCCAAAGGGGATCACACAGAAGATAAATATGTCACAGTGCAGGAGGGTCATATTACTACTGGGGATACTACCATTCCCCTTTTCTCCCTCCCTTCTTTATCTCCTGTCTCACACACTCACACACACACAAGCACACATCTGTATGTGAGTTGAACCCACTCCATCAATCTCTGTGTTATGGAAAAAATGTAACTACAGAACACAGTATGCTATAGTATACTAAGGCATGACCATCCTTGTTAATTTCGGACTGATACATTTTATTAATGTACTTTCCTAAACTTTAAAATGTGGAAATTGTACAAGGATCACTTATAAGAAAACCTTTGAGAATAGTGTTCAAGGTCTTTGGCTAGTGTGTAGTCCATCCTGGCTGTTTTATTTTTTTCTTTATTAAACATCACTCAGTACAAAAAAAAAATGGATCTATTTTAGAGCTTCTTGTGTTAAGTGAGAGATTCACAGAGGAATTCCTCTATAAACCCTTCCCTCTTAGGAAAAGCACAATGCAAGTGGTTACTTTTCTATAAATAATTTGGTGAAAAGATTTATTGAAAACTACTTTTGTTGAGACTAGAATATTATGACATATATATAGAGAGGAAGATAAAGAAAGAGGAGAGACAAATGAATATATAATTGCTGAAGTCTATTATTCTATTTCCTAATAGATTTGTTAATAAAAAATAATCCTTCATAAAACTCTTACCCAGTGGATTTGAAATCAGAAAACATAGGTGCATTCTATGTGGGATATGCATAAATGCATTTTTCCCTTTCTGTGAGCTGAATTTATCCACAATCATAAAGTTCTCCTTTGTCCATTAAAATGATTCATTCAAGTTAAGTTCTCCTCAACACCAGGCAATACAAAATAAAAAAATAAATGCTAATATTTAAAGATAGAAGATTTTCACCATCTGAACTTTCTTTCTCAGGATGCGTCATCTCACTTCAACCCAGAGTTGGCTATTCTTTGATCCCCCATCTGATTGTTTTATTGTCCTATGTGGGAACTAGAAGTGTGCATCTAAGTCTCAAAGCTTCAACTATTCAGTGTATCAGATGAGCACCCTCACTTTAGATGGAGATGAGCTTTCTCACTAGGCTTCTTCCTGCTGCAAAGCTAACCTCTCTCCATGTAATGTTTTCCAAGGTCATGAAAGTATCACTTACTTTGAAAGTGTAATTTTTAATCTTTTATAGATCTTATGTTTTTCATAAACTACAGATTTGAGAAACAATATTTATCTTCTCCTATTTTACAGTACAAAATTTTCTGGAATCTCTAGTTAAACTTTAAACCAGAACATTTCACTGACTAAATCCTCAAAAGAAAATAGCCTAAATTTTCTAAGAAGAGAGAAGTAATAATAATATCCAATACTGAAAATCTCCTTATCTTCTTTCTTATCTCTTCTTACCCAATTTAGAAAATCACAAAAAAACATTTTAGAGACAAAGTTAATGTGTATAGAATTCTAGGAGCTATTTTTAATAGGGTAGTACAACTACCTCAAAGACCACCATACCATTTTAATGGAAGCTAATTTTTTCTTAGAAAAGTCTTGCTATTTTAAACATATAGGCCTATTCCTTATTTTTCTTCTCATCTCTTTCTGTTCTCTTGACACTGTGAATTGCAAGTAGTCAGAAAGATAACTGAGGTCAATCCTTTATAATCAAAGAAATAACCATAAAAATATCCTTTTAATTTTTTTTTTAATCATTTTTTATGTTTATTTTTGAGAAAAAGACTGAGACAGATTGTGAGTGGAGGAGGGACAGAGAGAGAGGAAGACATAGAATCTGAAGCAGGTTCCAGGCTCTGTGCTGACAGCTCAGAGCCCAATAGGGGCCCTCGAACCCACAAACCCTGAGATCATGAACCTCAGCCAAAGTTGGCCACTTAATCTACTGAGCCACCCAGGTGCCCTAAGCATCCTTTTAATTTAAAACAAAATTATCTATATGGCATTCATTTTTTGAAATCTCTCTCTAAATAGAAATAGTATCTTTACTCATTTTGCAGATTATTTCTCTTTTCTTACATTTTTACATTTCACATAAACATGTTCCTTGAAGAACATATAGAAAGCAACTTACAAAGGTTTCTATTGAAAACAATAACAAAAATTGTTCATTGGAAAGGTTCATATAACATAAAGTGAATAATGTCTTCAGTACCAACGCTAGATACATAAAAATTCCATATAGTACTAATTAAAACTGATTTGTATGTTGTTAAATTTTAGTAAAATGAGATATTACTCTATGCAATTTTCTTTTACATAAAAGTATGCTGAATTTCTAACAAATACACTCAAGTGTTTATGAACATGTATTTTGGCAAAACAATTACTTCTGAGGGCTCTCCATATATGTTAATTATAAACAAAGGTTCCTTTGTGGAGCTAGTGTATCAAAAAATCTTTTAAGCAAAAATTAACTTGTTTAATTCCTCAGAGCTTATTATTTACTAATATTGATTATAAGTATCAGGGATAAAGATATGCTCAAATTTTACCCAAATTTTGCCTTTTCTCAGCAATTTCCTTTGTAGTATGAAGTCATATGTAGCTAAGATTTTGAATAAAACAATTCAGTAAAGGAGGATGGGTGGATGAATGAATGCATATCTACCTATATATATTTGTCTATATATATAGTATATGTACCTATTTATATAGTATATGGATCTAGATGTACAAGTCAAAGTATTGTGAATTATACTCATGTATGTATCTAACCTTGGTAAATTCCATATAGCTACAAGTCAAATTTGGCATATGGCTCATGCCCCGATAAGTTAATAATCCTAAAGAAAGTCAAAAGACTTGTGCTTAACAATGGTTGGTTACTACAAAAGAATAGATGGTAAAGTGTTAATCTTTTTGAAAAGACAGTTAGATAAAAAGCAATATATGTGCTTAAAGTGTTAACGAAAAGATCATAGTGTGGCACAACTAGTTGTGATTTAACAGAAAAGGGGGGGGGAATCCAGCTGAGATAGCAAATGACTTAGTAATTGGCATTAAAGAATATCAAAAGCCATCTTTTAAAACAGAGTTTTAGCTACTAAATAGAGCTAAATTTGTCCCTGTTCATAGAGACATATGGTCCGTTTACAATGTTCTCCACATGCAAAAATCATCACACAGTACAAATAATAAGGCCTTAAGTACAGTTAATAATAACAGTATACTAATTTAGAAAAAAGAAGTAGAAATGCTACATAGGGTGATTTCAAGATTAAAGAGTTGTTTAGGGGTATCTTGGTGCCTTGGTTGAGTGTCTGACTCTTGATTTTAGCTCAGCTACTCATATCGGGGTCATGGGATTTAGCTCTGTGTCAGGCTTGGCACTTAGCATGGAGACTACTTAGGATTCTCTCTCTCTCTCTCTCTCTCTCTCTCTCTCTCTCATCTCTCTCTCTCTCTTTCTCCCCCTCCAATTCATCATTCTCTCTCCTCTCTTTTTCCAAAATAAAAAAAAAAAAGCTGTTTAAAATTTCAGGTTAGGAATCTCTTTCATCTTAACTTTCTCTTCATTGCCCCTCCCCTTCTCATGATTAATGCTGTCTTGATTCAGCAAATTCACTTTTCTAGCACATGTTCAACACCTCTACTGACATTAACCAAGTTTGGTTTTATAACCAAATTTTTGTGCTTATTATAAGATTTTTATTTTATTCTAAATTCATTGGCAAGAAATGTTTTATCTATCTTTATGCTGTGGGATTTCTTGTTAACAATTGTATCTAATAATCACAGGCAACTTAAGTTTGTTAGAACTCAGATGTTGACCAGACTTTGGGTGATGTAGTATTTCTTTTTTCTTATAACTATGATTTCTCAAAGTCTGCAAACCTTTGCAAAACACAATATGCGAATATATTGATACCATTTTCAACATACTTATTAGTCTGGGGAATAGTATTTTAAAGTCCTCTGATACATTAAACTGTAATTCAACAGACCAAGTCCTGCAAATAAATAATTTTAAAGGACTTGGGGTTGAGAAATGACTCCAAATTATTTGTCTTATGGAATTAGGAATAGATGGGAAACAATTTCACTGTCTTTTTTTCCCTCACACAAAATCTTTCCTTCCTCCGCCTAAATGTGAGTAAGTTGAGGTAACTTTTTGTGTTTATACTGCCCTGGGTAACATTGCAACTTAAAATAACCAAAATTTAGAGTTATTTCTGGACCCACTTTATCTGATTTCACTAGAATAGAAATGTTAACGAGTGTCACATTGTAGAATATCCTCTAAAGAACTTCATCTTTCATGATATGTTTTTGGTCATTTTCTTTCTCCTCTGAGATTTTGATATCTATTTATCTTCTGGAACTATGGTACCTGTACAGTTTTATCTGTAAATAAGAAATTAAATGGGACAGTTTTGTAACAGATGAGACTCATCTTTCTTACATTTTGACCTTGTAATCTGTTCTCCATTATATGAAGGTATTCCATAGAAGACATTTTAGTGAAATACAGCATGCTATGCTACAGAACTTACTGGGTTAGGACTCGTCATTCCTGAATTAAAATTCTCTAATCATGTTTTCTCAGTTGTCACGTGAAGCTGATTATCCCTGCTTGATTGTAGAATTGAAATGGCTAGTAAAATTACCTAAAAGAACTTGGCTCCAAATAGTATTAATAATTCTTAGGAATGTTGAAAATATTGTTTTAATGTTAATATGGTTTTCATATTTTAATATTAATTTTAATGCTATGTATCTGAATGCATTTTTATCATGTTGATACATCTAAATGCTATTTTTTATGTAAGTCTTAAATGTATTGAAAGCACATTCTATCAGAATGATTTGTTCTAGGACCAACTTTTATGGATTGTGCCTCTAGTATGCACTTAGGAGAGAAGTGATACCATTTTTCATAGCCCAGAATGTGTATTTCTATTATAATCAAAGTTTTAAACAACATAATTCTTAGAGTGATTATATGATGAAAGCAAACCCATGTTACTTTCCATTCTCCATAATTATACCACCGTACCTACACTTCCTTGGGCCAAAATTTAAGACTGATCCTTCCATCTCTATCCCTTAACACCACTTATCACAAACAAAGGCATGTGTTTTCTATACTCCTTCCAAATACAGCTGAAATTCTTCCCTTTTTTGCTATTTCCCATCATAAAAAGCTATTCCCTGTCAACAGCCTCTTACACATTGCACCCTGCTGTAGGTTCCTAATTGATCTCCTTCCTCCCACTTTTTTGTCGGACTAAGGTTTATTTTCTACAACGCAGTAGATAATCTCCTCAAAATGTAGATTAGATCAGATTGCTCCCTGGCCTTTTGTAACATTTCAGCAAATTGCTATTGCAGGCATCTTCCATGCTATACATAGTCCTATACCAACTGGTCTCATCTGTCTCTCCAGTCTAATTTCTTCTCTCTCTCTCTGGTATCTTCAGGAATATGGGACTTTGTTCTGTATCCTCAAATTTACCACGATGATTTCTACTGTAGGAAATTGTTTTCATTTATCTAAAATATACTTTCTCCAATTTTTCATATTGTTACTTCTTTATCTTTATTTTCCATTCAAATGTCACTCTTTCACACAACTTTTTGCTTGTTCCTTACCATTAGCCTGTTATTACTTCATAGTACTTACACATCATCAAACTGATATAATATTGTTTATTTTTGTGTTGATGGACTTAACCACTGTGTCATGAAGTTTATCAGCCTTGTTCATCAATGTATTCACTGGGCCTAGAACAGTGCTAGGCATAGAGATGTTTGATCCTCTACAAAGAGTTGTTAAATTATTTCAGGTATCAGATTCAAAGACAGTGGGGTAAAAATACAACCACAGAACTCAAGTGACCTTAAACAATAAGGATTAATTTCTCATTTATTAACATGTCTATTTTAGACAAACTAAGGTCTGTATCCTACATCTTCCCACTCCAGGGATCCAGTCTATTAGAAGAGCCACTACATTGGCATTTTTCTGTCACGGTGGCAGAGGGAAAGAGGTCTCACTAGGTTTATCTATTCTCCTATTTGGCCATGACTCAGAACACTGCCTCTAACAATCAGTTGGCCTAAACTAGTCAGATGGCCCAAGCAAACAGAATGTAATACATGGTAAAATACTATTGAATAGGAGGGCAGAGAGATGAAAGTAGTTGGCAACACAGTGCAATAAGTATTATAGTCCATAATAATTGACAGAGAGGTAAATTTACTGGGCCATAACTGTAATCAGATACACAATGATATCTGGGAAGTATTGCCAAATTTATCAGCAAATCTCCCTGGATAAAATGTCAGGGATAAAGAACTGGGTTAGATGGAACCAATACCATTTTTCATAGCCCGAAATGTGTATTTCTATTATAATCAAAGTTTTAAACAACATAATTCTTAGAGTGATTATATGATGAAAGCAATGATTTGCTTTTGTTAACATTTATTATATTTTTCGGTTTCCCACTAGCAAACAGACTTTTTTCCTAACATTCTGCTAATTTTAGGAATAAAATAAGTCTAGGAAGGTGGGAAGTGGATTACCTATGTCTTAATACTGCTGGTATAGATGTATTTTTGACCTTTTATAGCCATGCTTATTCTTGTCCTTCTGTTAGTATCTTGCACGCTTAGAACACAATTGACAGAAATTTACTTTGATGGTATGATGTTGATCTGAACTTCCATATCTACAGCTGCTATCATTATTACCACCTGCAAAGAAAAACATTATTACTAATAAAATGATCCATTGGTTTACACAAAGGTGGTGAAGAGTTGTTGCTCACCTCATAGGCAAATTAGTTACTGATCAACTCCATTTAAAAAAAATCACATAACTCTCTTGGATTTTTTTTCTTTATAACCTACTATTTACCATAGAATAAAAATTATGAAAATATCTACTTTTATGGAAAATAACTACTTATTATTTTATATTTTAATTTGTCTAATTTTATAGGAAGGTTAAATATAGGACAGATAAACAAAAGAAATATTTGAGACTGAGTCCATTTTGAAAAATGTCCTAATTATAATGCTGATGCCAATCAATGCTCATTTGAATGGAATTAAATTAATCCAGATTGCAGAGGTAATTAAGTCCCTTGTCAGTACCTATTGAGACTACAGAACCTTTACCTTCCCACAATTAACATATTATGTTGGATCAGGAAACATTAGCACTAAAACTAAAAATGAGAGTTTGAACATGCACTGAAAACACAAAAAACTAGAAATTAACTCTACCTAATATTTTCAACTAAATACAAATCACCTAGCATCATATAATTTACACACATCTGGTTTCAAACATTTGATCCGCAATAAATCACTTATTTATAAAACTAGTGATACCAGATCTTCAGGATGCTATAACAAGGCTCAGTGAAATCTTAATTCTTTATGCAAAGGCCATCTTAGCTGGAGAATGGGTATTTAAAATCCCAACTGTCATTCTTAATAAGACATAGCTTGTGTTCTAAGCTACTTTTTGATCTTAACCCTTTTTCTTGTTATAAAGCTAAAGTATTTTAATGCTGTTAGAGGTTGTTCACATGGATCACCCTAGCTGTCCCCCAATGCTTGACTATAATCAATTTGTCAACATAAAGAAACTTAGCTCCCACCATCTACCATCCACTTACTTATTTTTCAGTTCTAACTGTATGTGTACAGGCATGTTAGAATTACTACAACTTACTCCTGTGAAAAAAAGATGTTGTCAAGTAGAATACAGTTGTTTCATTTAGTATTAAAATAAGCAATGTAGGAGCACCTGGCTTGCTCAGTCGGGAGAGCATATAACTCTTGATTTCAGGGTTGTAAATTCAAGCCCCACATTGTGTGTAGAGATTTCCTAAAAATTAAATCTTTAAAAAAATAAATTAATTTAAAAATAAACAGTATCTTCCAAAGTGAGTTATGTCAGCACCATTCTTCCCCATCACCTTCAATGAAGTTCTTATATATTTGTAGTATATTGATTCTGTTATACAGTCCACATTCTATTGAGATCCTTCTCCATCCTAGATTTTTTTAAAATATGCAGAAAGTTCAGTGGGTTTTGACAAATGCTTAGTATCATATATAGGCCATTCTTTTTACTCACAGTGGTTATGTTGAGTAAAGTCACTGTGAACACCGAATTTTTAAATATTGAGCCATTGCTTCTAGGAGGAATTAACGGTGAGGTTTCTACTATATTTTGATCGTGACATTTTTTTAACCAATCAATACATAACCTTTCCAAATGTGTGTTTCTGTTTATAGACGCTGTGTGTGTGTGTGTGTGTGTGTGTGTGCATGCGTGTATAGGATTCATTGACATTGATCTCAAAGCCAACAGCATTATAACTTATGTCTGAATGAAGCTTTTCTTTATTTTTTAAATTTTTTAATGTTTATTTCTGAGAGAGAGAGAGAGAGCATCAGCAGGGTGAGAGTCAGAGAGGGAGACACAGAATCTGAAACAGGCTCCAGGCTCTGAGCTAGTTGTTAGAGCCCGATGTAGGGCTCGAACCCACGAACCTGAGATCATGACCTGAGCCGAAGTCGGCCTCTCAACCAACCAGAGCCATCCAGGCACCCCTGAATGAAGCTTTTCTAATACATATATTTAATTTGTAAAGAATAACAAAGCCTTTTTTCCTTAGGAACAGTCATAGTATCTCTCATAAAGCAAAAGCCTTACTTGCGTAAAGTTTATCGGTTTTTCTTTCAGACTGTGAATCTGATCTTATATCTGAAAACTCATAATTTGTCTTACAATTTTCTCTATGAATTCTATAATTTTGAATTTATATTTATGTCTATGGTCCATTTTGAGTTAAATTTTGTGTAAGATGCAGGCATTAAGTTTTGTGTTTGTACTTACTGTTTGATTCTTGTGCATACGGACATCAAATTTTTCCAGCACCAATTATTTTTTTTTTTTCCTTTTTTTTTTTTAATAGTTTATTGTCAAATTAGTTTCCACATTCCAGCACCAATTATTAAAAAAGGCTATCTTTCTATAATGAATTGCCTTTGTGCTTTGGTCAAATATCCATTCACTTTGTTTGGGTTGGCTTATTTTAGTGCTGTCTTGTTCCATTAATGTGTCTTTTGTTTTGCTAATATCACACTCTATTGATTACCATAGCTTTATTGAAATCAGGTTATTCTGAGCACTTTCACTTTGACTTTCTTTTTCACATGATGCTTTAGAAATTTCCTTTTGCTTTAGCCATTCCAGGACCTTTGCTTTTCCATATAAATTTTAGAGACAGTTTGCCAATATTGACAGAAAGCTTCCTGGGGTATTGAAATTATATTGAATCTATAGATAAAATTAGGAACAAATGGAATCATAATGTTAAGATATTTCCTCCAAAAAAAACAGTCTCTCTCTAATTATATAGATTTTCTTTAATTTCTTTATCTGTTTTCTAGTTTTCCGTATGTGCATTGTACACGTATTTTGTTAACTGACACCCAAGTACTTTCTTTGGTGCTTTTATAAATGGCACTGTTTTCCTTAATTTCACACTGCAGTCATTCACTGTCCATACATGGGAAAGTGATTGACTTTGGTATATTAATCTTGTATCTTAATATCGTTCTAAACTTGCTTAACAGTTCCAGCCATTCATTTGTAGATTCTTGGGGATTTTCTATGTGGACAATCGTGTTGTTTATGAAAACTGAAAGTTTCATTTCTTTTTTTTTAATCAGAATAACCATTATTCCCTTTTCTTGCCCTTTGCCTTTGCTAGTCCTTCTGGGGAAACGAAAAAAATTTAGTGCGGTAATAGAGTAGGGCATCCAAATCTTATTTTCAGTCCTAACAAGGAAACATTCATTCTCTCACCATAAAGTATGGTTTTCTTTTTTCACATGTATCTTCCTATGCTAAGTGTATTGACTTGTTCATGGTGCTGTAATAAACTAACAAACTGGGTGGCTTAATAGAAATTTCTTGTCTCATAGTTCCAGGCTAAAAATTTATAATAAAATGAAAAAGATAAACTATATCTTATTTACATTTTAATGAGAGATCCTTCTATAAATATTTTAATCTTAAATATTTTATATTGTGTGTTAACTCTTCAAAACTTTCATTTATAGAATTTGTTCATTGTTCATTACAATACTATAAATATCTCTTTTTTCTTTGCAAAAGGCAAAAATTTTGACAGTGTTTGCCATCAAAGTTTGGCAGTTTACTGATAATCTTAGATAAGTAATTATAGGAATCATCACATAAAATACAGAAAACAAATGAAACCTAACTAATTATGACCATAGGCTTACTGTCTGAGAAACCAGTTAAGCTAGAATTGGCATTTTAATTAGTCCTAAACTCTGACAATTGGCATGCATGCTTCTATTTAACTTAGAATCATCTTAATTGAAAAAGATTTATATAAATAAATTGGTTTTGAAGTTTTAACAAATATCAAGAAAAGTTGTACCTGCGTTCCAAAAGCAATATGTTTATGAAATGGTAAGTATTGTGTTTCCATATCAAAACCTAGATATCTGCTTAAGATAAAATCGACTCAGAGCAAAAATTAATTTAAAACATGACACATGGCAATTGTTAGATGGAATGTAACTTATTAATTCACATCTGTTCCTATGCCCCACTTTCTGGATAATTCATTGATCTTTTTATATTTTGTATTTAAAATACTCATAATTCATTATAAAATAATATAAATAGACATGAAATTAAAACAAAAGAACATTCATG
>NW_027528871.1:393450-437840 GCF_008692635.1 Crocuta crocuta
TAGTATTTCATTGTATAAATATACCACATCTTCTTGATCCATTCATCAGTTGACGGACACTTAGGTTCTTTCCATTTTTTGGCTATTGTTGAGAGTGCTGCTATGAACATCAGGGCTCATGTGCCCCTAGGCATCAGCATTTCTATATCCCTTGGGTAAATTTCTAGCAGTGCTATTGCTGGGTCATACAGGAGTTCTGTTTTTTGAGGAACCACCACACTGTTTTCCAGAGGGGCTGCAACAGCTTACATTCCCTAAAATAAATACTTTTATAGAAAATAACATAGTTTCTGGGGCACCTGGGTGGCTCAGTCAGTTAAACATCTGACTCTTGGTTTTGTCTCAGGACATGATCTTGCGGTTTCATGAATTTCAGCCCCGCATTAGGCTCTGTGATGAAAATGGAGCCTGCTTGGTATTATTTGTTTCTTTCTCTCTCAAAATAAATAAATAAGCATAAAAAAATAGTTTCTGTAAAAAGTGGTTAAAAGCCATTGAAAAGAGAGTTCTCAACTTTCTATTATATAACAAAGGTTAAAAAAATTGGTTTATGTATGTTCAGCACACTTCTTATAAAATAAGGAGGTAGATGATATAATTTTTTCAAAAGAACATTTGTTTTCTCCTGCTAAATGTGCCTCTTTTAACATTACCTGTGTCAGTTAACAGTGCCACCAGCCTCACAATTATTTATAGATCCAGGATTGGAGTGATTATTTCTGGATCAGCCTCCTGAATATACAACCCCATCTGGATTTATAACCTTTGAAAACTTACATTTCTGTGTTTTCTGTCTCTTGTCTGAAATAGTCTTACTATGGATAATCTTAGTATAAAAATATCACCAAGCAATTGAAAATATGAGTCTAACTCTTAGAATAGAGAACAAGCTCGGCTACCTTAAGTAAAGGAGGTCCATCATGAGGACACTGTACTCTAGGGCAAGTCTGGATGCTCTAAAGGAAGAGATACAGGCACAGAATCCCTTTCTTTATTTTCTTTTTTGAAATATTTTTTTAATGTTTTCATTTTATTTTTGAGAGAGAGAGAGAGACAGAGTGCAAGTGGGGAAGGTCCATAGAAAGAGGGAGACACAGGATCTGAAGCAGACTCCAGGATCTGAGCTGTTGGTACAGAACCTAACTCAGCTCGAGCTCACGGATTATGAGATCATGACCTGAGCAGAAGTCTAATGCTTACCCTGCTGAGCCACCCAGGTGCCCCACACAAAATCTCTTTCTAAGGGGGTTATAATGTATATCAGAAAACACCAATGAACTCTGAGGATACTAATCATCAATCAAAATATCAAGACATATACATAAAGGGGTTCCTGGGTGGCTCAGTAAGTTAAGTGTCCAACTTCGGCTCAGGTCATGATCTCAAGGTTGGTGGTTTGAGCCCTGCGTTGGATTCTGTGCTGATAGCTCAGAGCCTGGAGCTTGCTTCACATTCTGTGTCTCCCTCTCTCTCTCTATCCCTCATTCACTCTCACTCTGTCTCTGTCTCAAAAATAAATAAACATTTTAAAAAAGGTATATACATAAAGGTGGATAATAACATTCTGGATAATGTTTACATACCTAATGTAACATTAGGTATATACNNNACACACACATATGTATATGTATATATATAAATTCTAGTAAATTTAAGAATGATAAATAGTATGTTTCAATGTATATCTAGGCGTGATGTGCTTCATAAACAAAGAGGTAAATGCTGCATTATTTTGTCATGACTAACACAAAATTTCATAGTTAAAATATTAAAATACAAAAATTCATGAGTGCTCACTTAATAAATGAACATTAATTAAATAAACTACAAATTTACTTATCTCTATTGATTTAAATAAGTTTCTCTGACACATTATGCAGGTCTTACAGTATAAAGGACAATTGACTATTTTGTAAAGTAAAACAAGGAGAAAACATATAAAGAGTATTTTTTTCTAGGTCTCTACTCATTTTGCTGTATTTGAACCCTAGAAAGCAATACATTTTGTTCCAGGAAATGCATAAGAGTAAAGTGAAGTATGCAGGAGTTGGGTATATATATCCCATTTCAAATGAAATAAGTTGCTTTAGGAAGGTTCAGTAAATCATTTACAGACTCACCTCATTTTTCACTGATCACTCCTCTCTTTCCAAATGTGATGTAAGCTCAGTATAACACATTTATTATATAAAATGGAAATATATGCACACTAATTTGGCACACAGTTGTATTAAACCCATGATCTCGCTTCGAATGGAGAAATAATTAGGAGAGTGAGTCTTAAAAGAAAAATTGGTAGCTATTTATTCTGGATTCCTCAAAGTGATTTCTATATTGTTGTAGAATATTGGTTCTCAAATTTGGTGCCATATGCGAATCACTTGTGAAGATTTTTTTTTTTTAACATACTANCTGTCTAGTGTGAAGATTTCATAATGCTAATGTGTATAAGACTTGCCAGAGGCTAATGGGTTGAAGAATTTTATATGGTGGAAAAATACATGTCCATATTTTAGAATTTTATTTTATTTTCCTATATTTTATAATTTTAAATATTTAAGTTATGATATAACATATGCATGTATAGGTGTCAAACACACTTATGTGTGCAATATGTCATATCATCTAATGTTATTTTTAATGAAGGTCATATTTGGGAGATAGACATATTTTATTTGCATTATTAAAGTTATTATTTCTTACTTTTTATTAAATATTCCCAGTATTCTGTATAATGGTGAATTTTCCTCAATATTTATAAAGCTAATTTAGTCTTTGTCCATCAAATCTGAGATATGCTATTTGCTGTGATAAAAAGATAAGATGGATACAAAGGAATTATTGCTATTAGGACTTTTAGTTGCAAATTCCACTTATTATCCTAGCTCACTTATGCAAATTCATAGGAGCATTGAACTTAAGATATGGGAGCTGTTTGAATCAAACCCATTTGAAATGTCATTGCTAATCTCTCTCTGTGCCAGTCCTCATCAAGTTTGACCTTCCTGATTGCTTGTTACAGCTTGACATAAATGTAGTGTAACCACCCCAGTGCTATAATTGACCTTAAACTGCAGTATAGCCATGATCCCTTTCAGTGATCTAATAATTCCATGGCACAAATATCATTCATTTGTTTCAATAATTATTGTTGACACCTTGCATTGTCTGCGTCTCTAAAACAAGCTGAATAAGAACAATGAGTCTTGTATTTCATCCAGACGGTATTACTGAACTAAGATATCTTCATGCCTTATTATAAAATAAAGTATGTTTGTTTTCCTTTTGTGCAAGTAGGGGAAAATGGAGAGGCAGTCAAGTGTCAAACTATACTTTTGGTGTGTGTGGTAAGAACATTTAACATAAGATTTTTCCATTTTAAATACTTAAATGCACAATTCAGCATTGTTAACTATAGGAACGATGTGTTATGTTTCAGACCTCTAGAACTTAATCATGTTGCATAACTGAAATTTTATAATCTTGGATAGCTGGTCCCTGTCAACTACCATTCTACTTTATTTCTAGTTCAATTATTTTGTATTCCACAGATAGGTGAGATCACACAGTATTTGTCTTTCTCTGTCAAATTTATCTCACTTAACATTTTTAGTCATAGTACTTCCATGTTGTCACAAATGGCAGACTTTCTTTCCTTTTGTGGCTGTATAGTATTCCATTGTATATATATACTGCATTATCTTTCTCTGCTTATCTATTGATGAATATTAGGTTGTTTCTATTTGTTGAATATCATAAATATACTGAAATGAAAATAGGAGTGAAGATATTTCTTCAATAATGTTTTCATAAGTATGGTTTTCAGTGTATGTCTTTCATGTCATTGGTTAAGTGTATTCCAAAGTATTCTAACTTTTTTGATGATATTATAAATAGTATTGCTTTCCTAATTTCCTTTGCAGATAGGTCATTGTTATTGTATGGAAATGCCACTGAATTTTGTATGCTAATTTTTATATTTGGTAATTTTACTGAATTTGTTGATTAGTTCAAATGGTTTTTTTTGTAGCTTCTTTAGGTTTTTTATATAAAGATGGTGTCACATGAAAAAAAATTTTTGACTTCTTCCTTTATAATTTGCATGCACTTTATTTTTCTATACCTAACAGTTATAGCTAATTTTTAGTACTATGTGAATAGAAGTGGTGAGAATTGGTATCCTTGACTTGTTCCTGATACTAAAGGAAAAGCTTTCAGGTTTTTGTCCTTAAGATGGGTGTTAGTTTGTGGTCTTTGGACCTTTCTTTTGTTGAGGTATATTCCTTCTATACCCAGTTGGAGACTTTTTTTTAATAATGGAAGTGTTTTGAATTGTAACTGATTTTTTCTTTTGATTCATTGAGATGCTCATGATTCTTATCCTTTATTAATGTGATGTAGCACATCAGTTAATTTGCATAAGATGAATCATCCTGGCATCCCAGGAATAAATCTCACTTGGTCATGGTGTATGATCAATGTAATGTGCTTTGGAATTAAGTTTGTGGGTATAGTGTGGAGGATTTTTGCATTTCTATTCATGATAATATTGTAATATTGGCTTGCAGTTTTCTTTATTTGTAGTGTCTTTGTCTACCTTTCATAGTTGGTTAATTCTAGCCTCATAAAATTATTTTGGAAGTGTTCCCTCCTATTCATTTTTTAAAAGTTCAAGAACTATTGGCCTTAATTCTTTAAATATTGGGTAAAATTCACCAGTAAAACCATCTGCTCCTGGGCTTGTCTTTGTTGGTGGGATGGTTTTGCTTACTGACTTCACCTCCATTCTAGTTGTAGATCTACTCAAATTTTGTATTTCTTCATGATTTGGTCTTGGTAGCATGTGTGTTTCTGAGGTTTGCCATTTTCGTTTATCTTTTCAAAACACAAATCTTAGTTTCTTTGATTTTATTCTATAGTTTCAGTTTCTAATTTGTTTATTTCCACTTTAATCAAGATAGGTTGCAATTAAATTTGCATCAAATTCATGGGGCAGCTGGGTGGCTCAGTCAGTTAAGTGTCCAACTTCGGCTCAGGTCGTGATGTCATGGTTTGTGAGTTCAAGCCCTGCATCTGTCAGCACAGAGCCTGAAGCCTGCTTCAGATTCTGTATCTCCCTTTCTCTCTCTGCCCGCCCCCCACCCCCGCATGTGCATTCTCTCTCTCTCAAAAATAAACATTTAAAAAATTAAATACACCCCCCCACACACACACATATATACACATAACACTGTATACAGTGTATAGCTATGTAGAGTGCTATATTTTAATGTATTTCTGGAGGGAGGGGAATTTAGCAACATGTATGATATTAGCTTTTTCTTACCAGTTAAATCATTTTAAAAATATATTTAAGCAATATATTTTATTTTTCCAGTTTTACTGAGAAATAATTGACATACATCATTGTATAAGTTTAAGGTATGAAGTGTGATAGTTGGCTTTTATCAATACTGTGAAATGATTACCACAGTAAGTTCCGCTAACATCTATCTTCTCACATAAATGTGACAAAACAAAAGAAAGAAAAAAAGAAGGAAAAAAAATCTTGTAATGAGAAATTGTGATTTACTCTTGACTTTCCTCTAAATCCTACAACACTGTTAGATGCAGTCATCATGTGGTATAACTGGAAATTGCGGGGTGCCTGGATGGCTCAGTCAGTTAATTGTCTGACTCTCGATTTTGGCTCGGGTCATGATATCAGGGCCATGGGGACTGAACATGGAGCCTGATTAAGATTCTCTTTCTCTCTTTCTGCCCCTCCCCATTCATGCTGTTTCTCTCTCTCTGCCTTTCAAAGCGAGAGAGAGGGAGAGAGAGAGAGACAGAGGAAAGAAAGAAAGAAAGAAAGAAAGAAAGAAAGAAAGAAAGAAAGAAAGAAAGAAAGAAAGAAAAATTGTACCTTTTGATCACATTCCTCCAATTCCTCTTCCCTCTACCATCCAACTCTGGTAACTACAAGTCTTGATACTTTTATGAGTTTGCTTTGTTGTGGTGTTTGTTGTTGTTGTTATTTTGTTTTAAATTCCACGTATGAGTGACAATATATGGTATTTCCTATTCTTTGTCTGCCTTATTTCATGTAGCATTAATGCTTTCAAGCTCCATCGGTGTTGGTGCCAATGGTAGGATTTCCTTATTTTTTTATGACTGAATAATACTCTGCTTGTATACCACATCTTCTTCATCCATTCATCCATTGATGAACATACAGGTTGTTTCCATGTCTTGGCTGTTATACCTAATGCTGCTATGAACATGGGGATATAGATATCTTTTCAAGTTAGTGTTTTTATTTCCTTTGGTATCTTCTTAGAAATGGGATTGCTGGAGCATATGGTAGTTGTATGCTTAATTTTTTGAGGATCCTCCATACTGGTTTCCATCCTCCAAATAGATTTCCACACTATTTATAATCACACCAGCAGTGTGCAAGGGTTGCCATTTTTTCCAGCCAACACTTGTTATCACATATCTTTTTTATGAGGACCATTCTAACAGGTGAGAAGTGATGCCTCATTGTAGTTTTAATTTTAAGTAACATATTTTAAAGGAGAAGATAGATGGTTGTTCTACCATGTGTTAAAATGTGAGTATAGAATTGTCACAATGTTTTGCTGATGTTTTCATTACATAGTCTTACATTTGTTTCTTAGCAAATATTATGATTTAAATAGCACATATATAGTAAAGAAAAGTGTCCGATTAAGGCTGATTTAAATACTAACATGTAACATGTAAAGGAAGAAAACATGTTTTCTTTATGTCATGTGAGGCATCAATACAGGTTTTAACCAAATGTTATTAATGTCCTATGTAGAAATAGTTTATAGACTGTTTGCAAAGCTAACTGGAAAAATGTGCTACCATCTTAGCTAATCAGTGCATTAATTTTGCCATATATCTGGTTATTTATACTATGGGTTAAATTTATTAGTTTTCCTTTTTTGTCAGTTGTTTTTGAAGACTGTAATGCCTTTTAGGGAAAGTGACCCTAAAAATCTCTTCCGTTTTTTTTAAAGCAAAATAAGTAGTACAGCAAACAAATTGCAGCATTGATCAAAGGAGTCAAAATGTTTGGTATGTATGATGTCCAATACCTTCTAGAAGTTATTTTCCTACTGAATCATCTATAACATCTCTTTATCGCTCACCCATCTTCTGAACATTACAACTGAAAGAAATAATGGTGAGGGTGTCCCAGACACACTTGGGAGCTGATAGTAGTGAATATATCATAAAGAAATGAAATGAGATGAGAGAGAATGCCTGGGGAGCCATTGCAGTGGGATAAAGCATTACCTCTCTCAGTGGCAGTCTTTGGATCTCTGATGAACATTCCAGGTGAAGAAAACAGATACAGAATATCTTTACTTTCATTTAAAAACTTGTAACTGCAAAAATGGCTTTCTCATCCTATGTGGCAAAATAATAGTTACTTGGATGAGCAAAGAATGTAATTGAAGTACCTATTCTGGAAACATGACTCTCCTTTAATCTATTCATAATGTCCATTTATCTGATGACATGACTGCTCACATAATTCAATGTGACCATAATTTTAGTCATTTCAGATATGGATACATGACATCTGGTTGCCAGGGAAAGGCCCATGAAATCAATCTTCCATGCCTTCTTTAAACCATTTATGCAAGTTATCACTTTATACAAGTATAACTTTTATGTTCACCTGTGTTCTAAATAAAATACAATCACTCCATGAAGAATTGTTAGTTTTCAGTTATAATAGTCCGTGCCTGATGTTCAAACTATATGCCAAAACTACTGATAAAGAGAAGCTATTTCTCTCTTTTAATAAATGCTTTTCTATATCAAAAAGCACCAAATGGTAGTGAATCATAGAATTTACTTAAAATCTGAAATGTAGTTCTTTAAAAACTCAGAGTCTGAAATATGATTCTCCAAAGTTCTTTCTTAATAGGAGTTGTGAAGTGTTATATATGAAGATTTCTTAACAGTGTGCCCAAAATTTAAGAAGTGTTCTATAATATTTAGTGATTACTACATCTGTTCACCAATGATTGTTGCCCAAAATTGTTTAAAAATTTTTTTAAAATGTTTTATTTATTTCTAGGAGAGAGAGAGAGAGAGAGAGAGACAGCGTGAGCAGGGGAGGGTCAGAGAGAGAGGGGGTCACAGACTGACACAGGCTCCAGGCACCCAGGCGCCCCTGTTTAAAATTTTTTAAAATGTTTATTTATTTTTGAGAAACAGGGAAACAGAGCATGAGCAGGAGAGGGGCAGAAAGAGAGGAAGACAAGAATACAAAACAGGCTCCAAGCTCTGAGCTGTTAACACAGAGCCTGACATGGGGCTTGTGAGATCATGACCTGAGCCAAAACCAAACACTTAAGCAGCTGAGCCACCCAGATGCTCTCCAAAGTTGTTTTATATTGTTATAAGAAAACTGCATAGAATAATGCTGTTTATAACAAAGTTTATGACTTATTATTGGGTAATGAAGGCAATTAATGAGGTGCAATTTGTATTTTAAATCTAAAACAATATGAGATAGGATAGACTATAATTGGATTACATGGAAAGTAATGTGTTTCATAAAGTATGGATATTATTTCTGAAGTATTTTTTTTCAGATTATGTCTCCTTATCATAGGCATGCATGACATGTGGTTGTGATGTGAATATTTTACTTACTGTGGTCAGATTTAGATAAAAGTCACAGGTCTAAGTTAAATCATCTAATGAGTTAACCTTAGAAAGTTTAAAACTATTTGCTATTCTTTCTGAAACTTTTTTTAATGTTTTATTTATTTCTGAGAGAGAGAGTGAGTAAGTGAGCAAGGGAGGGTCAGAGAGAGAGGGAGACAGAATCTGAAGCAGCCTCCAGGCTCTGAGCTTACTAACTGGCAGCACAGAGTGCAACATGGGACTCGAACCCACGAACCTTGAGATCATGACCTGAGCCGAAGTCACTTAACTGTGCCCCAAGTTCACTGATCTTTTTATCTGCAGTGTCTAATCTAGGACATACATCTAATGACATTTTCACTTCAGATATGATAGTCTTTATAACTCAATGTTTACTTTGAGATTTTATTTTTCTATTTTTTCTATTTTTCTATTTTTCTATTTTTTTCTATTTTTCTATTTTTCTATTGCTCTCCCTATGCTCATGTTTTCTCTATCTTCTTGGGCATAAGAAGTATCATGTTTAGGAGCACCTGAGCGGGTTAGTCGGTTGAGTGTCTGACCTCGACTCAGGTCATGATCTCACAATTGGTGAGTCTGAGTCCCGCATCTGGCTCTGTGCAGACAGCTCACAGCCTGGAACCTGCTTTGAATTCTGGGTCTCCTTCTCTCTGCTCCTCCCTCACTCATGCTGTTAAAAAAATGGTAAAAAAAAAAAAAAAAAAAGTATCAGGTTTAGAGAGTCATTTCAAAGTCCTTTTCTGCTACTTCTGTCTTCTTTGTCATCTCTTAGGCTGGTCTAACGATTTCTTTTGTACGTGTACGTGGGTCATAAGTTCCTATTGTTTGCATGCCTGGCAAGTTTGAACTGGGTTTTGTGATCTTTACATTATTGGATATTGAGTTTCTTGCATCATTTTACATAATTTATTATGATATATAATTAAGTTATTTGGAATCAATTGGGTCATTTCAAGTTTCTTTTTTTTAATTAACAAGACTTATATGTTAGATCAGTTTTAGGTTCACAAATTTTTATTAGATACATTACAATGTAGATTAATTAATCTGTAACCTTTTTTCCCTCATTCTTTTCTGCATGTATTTTTTTTTTAGGATTAAAAATAGGATAGGATTAAGTCAAATACCTTGAAATATCCAAAAGTGGCTCGCAGAGATTGTAAACTCAAACAAGCAGATATAAATCTAATTCTCAATGATCAAAATCTGGAGGAAAAACAGATACTTGCAAAGTGTGTTTTTGTATTAGTATGAGGTTTTAAGAATATTCCTACTGCCCTCTTTCCCAATACTTATTTAGTCCTTTTGTAAATTATCATGTGTTGGGGCACCTTGGTGGCTTAGTCAGTTAAGTGACTGACTTTAGCTCATGTCACAATCTCACAGTTCATGAGTTTGAGCTGCGCGTGAGGCTTTGTGCTGACAGCTCAGAGCCTAGAGCCTGCTTTGGATTTTGTGTCTCCCTCTACCTCTGCCCCTCCCCTGCTTGTGTTTTATCTCTGTCTCTCTCTCTCTTTCTCTCAAAAGTAAATTATAAATATTAAATTATTTTTAAGAAGAAAATGATCATGTGTTGTTTAACATAATAAATGAATAAGAAATAAAAATGTTAAGAGTATTTTCAGGTGTGCCTAGGTGGCTCAGTCAGTTGAAATCCAACTTTGGCTCATGTCATGATCTCACGGATTATGAGTTTGAGCCCTTCAATGTGGAGCCAGCTTCAGATCTTCTGTCCGTTCTCTCTCTGTCCCTTCCCCACTAATGTTCTAGCTCTCAAAAATAAATAAAAATTTAAAAAATATCTTCAATTTCCTTCCCTTTCTCTTGACATTTATACTTTATTATCAGTAATTAGAAAAAAAGCTGTTCCTCAAAATAAAATTAGATGACTTCACTTTAAAGAGATTAAAGTTTCAGGAAGGGGCGCCTGGGTGGCACTGAGTCAGTTGGTTAAGCGCCCATCCGACTCATGGTTTGTGGGTTTGACCCCTGTGTCGGGCTCTGTGCTGATGGCTCAGAGCCTGGAGCCTATTTCAAATTCTGTCTCTCTTTTTCTCTCTCTTCCCCACCCCTGCTCATGCTCTATCTCTGTCTCTCAAAGGTGAATAAATGCTAAAAAGAAAAAAAAAAATCAGAGAACTTGAAGAAACAGCAATAAAAGCTATCCAGAGTTAAAGAGAGTAAAACATAGAGAAATGTGAGACATATGAATGATTGGAGTCCCAGAAATCAGAGAAGAGGAGCTAGAAAACCTGAAAATTTTATATGTACATATATTACTATCTATACATATACATACTATATACTATATAGTATGTATATATATATGTAACAATTTGTTAAAAATTACTTTGATCCAAAACCTCCACGAACACAAATCATAAAATACCTAAAGAAAGCTGCTAAAGGACATGTCAATAAAATTAGGGAAAATAAATACTAAGCTCTTAAAGACATAGAAAAATAACATATCAGTTATAGAGGAGCAAAGAATAACAAACTTGTGAAAAAAATGCAAGCGAGGAAGAGCATTGATATTTTTAAAACATTAAAAAAAATTACTCTCACCCTACACTTTGTTAACAGCAGAATACCTATTGAAATCAAGGCAAAAGAAGTACTCTTTGGCTACAGAATACTGAAATAATGCATGTGTTAGTCAGTCTATTACAAACTATTATAGCCTAAGTGGATTACACAGTAACCATTTATTTTTTACAGTACCAGAGGCTTCAGGTCTGAGTTAAGGGTGTCAGGCAGATTTAGGTTCTGAGGTGGATTCATTCTAAAGTTTATAGATACCCACCTTCTAGCTCTTTTCTCACATCATGAGAGGATGAGAGAAAGCTCTCTGTTCTTTCCTTATAAGGGCACTAATTATATCATGAGGACCCCATCCTCCTGACCTCATCTAAACCTACTTACTCCCCCAAAGTCCCATCTCCAAAGGGGGTTAGGGCTTCAACATATGAATTTGGGGGAGATGTAATTCAATCCCTAGCTATTCATTGTGTACATACCTTCACTACAAGAAATAACCTTAATTCCTTCTCCATATCACTTGTTAATTCTTACTGATGCAACTTTCTTTTTATGTATTTGTCTCTTTTTCATTTCCAGTATTATCAACTTACTTGTAGTTATAATCACTATGCTTAATTTATTAAACTCACTTACATTCTTCTGTTATAGTATACTCAAATCATATTGACTTTTGTTGTTACTTAAACACCCTAAGATGTTCTTACTTACGATTCCCTTCCTACTGCTGGTGGAAACCATCTCCTATATCCTGTCATGGCTGATCTTTCCTAGTTAATCAGATCATCAGCTACCTCCACTGAGGAGTGTTCTTTGTTCCTCTTCATGTTACTCGCTCCTAGACACTATTTATCCCATTTGTAACAGTTGCTACTATCTGTACTTGTTCATTTACTTGCTCATGTTTTTAGTCTCAGTTGTTTTCCCTTCAGTGGGTATCAAGGTAACAACTGTTATCTATATTCCTGGCACTTAGAAAAATACCTTGGAAGAAATTATAATCACATGATTATTGCAAATTTCTGTTTCATTTAGTTTTTTATGTGTGGTTTTCCTTTCTAGATTTTACTCTTATTTCATTCTTTTGTATTTCAGTTTGTTCGACAGGTTTTGAAACATAAATATGGTTTGGTCATCATCATGCATCTTTTTTTTTTTTTTTAGATTCAAGCTACATATGGTGTAGTTTCAGGAGTAAAATCTAGTGATTCATCATATAACACCCAGTGCTCATCCCAACATGTTGCCCTTCTTAATCCCCATCACCCACCCAGTCCAATCCCTCACCCACCTCCACTCCAGCAGCTCGAAGTTTGTTCTCTATATTTAAGAGTCTCATATGGCTTGCCTCTCTCTCTGTCTTTATCTTACTTTATTTTTCCTTCACTTCCTCTATGTTCATCTGTTTTGTTTCTTAAATTCCACATATGAGTGATAGCACATATTTGTCCTTCTCTGATTGACTTATTCCACTTAGGATAATACACTCTAGTTCCATCTATGTTGTTGCAGATGGCAAGATTTAATTCTTTTTGATTTCTGAGTAATATTCCATCCTATATATATATACTGCCTTTCCTTTATGCATTCATCATACATCTTTGAAAACTGGATTGAGTGGAGTTTACTCTATCTTTTAGAGAGCCCAACCTGATCCAGTACTCAGAGATATGTATTCATGTGTGCATACACGTGCACACATATACACACTTCCATGCATTATTCTTGGTTATTACCTCAGCTTCAACTTATTGCAGCTTTCCCTAAACTCTATTTCACCAAACCACCTCTGACCTCTGTTGTAGAAGGTAATTCTATATGGTCCTTCACAGGATATTTTACTTTACATTCCTAGTCACACAAATCACTCTACAGTTTGTCTCCACACAAAATCATAAGTTCTCAGTGTATGGATCTTTCTATTTTCATTTTTTCCTTCTTGTTATTCTTTGCACTTTGCAGGTCATAAGTAATCAATGTGTACCCCACGTATGAAAGTACACTAAAATTCTATTTTCTCATCTCCCGTTCAGGATTATAAGAAAACTGCCTAAGAAGGAAGGAAGGAAGGATGGAGGGAAGGAAGGAAAGGAATGCTTTAGTGAGATCTATCTTCTTCTAAAGATGCATTGCATCCTCCTCTACTTAGCATCATTGATGCAAATTACGTACATACAAAGAATCCCTGTTTTTCCTCTTAGATGTTTAATTATTCTGATTTAAAGAACAAAATCAAAGTTTCAAGTTTGAATTAAGGCTTTATTTATTCATTCTGTGATCATGTCATCATCTATCCATAGTGTAGTATTTCCTCCTTAGAATTATTTTTGTTCTTATTTCTTTTGTTAATATTTATTTATTTTTGAGAGCGAGAGAGTGAGAGACAGACAGAGAGAGAGAGAGAGCAGGAGAAAGGCAGAAAGAGAGGGAGAAAGAGAGAATTCCAAGCAAACTCTGTGCTGACGTGGGGCTTGAACTCACCAACCATGAGGTTACAACTTGAGCTAAAATCAAAAGTTGGACACTCAACTGACTGAGCCACCCAAGTGCCCCCAGAATTCTTTATATATTAGTATATAATATTTATTAGTGACAATTGATNTATATATATATTTTATATATATAATAGATATATATTTATATATATAAAATACATGAAATATATTTTATATATATATATACATTTTTACATACTTACATTTTTTGAACTCTGGTGTATTATCCAGTGCACTATTTTACATAAAATACAGTAACACTCTTATTAACTGTTCAAATCTGGTTGTCTAATTGTAGATGATGCTACCATTGCCTGTGGTCCTTGTTATAAGTACATTGCTGAGCAAACCTATATATGGAAGCAAAATCTTCACAATAATCTCTATGTCCAACAAAAAAACTTTGAGTCAATTTGAGGAAGAGAAAGGTTAGAAATCACTGGGTTATTATTCTGCTTCCCAGTCAATTCATATTCTGTTCTACTTACTGTTCCAAATTCCTTCCTCTTTCCGTTTCCCAGTACTTGCTCTCCATTTCCTTTTCTCAGCTGATACACTTGCATTGTATTTCAGAAAAAATAGAAGCAATTAAAAAAAATTTTTACATTCTCCCTCTGTCAAATTTTGTGACCTATTTTCTTCCTAACCAGATATTTTCTAACTTCCTTCTTCTTACAGCTGACCTGCCCAGGCTCCTGACCAAGGTCAATATCTCCACTGATGCTTCTTCCAGCATCGTCACTTTTCCCTCTAAACAAACAAGAAAATATTGACTTATTTCTTGTCATTGACAGAGTGAAATATGTTCATTTAAATATAAAATCCATACAGCCTTTTAGTTCATTTATATGTTTTTGAAATTACAAAATTTGAATTCTATTTGTTGCTATACATTACATATAATTTATGTCTTTTCATTCACTATTAAAATGGATTTGATATTTTAATTAGCACACATATTCCTATTGCTTCTTTTCAATCTAAAAAAATCAGATTGGCTTTATTTGAACTATAAATTGATATTGACATTTTATCTACTCAAGGTAGGATGAAAAAAATATTTAAAGGTGATTTTCTAGTTTTGTTTGTTTTTAAGGAAAGAAATTATAAAACTATTTAGTGCCCTAGTTTCCTAAACAGAATTACTTTATCTTAATATTCCTGTGATTATAACAATGGTTAAATAGAAAAGAAAAAAGATAAAATTCCATTTCTTTAAGTTTATTTATTTTTGAGAGAAAGAGAAAGAGACAGAGAGCATGCACAAGAGCAGGGGAGGGGCAGAGAGAAGGGGAGAGAGAGAATCCCAAGCAGGATCCACACTGTCAGCACAGAGACCATCGTGGGGGTCAAACTCATGAACCGTGACATCATGACCCGAGAGTGAGTCGCCCAGGCGCCCCTGAAATTCTACTTTTTAAACTCCTCTTGTTTTAGCAGCTTTTAATCAGAAAATATGACAATATATATGAAACACCATGGCTTTGTTAAAGAGAAAAGATGCTAAATTTAATAACTTCAAATTAATGACAATTACATCAAAGACTGCATTTGAGTGTACTGAAGATATCTAGTCTTTTCAAACTATCCATTAAAAAGGTTATGTTTAATTAACAAGAATTTTGCTTTTATTAATTTGTAGAGTTTGTTCAAATCCTGGAAATAAAATTTGAAACAATATGTATCTGTATGGAATGATCCACACTGCTGGGTAGTATGCATCGCTTCTGAAATGCTTCGGCTGAACTTCTGTAAGCAAGCACTCCACAGTCTGGAACAAGCATCAGTTATCAGGTATTGTGACCTCATCTGTCAAAGTGATATCTCAGTTACAGAAAAACTTCCATCTACATCAGAAATCCATTAACCACTGATCCTAAATAACAGAGCTAACATAATGAATGGCCGAGTCTCTGCTTGTAATTGGGGTTGGTTTAGAAGGCTGAGTAAGCAAGCAGAGGGAACTGGACAGAGCCACGACTATAATAAGGCTTTATAACTTAGACAACATGGCCCAAGCAACAATGGGTGGAATATTACTTAAAATACAAATTGACTGCCATTTTAACCTCAGAATATAGAATTCCATTTGGTTATGTGTTAAGCTACTATTTAAAGTAAACATAATACTACCAAACTCTGTACCATGTGTATGATTGTTCTAACAGCTTTACAATTATGAACTAATATAAACCCCACAAAAACCCTTTGAGGATAGATACTTTACTATCCGCATTTTACACATGGAGGAACTGAGACCCAGAGATTTGCCCTTAACCTTCTTACAGTACAATCTTCCACATAAATCATTAGTAAAATGTGTTTGTAAAACATTGTCAGTTATGTTTCAATCAAAATAAAAGATCAAACAGGACAGAATATGTATACAGTGTGTATATGCTTTTTATAAGAATGAGGTAGGGGCACCTGGGTGACTCTGTCCGTTAAGCATCTGACTTCCCCTCAGGTCATGATCTCCAGTTTGTGAGTTCGAGCCCCGCATCGGGCTCTGTGCTGACAGTTCAGAGCCTAGAGCCTGCTTCAGATTCTGTGTCTCCCTGACTCTCTACCCCTCCCCAACTCGCACTCTGTCTGTCTGTCTGTCTGTCTCTCAAAAATAAATAAATAGTAAAAAAAAATAAAAAAAAAAAAGAATGAGCTAAAAGTTGAAAATCCAGGACTCTGATACCATATTCTATGACATGGCAAAATTGGAAGAATCAAAGTAGTAGTAAATTTGGCAGATGAGTATTACAGCACAATTGAAAATGAAAATGGTAGTCAGATATTCCCCAAATGTATTGAAGTGGACGAAAGATTCAAATATGTTTGTCATGCTGAATGATTATTATTATCATTTGCTGTGAACAATATAGGATTGGCTATTAGCCAAGGAGTTATGGCATCTGGTTCTGTGTTTCTGGGATAAGACAGACCTGAGTTCACTTCCCAGTCCAATCACTTATTATAAAAGTAGGGAAATAATTGTTCCTCTCCTCACCTGCCTCCTTATATGTATATTGCCAGTAGTATTTACCTCGTAGAGTGGTTTTTATTACTAAATAAGTGAATGTAAAATGCATAGCTTAAGGCCTGGTACACAATTAACATTCAATAAATGCTACACATTATTGTGCTTATTAGTTAAATGATTTTATTAATCTAGGAGACAACCCAAATGTGCAATGAAACCATAATGTTTAGTGATTAATAATCCTACTGGTTTTATTCTCTGTGTAATTTTGCATTTATTTGAATTTAAAGTGCTTCTATATATTTACCCAAGTCTTTTTTTTATGTATCCAATACATTTTACTGATGGTGTATTTAGTCAAATATCACCAAAAATCAAATATAATAATGACAGACTTATAAGGATGCCAGTTAAGAAGTTAGCAGATACTAAGATGACTCTTGAATGTTGACTTCTTTCTGGGAACATTAGCAGCTAATGCCTACATACAACGTGCTTACCCTTAAGTTCCTGTGTTAGTGAGCATCCTCCACAGAAAGAGAACCAACAGATAGTGTATGTCGAACCATTTATTTTAAAGAATTGGCTCAGGCAATTGTGGTGGCTTGGTAAATCCAAAGTCTGCAGAGTAAGCCAGTAAGCTGGAGACAGACCAAGGGAAGAGTTCCACCAGATTCTGAAAAGAGTTTGCTGACAGAATTCCTTCTGGATCTGGAAGGGTAAATCCATAAACTGATCAGATGAGACCCACCCATGTTATAGAGGATAATCTGGTTTATTCAATGTCTACTGTTGAAAGTCTCATCTCAACCAAAAAATACCTTTATAGAAATAACCTGAATGCTTGACCCAATATTGGAACATGATGGCCCAGCCAAGTGGACACCAAAATTAATAATCTTAGTTCCCCTTATATCATGGAACTGTCTACTTGTCATTTTTAGTGTCATAAGGTTAAATTGAATAGCATGTTTGGATATTCAGGGAGGTTTAATTTTTCTTTGCAGTGAATGATTTTGAGTTAGAGCTTCCCAATTAAAAGAGATCCTACTGACCCTAATATTTTCCCAATTCAATAGTCTTTAATGATATAATGGAGTAAGATTAATTAATATTTAAATTATATATATACACATTCATATTCAAATTTATAGATAAATATGGAATCACAATCAGTGTTATTAAGACATACTTTTTATAAATGAGTAATGATAACAAATCCCAGATAGTATCTTCCAGCTTCAGTAAATGAGTACATGCTGTATTTGTTAATAATGAGGATTCAATAATGTAATTGTTCTATTATGACTTTTGTTTGAGGTTCTGTTTTCAGGGAAAGTAATGTGTTTGAGTTGTATTGAAAAACAGTAGATAGAGCACACTAGATAACTCCTTGGATATCAGTGTATGTGTGGTTGTTTTTCTATGTGATTAGAGCAGTAAACAGCATTTCCATATTTTTATTCTATAGCTTAGTGATTATTAATTACATCGTCGTGTGCATAGTGTGGTCTGATGCTATTGTGTGTGTCTGCTATTTTGCATGTGTCTTGGTAAATATATAGTAGACTAGTTCAAAGAGTCTATGAATTTGTAAACTGTCATTTTGAAAAGATATGAACGCCTATCCAGTTTGTGCCAGGCAGTGTGCTGGAAAGAAGACTAATGCAGTAAATAAGAAAAAAATATTGTCTTCCAGAGGTTTACAATCTTGTATTCTCAGCGAGATCTGACATACGTTACATGCTATACTTAATATATTCACAAATAGATATATTAAAATTTTGCAGAATAAAGCCAACTTTATTATGATGAGAAAGGGTTCACAGAGGTATGTAACTCTTTGCAAAAGATTGAAGGGTAAGTTCTCCAAGATTACAAATAATTGTATATGTCAAAATGAGAGAGAGGAACCTGACCTCTTTCAAAAGAGTTAAATTAGTTTAATGATGCTAACTGTCATGTGTATGTATGTATACATATATTTGCATATATGTGCGTTATATATAATGCATATATATACATACATCATAGAACAAAATCCTACAAGCTTTTGAAAAATTCTCACTTTCTATAGGTTACTCTATTTCTGCCTCAGTCCTCTGGGGGAAGACACATGACTACTGATGTGCTATATTGAATGTAAATTTTGTTCTCCTCTAAAGGAAATCCCAAAACTGGGTAAATTCAACCCAAGATGATTCTAAAACTTTTACTGGCATTGAAATGCTTCAGTAAATGAGATCAATAGGAATTCTGGATGTTCTTGGACAACCAGATAGCTTAAAATAACAAATAAATGGACATTGAATGAAATGTATTCACACATATCCACAAAGAAAATAACAAACACAAAACTCATTATTATTTATGAAGACAGTAGAGCAGAATGAGAGACTGTAGTTAATACTTCAGACGTAGAAAATTGATTTACAGAGAGAATATATTTAAAATTTTGTAGTGGTCATTAAGGTTTTATTTGGCAAATTACATATGTAATATTCTTTGCTGTGGTCCATGCTAGATGGGGAGATAATGCCAAAATGGGGCAGTGGAGTAGATATTCAGACTGTAACCTAAATATCATGCAAACTAGAGACCTGGTCTCATACATTGGTGGGTCCTCAATGATAATTATTGTAATTGTAATTAAGTACAATAAATGGTATTTTATTCACTGTTTCCTTCCATTCTATTTCATTCCCTCATCCTTTCCTCTTTCTCAAACACACACACTTTTATATATGTGTGTGTACATATATATATACACACACACATATATATGTATATGTGTGTGTATGTGTGTGTGTGTGTGTAATCTTATAATCAGAGAAATAATTTTATTTTATTTTTATTGTTTATTTATTTGGGGGGTATGGAGAGGCAGAGAGAGGGAGGTGAGAGAATTTCTAGAAGGCTCCTCGCTGTCAGCATAGAGAGGGATGTGGGGCTCAATCCCATGACTGTAAGATCATGACCGAAGCCAAAATCCAGGGTCAGACACTAAACTGACTAAGAGAGCAAGCATTTTATTTTATTTACTTTTATTTTTAGTTTTAGTTTTGTTTGTTTTGAGAGCAGAAGAGAGTGCAAGCTGGGGAGGGACAGGGAGAAAGAGAAGGAGAGAGAGAGAATCTCAGGCAGTTCTGTGCTGACAGTGCACAGCACGATGTAGTGTCAATCTAACAAACCATGAGATCATGACCTGGGCTGAAGCCGAGACTCAGAGACCTAACTGATGGAGCCAACCAGGCGTCCCCCTGAGAACAAGCATTTTAGAACAAAACATCCAAATGTCATCTTCTGTTTTGCCAACGCTGTTATCATTGAAAGCCCAGAGGTGAGTTGGACGGTGAGTTTTTTTAACTCAGCAAATCATATCTTTTTTTACCATCTGGTTTAGAACAGAAGGTTACATTGGTTTTTATTCCCATTCTTATGCTCGAGCAAGGTTGCCTCTCTGTGTGTGTCAGTTTATATGTGTCTCTGTGTTTAGGTAAACAGAGTCACATTGTATTATAGTTGGGTGCATATAATACAAAAGTTTCTGTAGCTTCTTGATTGATTTTTTAATTTAATTTTTAAAAATTTTTTAATGTTTATTTTTGAGAGAGAGAGAGAGAGAGAGAGATAGAGTGTGAATGGGGGAGGGGCAGAGAGAGAGGGAGACCCAGAATTTGAAGCAGGGTCCAGGCTCTGATTTTTAAATTTAAATTAAAACAAATTTATAGCATTTTAATTTGGCTGAGATTTATGTGACACAGTAAATATAGTTGAATGGAATTAATGCTCATTTAAAAAACCAAGTGGTTTTATACCTCCTATAAGTATGTTCCCACCTGTGTTTATTTTCCTACCTATAGTAGAATCCTGATGCAATAAAATACATATATTTTTAAATAGCAAATTGTATGATTTGTATCTATATTTGCTAAGATACTGCAACCTTCACTAGTTAGAATTCCAACAGGATGCTTCACTAATGAATAATCATTGTGTATTACTGTTTAATAAAATGACAATCTAAAACTTTCTACAATAGCATATGCTATTCATAACATAATAAAGCCTAGTGATGAATATTAGAAAGCACATTGGTTTTCATGCGAGAGTATTCTGACCTCACTTGTATGCCAAGTAGTTCATCATTACAGAATCTGTGTATCCTGCGTAAATACTTTTTATTTCTACCACTAATGAAACCTTCCTTTTGAGACCAACTCAACTGGGTAGCAGAATGATAAGTAAATTTAAAATCATCGTCCATCTGGTTTACATGGATATAGTAGAACAAATTGTTCTTTAACATTCCACATGATTTCTGAAAATTTACAATATAACTTTATATGCATTCTCTTATTTTTAATAATCTTTTGAGAATATTATAACGAGAAAATTTCATTAAACATATAAACATTTATGAAGCATTTCTTTTATATTCTTATTATGAGGGGATTGGGAACATGAAAACAAAATTAAAATCAGAGATCAGAAGCTTATGGCTATTATGGAGATACAAAAAGTAAAAAATTTAAAAGCACATACAAATATACATATCTACACATGCACACATTGTCAATTGATATGTATACAGATGGCACTCTGGGTACAGAAAAAAAATAACTAAAAAACTAAATTTACTTGGTGAGAGTAAAGGACAAGAGATCTAGAAATGGAAATATTTGAGCTTAAACTTTTTGTGCTAATTTTCTGATATGGTATGATGTGTAGATAATATTCAGGAAAGGAGAAGGAAATTAAGTACAAGATTATGAATATAAGGAAAGTGCTTGTTATGTAAATATGATGATCTTAGTATGAAGATATGTTTTACTGGACACTCTCCAATGACAAACTGGAGTTGGATTATGAAGGGTCTTACATGACATGGGAAGAAATGTTGGCTTTTTACTTATAGACTGTGTAGAAATACAGAAAGAAACCCACAAATATATTATATATCCATATGTATCTATGAGTCATACACATTGTTAATATTAGGATAAATATGGTAGTGGTGTGGGAGATGAAATAAACTGCCTGTGGTGAGTTGTTAGGATGTAGCTGAGAAAATATGGCAAAGTTCTTATTTCAGGTGGTGATAATGGGGATATAGAGTTGGACAGAATTTGAGAAATGTTAGTTGGAACATCTATCAATATTTTATCATTGAGAAGGGAAAGGGGAGAGAAATATGAAAAAAAACTGCAGATTTGTTGATGGGATGCATATCAATGTCTTTCTTTCCTCCAACTTGTTGCTTATTTACTTTCATGTGGTTTTCAACTACATAAAGTTAGTCAGGAAACAAGGTACTTATTTTTGATGATTAGTGATTANTTTTGAGAAAACTGCACCAGAACGTTGTATATACAATTCTTTATCATTATTCTTGACACTTGATATATAATTATTTTGTATAAAAGTGATTTTAAAATTATAGTCAGTCTGTTTTTCTTTTCTTCTCATTGATAAGTATTTAAAACTATGTAAGGGAAGTAGTATTTCCTAATCGAAATAGTGTCACTGTTATAATAGTTATGTATTCTTAAATAACACAACATAAGACTTCTTTCCCTTACTACATTAAATAAGAATTTCAGGGGCACCTGGGTGGCTCAGTCACTTCAGCATCTGACTCTTGATTTCAGCTCAGATCATGATCTTATGGTTCCCGAGTTCAAGCCCCACCTCAGGCTTTATATTGACCCTATGGAGACTGCTTGGAATTCTCTCTTCTTCTCTCTTTGCCCCTCCCCATCTTGCACTCACTCTCTCAAAATTAAAAAAAAAAAAAAAACAACTTAAAAAAGAATTTAAGTAATCTATGAAGTCAATTTGAGGTAACCGGGATCATGCTCATTTAAATGCTCACATCACAAATTTAGGGAATAAAATTTTCCATGTAAGATGGGTTTAGGGCTTAAAAATGTCAGAAGTAAATATCTGAATGAACAAAACATGATTTGGAAATGAATATATAGACCAGGTGATATCAAAATTATTTCCATTACTTAAAAAGAAGTTCAGGAGGAAATTTTCCCTAGGCCCTTTAAATGTGAGAAACATATCATTTTCTTTGTGAAATTTGCTCATTCAGTCATTTGAAAAATGTGAATAATATATCTTTGGAGGACAGTATGATAACACGATTAAAAATTTATTGATGTTACTTGCCCGAGGCTGAGCCGGCTCCGGCAGGTCCAGGGGTCCCTGAAGGATGGACGGTGTCGGCGAGAGAGAGTGAGAGAGCCCCGAGATTCTTTCTGATCACCAGGCAGCCATCTCTGCCCTGTCGGTTTTTCTGTCTTTATTTAAAGGTTCAGCAACAAGATTAAGTCATAGAAAGGAATTTCTTACAATGAGAGGCCTTTTGTGATATCAATTGCAGAATTATTCCGACCAAGGAAATAACAGAATGTTCTTAGTGAAAAACAGGATAACATATAGGTCAAATTGTATATAGATAAGTTAGGAGTATTTTGTCTGGCTCTCAAGAGGATGAATGTTTCTGAATTGGTTTGTTTGTGGAGACTAACATGGGGGCCCTGAATGGGTCAGTCTTTTGCCCCTGGGTTATGTTTTAGCTACTCTTATCTATCCTCATCCCAGCTGCCAGTGTAAGAGAGGGTGTTTGTGGAAAGTAGGCCTTGAGGAAGGGACTGTTAGGTTTCACCAATTAGCAAAGATATATGTGGTAACTATGTTTTGCTCTTAACCCCAAAATAGGCCCTTGGTCTCAGGGCCAGGCTCAACTGTAATTCTTGTGTTCTTAACCCCCTAAGTCTCGGATCTGCAAGGCCCCTAAGAAGAGCCTTTTGACAATTTTCCCCATAGAGCTTTCATCCAAAATTTCTTTTGTAAAGGCAGGAATATGCTTTTCCTTATGAGGTATCTGCATTCAAAATATGGGTCTGATATGGAATATAGTGAGGCCTGGTCAATACCAGTAGGCTTATATCCAGTAGGCTTATATCCAACATGAGCAGAAGGAGATACCAGTTTTCATTTCTCATGGCAGGAGCTACAAACACTGCCATGTCCTTGCTATGATTGCCATCCAGAGAGGCTGGTGCGGCTCCCGGCAGTTACTGCCTTTTAACTTTGAACATACATATAAGGAACTAAAATATGAAAAGATAACTTTTATCCTAAAATGTCATATAAAAGAACAGCAGACTTTTAGTCAGAGCACATACCACTTTAAATATTTGAGGTGGAAGGTAAGGAGTAACCCAAACCAGACCTTTAATGACCTACTTCATTCAGAGGTCCACTGAATCCAAACTGTAAATTAAAAGGGCAAGGCATGATCATTAGTAATGCTTAAAGATTTCATTTGTATTTAACTCTCTGAATCAAAAATACAATTTGTTGGCTTTTTGGGAATTTCACAGCCTGGAAAGAAATGTTCTGACTACCTGGGTCCCCGAAGTGGAGCTGAGATGTCATCTGTCCAGGTCACAGTCTTTCTTGTTGACTTTTATTCTTAGTTGTCCCTGCCTCATTATCTCCTCTGGTCTCTTCCTATAAATGAGCATTCCTTACAATGCAAAGCAAAGTAAAGAATACAGGATTTAGATAACAATGTTAATGAATAATTAGTTAACATTGAGAATTTTATCCACTGCTTAGCCCCACTGCTTCGTTCAGAAGACAAACAAATATCCTTGTTTGTCAAACAGGTCATGTTGAGACTGAGTGCACAGATTGAAAGTGGAGGAGGACACAGTTTGAGGAAGAACATCCCCAAATATAAGGCATAAAATGTGAGGATGAGGAAATAAAAGCAAGGGTCTATATGATGCATTAAAAATACCATCCAGCGACAAATACCAAAGAACAACAATAAAAATGACCTCGATGGGTACGGTGGTCAGGGTTAAGTTACACAGTATGGGATACACCAGTGTTCAGTGCAACAGGGAGTGACTGTATTTCGGGGACTAAATCACCCACAGAAACAGCAAAAGGGATGAGCTGTTGATGACTCACTTCCATCAATCACTCCCTAAGCCGTATTTGCTGCCGCTTTTGCCAGGAGGAGGGAGCTGCCTTCTGAAATGAGAACATGCCAATCATAGAGGCAAAGTCTGTAAAGCCACCCTTCTTGCTACAGTCCACACTCACAAGATGAACTCCTGCCCTGTTTCTTTCTTCAGTTACCACCAAGTGCATTCGGATTTCACAATAAAAGGACAAAAATCAGGTCCGAAAACCTGGTTGTAAGAGATCTTTGAAATACAATTTATATATCCAAACATAGCAGCATTTCTCTCTTTGAATACTTCTTTCTGGCAGGTATCTTTTGGAAGATATATAAAAGATGATATGCTGAATAAGCCCATTTATATGATCTGCCATATTGATCAACTTGATTCTCCTTTTAAAAAATGGCTTAAAAACATAATTTCCAAAATAATTTACAGAATAAATTACCTTTTCTTTAGAGCAGATTAGTTTCCATCGTCTGTTTTGTTTTTGTTGGCTTTTTTTGTTTGTTTTGTATTTTAGAAATGATAAAATGGCTTTTATATTTTCTCTTGTACCATCTGTGTTTATGGCTAACAGATTATTTCTTCTCTTCTGGCTTTGACAGACTACTATTAAAATCAGTATTCTACACATAATACCCTATCTTCATCAATTATTTTTCTACAAAGTAAAGAGCGTAAAAAATAAACTGATAAGGAGCATTTTTCTTTAATATTGATGACCTATTATAAAAATGAAAAAATTATTTCAGAATATTTTCTTTTTTTTTTAAATCTTTTTTTTTTTTTTATGTTTTATTTATTTCTAGGAGAGAAAGACAGCGTGAGCAGGGGAGGGACAGAGAGAGAGGGAGTCACAGACTGAAACAGGCTCCGGGCTCCGAGCTGGCAGTCAGCACAGAGCCCGACACGGGTCTCGAACCCACAAACTGCGAGATCATGACCTAAGCGAAAGTCGGATGCTTAACCGACTAAGCCACCCAGGCGCCCCTATTTCAGAATATTTTCATGAGATACAGGATAATAATTCCTTGATGATTTTTGAAACAAAATGTTAGCTTATTTATGTGTATAGTCTTTATCCAAGAATAAATTTCAGAATGTTCATGAGATTATTTAAGAGGACCTAAGATCACCACAAACATTAAAACACTGATAAACAATACATTTCTTATAGGAAATTCTTCTGTAATTATACAGAAATATACCATGAGGATTTATTAGTGTGAAATGTGAAAGGAATTTGTCTTGTGACTTTAGCAGAAGAAAAATATAAAAAGGCCATAAATATTGTGGTTTGTGAAAAAAAGCTTGAAAACACATTTAGAATGATTGAATTTTAACAAGAGTGACACAAAAGTTAAATGTTAAAAGGAGCTGGGGAGAGAAAAAAAGCTTACCATAATGCCGATGACTATATTTAACTTAAACATTTAAATTACATATTTCTAAGTTTGCAAATCTAAGGGAACAGTGTTATTGTATCATTGAGTCTAGATAATTGTCACCGTTTATATTAATACACCAGTCTTCCGTCTTCCGAATAAATTTTTGCAAAGAAATGATGCAGGTATTTAGCTGAATTATTTCTTGCCACAAAGCATTGTTAAGTACACAGTATAAAAGTGCAAAAGAAATATTATATTGTTACTGATAGTAGTTACCCTTTTCTGTTAACATTCATCATAATAATGACATCAAAAAGTATGTGCATACATTTAATGCACAAGTATAAAGATACAGGTAGAAAAAGCTAGCTTCTTGAATCACCCATTCAAATTCTCTTGAGCTCCAAATGGAGACAAGTAGCTAGATTTTTTTTTTCTTGCAGAAATATATATCTTTTAACAATAATGTAATTTTACTTTAAAAGATACAATAGCTTTCTCCTTTTTTAAATATCATCTTTAAGATTTCAAAATGTTGCCATAGCTAAGCAATATTTCACATTATGTCAAGTGGTAGTTCTATTTTGTTAATCTAATTGACATCTCTTTTTCTTGATAGACGATCTTGTATTCTAGACCTGTCAGTCAAAAATGCTTTCATTTTCCATGGTGTACATGATAAAAAATTTAAAAATCTGGCATTTAATGGAGAGTGTAAGTTCATACCTAACTCTGTAGTGATCAGGTGAAATGAAAGAAGTAGCAATGTTGGGAGCTGAAATTGGAAAGTTAATAGGAATTTTGAACTTTAAATGTTTTTGTATTTTTAGTTGGTACATCCTGTAACCTTTGGCTCATCTGTTTATGTAGCATTTGGGAGTAAAATGATAAGAAGGTAGTAAGACATGGTAAAAATTGCTAGGTTTTATGGTTATGACGTTTAGTTATAAAACAACAGTAATTGTGTATGATATCAATATTCTCAAATACTTTGTCTTTTTTTTTACAATTTAATTTTAAGTACTATGAATAAGCTTATTAATAACTTTTAGAATGAGAGGAATCCCAATCTGGTACCATATCATAAGACATAAGGACAATACAGAATAATATTGAGATTGTAGTGAGATTTTAGAATGTACTTAAATGTAGAATTAAGACTCAAGCCTTGACTTGTACATAATACAATTTAATAGGAATTTTCACTACAATAGTTTTTCCACAGTAAGGTGGCTCATACATCTTTCAGTAGTCAGCAATATTATTGCATATTATACACATTATAATAATCATTATAATATACAGTCACTTTCTGGGTATTAGATACTATGTTAGATATTTTACTTTTCATTGTGTTCATTTCCAACCTCTCTAAAAAGAAACTTATTACTAATATTTTACAGATGTAAATGCTGATGGTCAGAGAGGTTAAAATATCATGCCTAGGTTTCTCCATTTCTGGAAGAACTGGAACTTAATCCCCATATATTTAGTCATAACCTTTATGCATCTTTTCATGTCCCTTTTTTAGTAAAAAAATTTAAAATGTTTATTTATGTATGTATGTATGTATGTATTTATTTATTTATTTTTGAGGAGAGAGACAGATCGTGAGCAGGGGAGGGGCAGAGAGAGAGAGGGAGACACAGAATCTGAAGCAGGCTCCAGGTTCTGAGCTGTCAGCACAGAGCCCAACGTGGGGCTCAAACCCACAAACCAGGAGGAGATCATGACCTGAGCCGTAGTCAGAGGCCTAATGACTGAGCCACTCAGGCTCCCCTTTTTATATCCTTTCTAGAGTATGTCTCTGAAAATTGAAAGAAACTAAGAGATAGAGTGACGAAAGCAAATTTTACTGCTCAGCTCTAGTTGACTCAGGACAAAACATAAACTGCTAAAGAAAGGAATTAAAATGATTTCACTAATGTGGAATCTAAAAACAAGATAAATGAATAAACAAGCGAACAAAAAGAAGAATCAGACCTATAAATACAAAAAAGAAACTGATGGTTGCCAGAGGGGAAGTTGGCAAAATGGGTGAAGGAGGGCGGGAGATGCAAACTTTGCAGTTATGCAAGGACTTAAGTCATAGGAATAAAAGACACAGCTTAGGTAATATAGTTCAGGATATTGTAACAGTGTTGCATGGAACAGAAATAAGCTACTTGTTTTTGACAGAAAGAGAGAGAGAGAGAGACAGAGTGTGAGCCGAGGGGGGCAGAGAGAGAGGGAAACACAGAATCCCAAAGCAGGCTCTAGGTTCCCTGCTGTTAAGTACAGAGCTTGACACTGAGCTCGAACTCATGAACCATGAGGTCACGAGTCCAAAGTCAGACATTCAACCAACTGAGCCACCCATGTGCCCCTAGTGGGAGCTTTGTTTTTTTTTTTTTCTAATTAAATTTTGTGCTCAGTTATTGGTTTGTTCAGATTTTCTATTTCTTCCTGGTCCAGTCTTCGAAGATTGTATGTTTTGGGGAATGTATTCATTCTTCTAGTTTTACAATTTGTTGGCACATAAATTTCTGTAGTAGTCCATTGTATTTCTGTAATGTTGTTTGTCACTTCTTCCTTATTTTTGATTTGAGTCTAATATTTCTTAATGAGCTGGCTAAAGGTCTATCAATTTTGTTTATCTTTTCAAAGAAAAAGCTCTTATTTTCATTGATCTTTTCTTTTTGTCTCCATTTATATCCTCTATGATGTGAATTATTGCATTCCTTCTACTAACTTTGGGCTTTCTTTGTTCTTTTTCTAGGTTGTGTAGGTGTAGGTTTGGCTTGTTTGAGATTTTGGTTTCTTAAGGTGGGTCTGTATTTTATGTGTCCCAAAGATTTTGAATTACCATGTTTCCATTTTCCACTGTCTCCAGGTATTCTGTAACTTCGTTTTGATTTATCCATTGACTCATTATTTGTGTAGCGGCATTTGTTTAGCCTCTTATGGATTTGTTTTTTCTATTTTTTTCTTATAATTGATTTCTCATTTCATATCATTCTGGTAAGAAAAAATGCTAACGTCTTAAATTTATTGAGACTTATTTTGTGCCCTGAAATGTGATATATTTTGGAAAATGTTCCATGTGCACTTGAAAAGAATGTGTATTCTTCTAGTTGGGGATGGAATGTTCTATCTGTTAAATCCATCTGGTCTAATGTACTGTTCAAAGTCACTGTTTTCTTATTGATTTTCTGGCTGGATGATTCACCCATTGATGTAAGTGGGGTGTTAAAATCCTTACTATTATTGTAACAGTGGCAAATTTTCTCTTTATGCTTGTTAATATTCTTTAGCTATTTAGGTGCTCCTATGTTGCATGCATAGATACTTAAAATTGTTACGTCTTCTTGCTGGATTGATTATTTTATCAATGTTCTATATTCTTCTTTGTCTTTAGCTACTCTATTTTTTAAACTTATTTATGTATTTTGAGAGAGACAGTGTAAGTGTGGAAGGGGCAGGTAGAGAGGGGGAGAGTGAGAATCTCAAGAAGGCTCTGCACTGTCATCACAGATCCCAATGTGGGGCTCAAACCCCCCAAAACAAGAGATCAAGATCTGAGACAAAACTAAGAATTGAAGGTATAACCAACTGAGCCACCCAGGTGTCCTGCCAGTCTTTGTTGTAAAGTCTATTTTGTCTGATTTAGTTTTTGCTCCCCCATCTTTGTTTTTATATTTTTGCTTCCATTTACATAGAGCATTTTTCTTCTATCCCTTTACTTTCAAGCTTTATGTGCCTTTATATCTGAAGTGAGTTGCTTGTGGACAGTATATAGCTAAGTGTTTTTTTTGTTTTGTTTTGTTTTGTTTTTTTAACCCATTCAGTTATCCCTTGACTTTTGATTGGAACATTTAGACCATTTATATTTAAAGTAATTATTGATAGGTATCTACTTATTGTCATTTTGTTCATTGCTTTTTGGTTGTTTTTGTAGTCCTTCTCTTTTTCTTTGTTCTCCTTTTGCTCTTTTTCCTTGTAATTAATGGTTTTAATTCTATTGATTAATTAATTCAAAGAAACTAGATTTCTTTGGCTTTACTTTGTGTGTATCTATCACAGGTTTTCAATTTATGGTTACCATGAGGCTAATATATAACATTTCAAGTATGTAGCATTCTATTAAATTGATTGCCACTTAAGTTGGAACACATTCTAAAAGCACTACGTTTTACTCCCCCCTCCACACTGTATGTATGTCACTTGTAACATCTTTTTATATGTGAATCTATTAACTAATATTTTTAGATATCATTGATTTTATTAATTTTCTTTTATAACTATCATTCTCACTTTATAAGTGCTTGATGTACTACTTTTACTATGTAGGGGTTTTTTTCATAATTTTCTTCTAATTATAGCCTTTCTTTTCTGCTTAAATAAGTTCTTTTTAACATTTCTTGTAAGGTCAGTTAGTGGTGACTAATTTCTTGAACTTTTGTTTGGGAAATCCCCTTTTTTAAAATTCTATTTATTTATTTTTTGGAGAATGCAAGTGGCAGAGGGACTAAAGTGGGGACAGAGGATCCAAAGCAGGCCCTGCACTAACAGGTTGACAGCAGAGAACCCAGTGTGGGACGCAAACTCATGAACTGAGAGATCATCACCTGAGCCAAAGTCAGACGTTCAATTGACCAAGCCATCCAGGTGCCCCTGTCTGGAAAACTGTCTTTCTTTCAATTCTGAATGAAAGCCTTGCCAAATAGAATATTATTAGTTGTAGGTCTTTTTCTTTAGCACTTTGAATATATCATGCCATTTTCTCCTGGCCTGCAAAATTTCTACTGAAAAATCAGCAAATGGCTGTGGGGTTTCTATTCTATGTAAACTAATTGCTTTCTTCTTGCTACTGTTAAGATCCTTTCTGTATCTTTAATCTTTGACATTTTAATTATTGTGAGGTTTTTAATGAAGGCCTCCTCAGGTTTATCTTGTTGGGGGTCTCTGTGCTTCCTGGACCTGGATTTTTAATTTTCCCCCAGGTTAAAGAATTTTTCTTCTATTATTTCTTTAGATAAATTCCGTGCCCTTTTCATCCTTCTCCTTCTGAGACCCCTATAATGTGAATGTTAGAAGGTTTGATGATATCCTAATGGTCCCTTAATCTATCCTTTTTTTTTTTCTTTTTGCTGTTAGCTTGAGTGTTTTCCATTTTCCTGTCTTCCAGATTACTGATCCATTCTTCTGCTAATCTGTTGATTTCCTCCAGTGTATTTTTCATTGCAGTTATCATATTCTTCAATTTCAATTGTTTCTGTTTTATATTTGCTATAATTCTTTGTCAAAGTTCTCACTGAGTTCATTCCGTTTTCTCTCAAGTTTGATGAACATTTGTATGACCATTAATTTTAATTCTCAGGTAGATTACTAATCTCTTTTATTTCTTTTTCTGAATGTTTGTATTATTCTTTCATTTCAAGCATATTCCTCTGTCCTATCATTTTGTTTAATTTTCTGCATTTCTTTCTTTTTTTTAATGTTTTATTGATTTCTGAGAGAGAGAGACACACACACATACAAATCATGAGGGTCAGAGAGAGAGGGAGACACAGAATCTGAAACAGGCTCCAGGCTCTGAGCTGCCTGTCAGCACAGAGCCCGACGTAGGGCTTGAACCCAAGATCATGACCTGAGCCGAAGTCAGAGGCTTAACTGACTGAGCCACCCAGGTGCCCCTTCTGTGTTTATGTCAATGAATGAGGTGATATAGCTACTTCTCCTCATCTTGAAGGAATATCCTTGTGTCCGAACATCCTCTGTGGAGACTGAATGTGCCTGGCAAATTCAGCTGACTGGTTGTATCCAAAGCAGGCTTTGTCTGGGGAGTCTCATGTTATTTTGTATAGGGGTTCCCTGTGGAGATGACTGTAGTTGAAGTTAGTTTTAGACAGGAATGTCTTGAGGTGCTTTGAACCCATTCTGGCTTGGTGTGACAGCTGGAGGTGTAATGAATACAGGGCAGTGTTGTCTTTGTTGGAGAAGCCTTGGTGGGACAGTTGGAGTTCAAGTGGGCACAGGTACCAGGGCTATCTTGTTGGGGGAGGGGGGAAGGGAGGAATATCTGGAGCTGGTGTGGACTAATGGCCTGGGGCGCACTGAAGCAACAGGCTGGCAGGAGTACCCAGACTTACCTCCCATCTGTGCTATTGAGCTGGGAGTAATGTAAACCATGGTTCTCACCAGCAACTCCCACCAGGGAAAAGATTCCAGCAGTTTGTCAATATTTGGCAGATGTTCTAGAGTTAGCAATTGGGTTTCCTTCATTCTCTATATGGTTCCTCTATCCTTTGTGCTTAAGCTTTTCAGTCAGCCCCAGCTCTTCTTCGGGAAGAAATGTTTTTCCATTGTGCCCCATGAGTTCAGAGTCTTCCTATGACACTATCTTCGACCCCTCTCTCTGAAGGGAAACTTCTCGTTACTCTTTGTTGAAGATATTTGAGGCATACAATTTTTAAATTTTAATGAAAAATATTAATTTTTGTTTTTATTTTTCCTTTGTAATTTGGGTGCCCTAAGAAAGCTTTGCTATGCCTGATCCATAGTCATAAAACTTACTACTAATTTTTTTTAGGAGTTTCATATTTGAGCTTTTACATCTAGACCCACGGTCCACTGTGGTTTATTTTTGTATGTGTGGTGTAAGGAAAGAGTTCCACCTTATTTTGGGGGATGTGTATATTCAGTTGTCTCATCATTATTTGTTATTCTTTGCCCACTGAATTGTCTTTGTAATCTCGTTGAAAATGATTCATTTATGTTACAATTATTTATTGAAAATTCCCAGAAAAGATATGAAAACATTTCTAAGATTTTTGTGGTCTATTTTTAAATAGTAACAAGCAGAAGACAATATAATTTGAAAACTTTAAAATGGAGAAAACTAAAAGAACCCACAGGATTGCATACAACACATTTTTCTAAAAAAAAAAAACTAATTCTGAAACTGATCCTTGAGGTATTTCAGCTAGAAAAAATAATACCACATGCAAAGACATGAATGTGTGGCAGAATGTGTCATGTTCAGAAGCAGTTAAGTGTTATGTATTGCTGGAAGATTATGTTTCTAGAGAGTAAATTTTGGGAAACAAATTTAAAAAATATGGGACTTCTTGTATGCCATTCTGAGAGGTCATTTCAGTCTGTAGATAATAAGGAAGCACTGTAAATATTAGCAGAAATGTGACATGAGATGCAGGTTATAGAAAGATCACTATAAAGTTTTATAAGAGAATTGCAAGATTGGAGTGTAGAAAATGTTAAGGTAAGTTTTGGAATAGCAACTGAAAAAGATAAAGAGTGCCAGTGAAAAGTCAGCAACAAATGTGGCAAAAATAAAGTGTCTAGTAAAGATATTGAAGTTATAAAACAAATCGTATTCAGTAACAAATTAGACATATTGTCTTCCATACATAGGAGAAATAGAATTATACTCTTATGAAATGTCCCATTTTATGTGAACTGGATAATATTGATTCTATGCAGAATATGATTTAAAAGGATATTTTAATTTCCTGAAAAATTTACCACTGGCACCACAAATACACACATATAGACAAGTACAAATAAAAGAGTTGAAATGGAATATTAAAAACAGTATTGATCAACCCCAAGGAAGAGAAAGAGATATAATAGCAAACAGATGGTAAAGATAGACAACAGCATGAAGGGATAAAGTGGAAAGGAAATAACAAGGTGGTAAACTTGATCTCAACAGTATCAATAACTACAGAAAATACAAATAACAAAATGCTTTTTGTTAAATAAATACATGTTTTGGATATGCCTTAGATAGATTAAGGGAAAACAAGGACTTGAAAAGAAAAGTATCCTTTTATTAGAATTTTCCCCATAACCTGATTTTAATCTAGATTCAGGTAACTACCTTACTCTCTCTTATCATAAGATATAATACGCAGAGGCTGTCAGGATGGAAAACAAGGCAAGTCCCAGTTAGTGTACATAATTTTAAAGTAAAATCTCTAACAAGTTTGAAAATGAGAGAATAAAAAAATTGCCAATATAAAACATATAAAACCAGGTGTATCTAGCTTAGTGTTAACAGCAATGAAAGAAGTAATCTCAGCATGATAGTGTGAATTGACAAAATATAGTCTCCCCAAGATTATATGCACCTAGTAGAAGACTTCTAAATATAAAAGAAGTAACTGATTTTTAAACATAGAAAACTCTAAAAGCATAATTAGTTGTATTTCCTCTAAAATTTATGGAAGAAGTTGACAAAAAGTAAGGGTATTGGTTACTGGAATAACCCTGATGATCCACCTCACAAATTTGTTACTTATAGAATACCACACGTAACAACTTCAGATTATATGTTTTAGGTACATTTCTTAATTTAACAAATAGCACACAAGGTCAATTATAAGTTGGAGTATTAAAAATGTTTATAAGCTTCAAAGAATTGAAGTCCTGGAGTGTTCTGTTTTCTGACATTAATATAATCAAATTAGCATTCAGCAATAATAAGGTATCTAATAAATTCCCAAATTGTTTACAAATTAAACAAGACCCTTCACAATAACCTATGAAACAAATAGGAAATCATGAAGGAAATTTGGAAATATGTTATGATAGTGAAAATAACATACATTCAGATTCTTGGGATGAAATTAAAGCAGTGTTTAGGAAACTTTTATGCATCTTGTCTGTGCATGTGTGTGTACATGCATGCATGCATGCGTGTGTGTGTGTGTGTGTATTAGGTTTAATTTTAATTTTAACAAGATGTTAGAATTTTTAATTTGTGTTTTTAAAATATCAGTTATATCAACATTAGGAGCATACACAGGCACAAAACATACAGTACACAGAAACAATTTTATTAACTAGTCTATTGTCTAATATAAAGTATGCATGAGGAAGGAAAGTTTCAATATCAGTGGACGTGGCTGCTAATTTCCACATTAAGAAGTTAGAATGAAAAGTGGATATAAAATCTATAGTATGTAGACAAAAAGCAATAATAAAGATTAAGGTGGAAATTAGTGGAATCTGAAATAGGGCAGCAAAAAACAACTGTAGAATAATGTTTTATTTTCAATAGGATAAATAACTAAATCAAGAAAAACACTAAATATAAATTATTAATATCAGATAAGACAGAGGCTACATTATAATATCATACCAATATTAAAATGGTAATTAACAAATATTAAGAATAATTTTATACCCAATAAAATTGATAGCTTAGATGAAACAGAAATAAGTTATAGGAAAACAAGTTTCTTACTCTAACAAAAGAAGGATTTGAAAGTATCAGTAGCATTCTACTTATCTAAATGATTAAATTCATATTTTTAAATTTTTTCACAAATTCAAGTCCAGATCTAAATGACTTGACTTGTGAGTTTCATCAAACAAATTTGAAAGTAAGTATTACCATTTAAAAAAAATATTGTATGAAATGGAGAACATTTTCCAAGCCATTTAATGGTGTTAGAAAGATTTTATACTAGTATCTGACAAAGATATTACAAGAAATGAAAATTACACACTTATAACACTTATGAATTTAGCTATAAAAGCCAAATATAATATAAAAAAGACACTATTACAATAATATACAGCCCTTCAGGGAGATTATTCCAACCATGGGGTTGCTTCAGGATTAGAAAGCAAATTTTTGAAATGCATCATCTTGACAGAATAAAAGAGCAATATTATATATCACATAAATACCCAGAAAAATGTGTTAAAATATATTTAACTGCCATATATCCTGATTAAGATATTATTCAGATGTATTATATATTTAATTACTTGTAACTTTCTTTATGAATATCATCATTTTCTCTGTATTTTTCAATGTATTAGCATAACACTTTTATTGATTTATAATTGTAATGTCTGCAGTGTTTATATCTTTTTAAATTTTAAATGGTGTTTTTTAATTCAGTTCCTTTATTCTTTGATCATATTTGTTCAAGTTTTGCCAGCATCATCATTCCAAACATTCATTTTTTAAGTATCTTTGTTGGTACCTTACTAACTTGTCTTCCAAACCAAATACAATATTTTCAAAGATTACTTTCAGAGCAAATCTTCAGCATTTTTTGAGACTTACTTAATAGACTCAGTCTGTGGTATTTGATATTTTGTGTAAGTAATTCATGTGCTTTATGACTTTCACAATTTTAGTTTGACATCTAAACTTTTTCAATTTAATTTAAATATTGGAGAATGATACTGTATTGGCAAAAATGACATTTTTACACTGAATCTACTATGATCTTTTAAATACATTTAATTACATTTAAATTTCATAGAGACTTAATACTCATAATTATTTTAGAAATAAACAGGGTTTCTTTGAGCAGTTGGTAATAATTAATTTTTAGTTTTCCTCTTGAATACTCTCTTATTTCCGCATACAGATACTTATCTATGATAATATCAATTAATGCTCAAAATTAATTTATCATTTTTTTGCCACACTGCAAAAAATATTACTTTAAATTATATTTTAATTTCAGTGACAATTAAGATAGAACAAAGTTTGGGGAGGGAATTGAGTTATTAATATTACTTGTATACAACTGGTTGAAGTGGCATATGAGCAGTTTTGACCGTCTAAATAGTAAAAGGGTATTGGAATTGTTATCGGAGTCAGGATCTTGGGCTCAACGATGATAGCAAAGAGGCGAGACTCAAAAGTCAAAGGCCTAGCAAGCATTTAGTGGGGCTCCAGCTTGAGCCGAAGTAAGACTTTCAGCACCACTAGAAAGGGGATTAGGCTGGCTTCTAACAAAAGGGTGCCCCTGCTTATATGGGCAAGGTTCAGCCCCCTGTATGCTAATGAGGAGTAGAAAAAGTGCCACCTCCTGATTGGTTGATATTGGCAGGCATCTCATTGGTGCTTTTTGGAGTGGGTCCTTCAGGTTTGCAGGGCTTCTGTTCTTTCTGCATCAGCAGGGTGTGTCTGTAGGTATTGTTTCCAAGTCAGGTTTATATATTGGGCTAAAAACTGGTTCTGCCGGGTGAGAAGCGGATTAGCAATAACAGCCAACCGGAAGTGTCCCAGGTGCATAAAGTGTTTCACCTGGGCCTTGTTTCCACGGTTCCTGTCTTAGAATTACATGTTTTGAAGGAGTGATGAATCTGATGTTTTCCAGTCATTGATATCTACAGATAATATATATTGCTACAGTAATAAATTAGGTCTATTTATATTTTTATTGTGATATAATTTCTGAAACTGCTATATTTTACATGAAGAGCAGTAAAAAAACATGACGTTTACTTTAGCATCTTTCAGTTCTTTGGATGCCTACGAAGTCAGATTCTGAAACTAACACAATTGTCTTTTTTCAAAAATGATTATTGCTGATAGTTTTAAAACCATGTGGTCATTAGGGCACCTGGGTGGCTCAGTTGGTTAAGTGCCTGACTCTTGATTTCAGCTCAGGTCATGATCTCACAGTTGTGAAATTGAGCCTTGTGTCCAAATCTGCGTGGACAGTGCAGAGCCTGCCTGGGATTCTTTCCCTCTCTCTTTGCCCTTCTCCTGCTCTCTCCCTCTCTCTCCCTCAAAATAAATAAATTAATTGAAAAAATAAAACTATGTTGTCATTCCCCTCCAAAAACTAAAATAGCAAATAAAATCATGTCACTAAAAAAGGAATTTCTTATTCTTTAGAGTCATTAGTTTGTCAATTTCCAGAAGCATAAAATTTTCTTCCAAAACTTTTTGCGTGACATATTAGTGTATATTACATAATTTCTAAGATATTCTGAAAGAAGAGACCTTCCATTATTGTGTGTAATGCCAAGAAAGCAATCATTTTTAATTTGAATATATTAATTTTTCTGTTTCATCCAGATGAAATATTACTCTTAGTGATATAACCGTTTTATAAAAAATTTGAGGAGGTGAAATAATAGAAACTTACTTGACATACTTTCAAAGAAGTTCTGCTTACCACAGTCTACTTAAAGTTTTAGAAAATCAAAATATTTTAGAGAGAGGAGAGAGAAAATCCCAAGCAGGCTCTGCACTGTCACCACAGAGCCTGGTGAGGGGCTCCAACTCATGAACTGCAAGATCATGACTTGAGCTCAAACCAAGGGTCTGATACTTTACCAACTGAGCCAGCCAGATGACCCTGAATTATTTTTATTAGCATGCAAATATATTCTTTTCTTATCAATATTGTTTTTAAAATAACAGAAAAATCCTCTCTTGACCCACTTCCCTCCCTGTTTTTCTGTGTGCCACATTTATCTATATGTGTCTATATTAGTCTAATTTTTTCTGGCAAGCTTCTTATAAACGAACTCCAATCACAATGTTGCTTACCATTTTACTGAAACTGACCTTGACCCAGTTATTAGTGACTTCCTTATAAAAGGCTTATCACTTTTGGGCTTCTTTTAATTAAGCATGATCTAATACTGTTGATCATTTTGCCTTCCAATTATATTTGCTTCATTTGTCTTTAATTTTAAAGATACGGTTTTCTTTTAGCCTCATTGACTTCTTGGTATCTGTGGTTTTTACATGTTTTTCCTCTCTTCCATATGACATGCCAAGGATTATTAAATTTCTCCCTTTAACTAAACTCACTACCATAGTTCTTTTCATCTAGTCTTGTGGTTTTATTTATTTTTATTTTTTATATATTTATTTAAAAATGTTTTTAATGTTTTATTTCTGAGAGAGAGAAAGAGAGACAGAAACTGAGACTGAGACAGAGACAGAGAGAACATGAGCAGGGGAGGATCAGAGTGAGAAGGAGACACAGAATCTGAAACAGGCTCCAGGCTCTGAGCTAGCTGTCAGTACCGAGCCCGACGTGGGGCTCCAACCCACAAACCATGAGATAATGACCTTAGCCGAAGTCTGATGCTTAACCTACTGAGCCACCCAGGCGTCCCTAGTCTTGGGGTTTTAAACACCATATAATTTCTTATGACTTTCAAATGTTTACCTCCCAACCAGAGATCCTTCTTGAAATCCTACTACTATTTTCAACTGTTTCCATAGCCTCTCCACTTAGATGTCTGAAAGACATCTTCTATGTTTAAAATATATATTCATCATGTGCTCTTATTAGCATCGCTGTTACAGTTTTTCCAAAGTCTCTGTTATAATTTCCATGGGGTATTGTCATAGTTTCCTATTCAGAAACCTATATTCAAGTTTTCTATCCTACATAACAAATCACTTAAACATTTTAATGGTGTTAAACAATAATTCTGTTAATGCTTATAGATTCTGTGGGTCAAGAGATCAAGAATGTCTCATCTGTGCAGTTTTAGTTCCTCCTTTCTTATCTATATGATTATTTTTATGGCTTATTGCATGAACTGTGTCTTCCAATATAATGTTGAATATAATTGATGAGTGTGAGCATCTTTGCTTTACCCCTAATATTAGAGGAGTCTCATTCAGTATTTGATCATTAAACATGACATTAAAGTGCTTTTGTTTAAGGTTAAGGAAGTTTGCTTTAGGTTTAGAAAGTTACCCTACATATTTTTTAAATGTTTATTTATTTGTCCTGAGTGAGAGAGAGAGACAGAGAGAGACAGAGAGAGAGACAGAGAGAGAACAGGGTAGGGTCAGAGAGAGAGGAGAGAGAAAATTCTAATCAGGCTCCACACTGTCAGCACAGAGCCCAACACAGGGCTCAATTCCATGAGTGGTGAAATTCCTGAGCTAAAATCAAGAGTCAGACACTAACCCACTGAGCTACACAGATGCCTCTCCCCTATATTTTTAATTAGCTAAGACAGTCTTACCATGAATAAGTGAAGTTTTATATTTTTCATCCATTTATATTAATAAACTATATTAATTGACTTTTAAATGTCACACTAACCTTACATTCCTTTATTAGGTCCCATTTCATTATAGTAGGTTTTCTATAATTTATGGAATGCTTTGTCACAAAATTGTTAATTATATTGTATTATTTTTTAATACTTGGGGTATTTATTGTGACAGCACATCTTTCATTCCAAATATATGAAATTTTATCTTCTGAGCCTTGCAAAAGATTCCTTTAAAATAAACAGATTTTGGAGTGATTTATTCTCTCTGTTGCTATCCTGTTTTCTATTTACTAGTTTCTTTAGTTTGATTGTATTATTTTTTCTTCTTTTAAAGGCAGACACTTATAGATTTGAGACTTTCTTTTCTAGTATAAATATTAAGTGGTATGAATTACTAAAAATATTGATAGGCACATTCAGTTTATCTACAGCCTCATTAGTTTCTGGTCCGTGTTCTGTCAACTATTGAGGAAGTAATAGTGTAATCTCCAATCATAGTAGTGAACCTGTTTCTCTACATATTTCACTCAGCTTTTCTTTCACATACCTTGAAGCTTTGTTATTAGGCATAAACTTATGAAAGATGGTTATGTCTCTCACAAATAGGTAAGGATTTCTCTAACCTTCCTTTTAGTTTTGCTAACATTTTTTTCATTTGTACATTAAATGTTTTTAATGGGAAACATTCTACTGGCCTTGTTTAATCTTTTTGATCACTGGACCCCTCTATCCTCTGATCTTATCTTTCCTTAGTCCTGTTTGAATTCCATGTTTTCACAACTGTAGGTTGTCCAATATTGATATAATTTCTGCAGCTCTCCTGTAAAAAATGCCTGCATATAATAACATATTCTATTATTTTTCTTCCAGCCTTCTTTACTTTTATATTTAAAAAAATATTTCTTTAACTCAGCATTCATTTTGGTCTTTCTTTTTTATCCAGTCTAAAATCTCTGACTTCTAATTCTGTGTAGATAATTTAGATTTACTGTGATCTTGATACGGTTGACTTGGAATCTTATTATATTGATATGTGATTGGTTTCATATTATCTCTTTTGTTTTTTTTAGTATTTAATCCACTTTGCTTCCGTAGACAAACTGCATACGTTTAATAATCTATTTAATCTCCACTATAGGCTTAAGAATTGTATCTCAGTTTATTTTAATTTGCATTTAAAAATTCTTGCCTAAGGTTTATAACATGTTTTTAGTCCATACATTTAAAGTTGCTACTCGGGGTGCCTGGGTGGCTCAGTCAGTTAAGTGTCCGACTTCGGCTGAGGTCATGATCTCACGGTTTTGGGTTCGAGCCCCCCATCGGGTTCTGTGCTGACAGCTCAGAGCCTGGGAGCCTGCTTTGGATTCTATGTCTCCCTCTCTCTCTGCCCCATTCCCCGCTGATGCTCATGCTCTGTCTCAAAAATAAATAAACATTTAAAAATATATAAACTTGCTACAATATTAAACTGTTTCATGTGTAACATAAATACTTGATAATTTTATATTTCTACCTCTCCTATGGCTCTTTGTACAATAGCAGTCACATGTTTTACTCCTACATAAAAATATAAATATAAATTCCATAACACAATTATTATAATTATTTTTCTCTAAGCAATTTAATTATCTGTTAAGGATATTTATCTCTATAAAAACTTGTATTAATTAAGTTTCATATATACCATGTTGGAGTGCTCCTATTTGCTTTATGTAGATTTTTAAAAAAATGTTTATTTATTTTGAGAGAGATAGAGAGTGAGCAGTGAAGGCGCAGAGAGAGAGAGAGAGAGGGAGACCAAGAATCCCAAGCAGGCTCCTCACTGTCAGCACAGAGCCCAATGTGGGGGTCGAACTCATGAACCATGAGATCATGACCTGGGCCAATATCAAGAGTTGGATGCTTAACTGACTGAGCCAGCCAGGCACTCTGCTTTATGTAGACTTGATGCTCTACAGTACCATCTTTCCGTCATCTTATGGACTCCATTTAACATGCATTAGCATGGATCTGCTTGTGATAAATTCTCTGAGCTCAGTTTTTCTGGACAAAATCCTATATTTTTAGAATTTTTGGTGATTTGTCATAGTGCTCAGTTTGTCCTGATGCTGACCTATATGCTTCAATCTTACATCGTCATCATCCTAATATATTTACTTTATTATTAAAAATTAGATAGCCAATCCTTATATTGTTTTAATTATTTTTAAATTTTGATGTGGATTCATAGGAGGTGGCAGAGGAAGTTAGAGGGTAGTCCTGTGTACCCTCCACTATTCCTGCCCCCACTGTTCACAGCTTTCATAACATTAGCACATTGACAAAACCAGTAAATTGAAGTCAGTACAAATCAATGAGCTTACTCCGATTTCACCATTTGTGTCCACACTCATTTATGTATGTGTAACGCATGTGTGTGTGTGTGTGTGTGTGTGTGTGTAATTTATACTTTCTTATCACATGTGAGCTTCATGGAACAGCCTAAACATCAAGATAGATATTTTGTGTAGGTAATTTAGACTTATTGTGACCTTGATATGGTTGACATGAAATCTGTTATATTGATGTATGATGGGTTTCATATTGTCTCATCTGTTTTTTTTATCATTATTTTATCCACTTTGCTTCTGTAGACAAAGCAAAGTGTCCCACACTTTGAGGTTTCCTCACGCTACTCTTTTCCTGCCCACTCCCCTTCCATAACCCGTGCCCACCCATCTATAACCCCCGGAAACCTCTAATCTGATCTTTATCTCCATACTTTTGTTATTTCAAGAATAGAATCACACCGTATGTACTATTTTAATATTGGATTTCCCTCCCCCATTGAGCACAATGTTGTTGATATCCATCCAGGTTGCATGTAAGGATTATTTACGCATTTTTAGTACTGAGTAGTGCTGCATGGCCTGGATGACCACAGTTTAATTTCCCCATTGAAAGATAGATGGATTGTTTCCAATGTTTGGCTATTACAAACTAAGCTCTGTGAATCTCGCATAGAGTTTTTGTGTAGACATACGTTTTTATTTTTCTGGGAGAAGTGCCCAAGTTTGCAATTGCTGGGTGATATGGTAGATGAATTTTTATTTTAGAAGAAACTGCCAGATAGCTTTATTAGAATGACTGTACCATTTTTCAATCTCACCAGAAATGTATGTGATCCGTTTTCACCACATCCTCATTATTTGCATTTATCCCAGTCGCAAGCCACGTTGGTAGGTGTGTGTCAATAACTGATTTTAATTAGCAGTTTTCTAGTGATTAATGCTTTCCAGCATCTTTTCCTATGCTTGTTTGCCATTTCTCGTCAGTGAAACATCTTCTTATACCTTTTGCCACTTCCTAACTGGATTTTTTAAAAAAATTTGAGTATCAAGAGTTCTTTACTCTCAATTTTGAATTTTATTTGTCATTTGTTTCTCAGTATTTTCTCTCATTCTCTCTCCCTTTTATTTTGTATTTTTTTTTGCTTCCTTTAGATTACTTAAACATTTTTAAAATTCTGTCTTGATTTATTCATAATATTTTCTTCTTTTTTAAATATAAATTGGCCTTTTTTATAATTTTTTATGTTTATTTATTTTTGAGAGACAGAGACCGAGCACAAGTGGGGAAGGGGCAGGGAGAGAATGAGACACAGAATCCAAAGCAGGCTCCCGGCTCTGAGCTGTCAGCACAGAGCCCATAGCAGGGCTCAAACTTGCAAACTGAGATCATGACCTGAGCCACCCAGGCACTCCTAAATTGGCTTTTTTAAAGTTTATTTATTTATTTTGGAAGAGGCAAAGACAGTGTAAATGGGGGAAAGGCAGAGAAAGAGGGAGAGAGAGAGAATCCTAAGCAGCCTCCATGCTGTCAGCCCTGAGCACGGAGATCAATGTGGGGCTCGAACTCATGAAACCACAAGATCATGACCTAAGCCAAAACCAAGAGTTAGATTTTAACCAATGAGCCACCCAGGTGGCCCTATAGTATTTTCAAGGATATTTCTTTGTGTAATTTTGTTAATGGTTGCTCTAAATATTACAATATATGTGTGTAATATCACCCTCCAGTATACTGTACAGCATACTGTTTTACTTCCTCAAACAAAATATTAAATCCCTACTTTCAGTTAGGTCTCTTTACACTCCCCATTTAAAAATATATAATTGCCCTAAATATTTCTTTTATTTTCATTGGCTACCACATTAAATTCTAAAATTTTTAATTCAAAAATATAGTGTAATTTAAGAAAATTGTAAGGAGAAGAAAAATTATTCTCTTTACATCTACTTACTCCATATTTTTGAAGTTCTACACCCTTCTTCTGTTACTACCTTTCTGTTTTGAGATATTCCTTTAGCCATTCACGATGATAGATAAGTCTCATTGCAATGCTTCTCTCCCTCCCTCCACACTTGTGGTTGAGAATGCCTGATTTCTGTTTCATTCCTGAAGAATATTTTTTCTGGGTATAGAATTTTGGGTTTTATGATTCTGTTACTCCCTCTTCCTGAAAAACCTT
>NW_027528871.1:437849-476643 GCF_008692635.1 Crocuta crocuta
GTAAGATCATTATTCTCTTGTTATTTTCAAGATCTTATCTTTGTCATTATTTTTCAGAAGTGTAATAATGGCCATCACATGTTTTTTTGGGGGCTTATTTTATGTGGATTTTCTCAAGTTCATGAATCTCTAGGCTTATGTCATTTGCCAAATATGGTAAATTTTCAGCTCTTACTTCTCTCAGTAACTTTTCAGCCTCCCTCATTTTCTCTTACCCACCTATGACTCTAATAATAACAACAATAAAATGTTATATTTACTGTTTTAGTCCCACAGATTTCTGAAGATTTGATCTTCCTTCCTTCTTTCCTCCTTCCCTCACTCTCCTTTCTTTCTTTCTTTCTTTCTTTCTTTCTTTCTTTCTTTCTTTCTTTCTTTCTTCCTTTCTCTTTCTTTCTTTCTTTCTTTCTTTTCTTTCTTCCTTTCTCTTTCTTTCTTTCTTTCTTTCTTTCTTTCTTTCTTTCTTTCTTTCTTTCGTTCGTTCAGATTGAGTAAATGCTACTGATCTTTTCTCAAAAGTTCATTGATTCTGTCTTGTGATCTTCACTCCACTATGGAACCCATTCAATGAGTCTTCTTTGTTTCTTTGTTTGTTTAATTACTTACTTTTCAATTTTATAATTTTTTACTTAGTATATATATATGTATGTATGCACAGATATTCATATATACATATATATAGATATATAATTTAAATTTCTTAATGGTATTGTCTTTTTTAAACATTTGTTTTAATGGAATTCAAAATTGATTAAATACTTTTATTTTGGCTGCGTTGAAATTTTTGTCAGATCTTTCCAGCACGTGACTCGTCTGCTTCATGTCAGTATAAGTATCAGCTGACTGTTCTTCCTCCATGTGTAATTTGAAAGTTCTCAGTATAGCGAGTGGTTCTTTATGATCCTTGACATTCTAGAAATTATGTGAAGAGACTGGGTCTTCTTTCAGTCCTAGTAGACAAGTCTCCTTGGATTAAACATTAGGTTTAATATGTTGGTTATGGAATACTGTCGCAGGCTGTAATTGTAAGTCAGCATTCTGAGGTCTGGCAGTGTTATTCTAGTCAGCTCTGCTCTTAGGGCTTTACTGGGTCCATGCTAGGTCCATCTGTTGTTGGTGGCAAGGTGCTTTCTTGGCCACCAGGTATTTCTAGGTAGAGGAGGAAGTGGACTTGCAGAAGAAGAGCATGGCCCCTGACCTGTTCTCCAGCCCCTGGACCCCTGTCGCTTCTCACTGTATCTCTGTCAGCGCCATCAGAAGAGGAAGCAACTACTCAAGCTGCCACCTGCCATGGGGCCATAGGGGAGGAGGTGGGGCATGTTTCTGCAACAGTTTCATACTGTTTGGCTTGGATGATCTTTTGCTGTTGGGTGGATGGCCAGGAGTAGCTAGATCTAGATATGTATGTAATTAAGTGGACAGCCATGGGGCAGTGGGACAGGTTCACCTGCTGCTGCTGGGTAGAGGTGTAGGACATGCTGGGCCTTTCCTGCCTCTATGTCAAGGGATGGTGAGTCAGAGGAAATGAGGCCTATGGTAATTTATGTTGAGTTTAAGGTCCCTGCCTATTTCTGCCCATTCTAAAATGAGGTATGTTTCTCCCAACTGGGTTCAGTGGCTCTGTTGGGGGCATGGATCAGGCCTACCACATTCACTAAGTACTGAATAGAGAACAGGTCTCCAGCTTGTCCCTAGGATTCTTCCCACCACTGAAAACATGGGATCTGACCTGGCCATCGTACATGGGGCAAAGGATGGGTTGGCCTCTTTGGACTACCCTGACTTTATAGCTGAAGATTGATGTAGTCTAGAGCTGTTAATGGGTGTGGTGTAAGTAAGGCATTGACCCAACTTGATACAGCTGATTTCATATTAAAGGACAGGTTAGTCACCTCTGCTGGTGGCTGTGGCACACAGGGTACATCAGCCTAGCAAGACTCTGCTGTCACTAATGTCTATGGGAAGATCAAGCTCACAGTCATTACTGCATCTGGTCATAAAATGCATTCCTTTTCTTGATCCCCATTGGGCTTTTTTATTCTAGTCTTTAGACCAAAGAGACTTTTTTTTCTTGTTTTTTTTTGTTTGTTTGTTTATTTTTATATTTGTTTTTATTTCCATATAATTAATTGACATATAACATTGTATAAGTTTAAAGTGCATAGCATGTTGATTTGTTACGTGTATATATCGTAATAAGATTATTACCATAGCATTAGCTGAACTCTCTGCCATGTCACATAATTATTTTTTGTGTGTGGTGGCAACACACAAGATCTAGGCTCTTGAAAACTTTGAATTTCATAATACAGTATTGTTGACTATAGTTACTGTGCTGTACATTAGATCCCCTGAACTCTTTATCTATGAGTTTCCAGTTTGTACCCTTAAACAAGGTCTCCCCATTTTCCCACCCTAGCTTCTGGTAACCACCATTCCCTGTTTTTATGAATTCAGCATCTTATTTTTATTTTATAACTTTTTAATGTTTATTTATTTTTGAAAGACAGACAGATTGTGAGCAGGGAAGGGGAGAGGGAGAGGAGACACAGAATCCGAAGCAGGCTCCAGGCTCCAATCTGTTAGCACAGAGCCCAACACAGGGCTTGAACCCACCAACCATGAGATCGTGACCTGAGCCGAAGTTGGACGCTTAACCGACTGAGCCACCAAGGCGCCCATGAGTTCAGTGTTTTAGATTCCACATATGTGTGATATCATACAGTATTTGTTTTTCTCTGTCTTACTTATGTTACTTAGCATAATGTCTTTAAGATTCATCCATGTTTTCGAAATGGCAAGATTTTCTTCTTTCTCATGGCTGAGTATTATTCAGTAAATTTTCTGTATATATATTATTACTTTTGTAATTTTATATATATATTATATATATATATACGTATATATATATAACTTTGTATCTTAGCTAAGATATGGATATCTTAGCTATTGTGAATAATGCCTCAATGTGCATGGGAATGCATCTCTCAATTCAATATTCTGTTTTAATATTTTTCAGGAAATTCCATACTATTTTCCATAGTGGCACTACCACTTTACATTTCCACCAACAGTGCACAAGTGTTCCCTTATGTCCATATGCTGAACAAGACTTATCTCTTGTTGGTAATAACCATCTTAAAAGGTATGAGGATTTACCTCATTGTAGTTTTGATTTACATTTTTCTGATTACTAATGTGGAGCGTCTTTTCATATGCCTGTTTGACATTTGGATGTATTCTTTAGAAAGAAAGTCTGCTCAGGTCCTCTGCTCATTTTTTCATCAGATTGTGTGTGTGTGTGTTACTGAGTTGTATAAGTTCTTGATTATTTTGAATACTAACCCCTTGTCTGATATATAGCTTAAAATATTTGTCTTCCATTCTTCAGATTGTCTATGCATTTTGTTGATGTTTCTTTTGCTGTGGAGAAGCTTTTTAATTTGATGTAGTGTCAACTCGCTGATTTTTGCTTTTGTAGTTTGTTATGTCAAATCCAAAAAATCTTGGCCCAAAACTAAGTCAGACTATGTTTTCTTCTAGAAGTTTCATGGCACCAGGTCCTATATTTTTTAAATATCATCTATTTTGATGTTTTGGGGTGTTGGAATACTCTTAGGTTTACACTTTGTGAATATAGAAGCTATAATGGGAAATAAATAAAACAAACAAGCAAAATAGGAAGATCACCAGAGGAGCATACTTCAAGCCCTGAGCTTGCTAGCCATTTGCCTTTTTCTTTTCACATCTCAGTATCCTTTTATGGTTATCTTTTGAATTATTTCCAGAGTATTTATCTGTGCTAATGATTGGATGCAGGAAAAATTGAGTAAATTCCATCTGTCTGGGACCAGATACCTGAGACAAAAGAGAACTCATTCAGAATCCATGTGTAGCTCTTTAATAGGTGTGCTTTTTTTGTAGTTGGTTTTTACTACACGTGGCTTATATAGCCATATTTATGTAAATAGATTATTAAGAGAATCAAAGCAACACAAAATTCTATAATTACATAATTTATTAGAAAAACTAACTTGTCTAAAGTCAATGACAGAAGAATCAAGTCTGGAATATCATGCCAGATCTCAAAAACTCTGGCTTGTATTTATATATTTATACAAATCCTATAAAGGCATTTTGTTCCTTTCTCTTTAGCCAGGATTTTTTCAGTATTGCTGTGGAGGTGGGTTTGCTGCTTACATCTGAATCTTATTAGTCTTGTGTAGCCACATCTTCTAATTAATGTATTCTTAAATATGGGGAAGGGTGGGGCACCTGGGTGACTTAGCCGGTTGAGCTCCCAGTTTTTGAGTTTGAGCCCTGCATGGGCTCTGTGCTGACAGCTCAGAGCCTGAAGCCTGCTTCAGATTCTGTGTCCCTCTCTCTCTCTGCCTCTCCCCTGCTCACATTCTGTCTCTCTCTCTCAAAAATAAACATTATATATAATAAATAAAGATAAAGTGTATATGTGTATATATATATATATATGAGGGAATAGTTTGGTCTTGATAAATGATTTTTGCATCTGTTCAGTCCTTATATTAGAGATAACTTTACTTTATGGCTTACTTCAATTTTGGCTTTTGTGATGAAGACCTAGACTTTCACTTTCTAGGTTTGCATTAAAGCAAGTTATCTCTCTCTTTCCCCCTCGTTACACATTGTTTGGTGCAAGATATTTCCCTTCAGATTATGGTTTATTTATTTTTTTTAAAAAAGCATTTGTATCAGAACATATATAAAAAATTTAAAATAAATATACATAATATATATACATTTTATATTTATATATATATATACACATTTTAAAAGTTGAACTGTTCTCTTTCAATGCCTAACATTTTATGATAATACCTTTTATTTTGTCTTCTTTGTTCTTTCTGTGAATATTATAATAGACAGATACTGGTGTTCCAGTTCTTTAATTCTTTCCTTATCTTTCTTTTACTTGGTATTTTATTTCACATAGAGGTATATCTCTCACTTGATAATCTGAGTCTTTAAATGATTTATGACCATTGGCAATTTATTCCTTTTTACTATTAGAATTCCTGTAATATCATTTTGATTGTGTCTTGAGAACTGATAAACACATATGGTTGGTCAATAGCTTTATGTAACTAAAAACAATCGAAAACACAATTCTGATGGCAAAAGAAAAATGAATATCTATTGTGTAATAAAGTGAAAAATGGCAACAGCCATTAAAGATCACGAACTAATAGCTACATACTTATCTGAGAGTTTTAATTTTTGAATAAGTCATCTGAGACAAAAGACACAATACTTAAAATAATAACTCTTAAAAAAAAAAAGTCCCATCAGGCTCTGACAGCTGAGAGACTGAAGGCTTCTTTGGATTCTGAGTCTCCCCAGCTCATGCGCTCTCTCTGTGCCTCCCCCACTCATGCTTTCTCTCTCTCCCTCTCTCTCTCTCAAAAATAATAAATGAACATTAAAAAAAATAATTGTTTTGCACCCAGTGAAACTGGTTAGCAAATACTGAGTATTTCAGATACTTGATATTGCATGAATGAATTAATATTTTTTCCCTATATTTATTGTTCAATTATTCAGTCTGTGTTGTGAAATTTCCCAAAGTCATTAAATATAACTGTACACAATTTACTTACTTCTTTGTCAATACTGTTTTTATGTTTTTCAATCACTTTGGTCTTCTCTAAATTTTCCTATCATAAATAACAGGATTGCACAAATTATAATAGAATCTATCTTCTTATATTCAAAAACATATTGGGTAAAACTTGTTTTTTCATGCACATTGGTATACCTGCCAAATGTTTATAGAACAAAGGAAATAGGTTATCGTGTTTAGTATGTCTTTGTTTATACTCAAAGCACCGTGTTATACATAATTCCATGGCACTACCATCAGAATTAAAAATAAGTACATGTAATCTATTGTATTAGGAAAAATCACACCGCATTTTGATTCTCTTTGTCACCTTTTTATATGCATGTAGGTATAAAATCACTTTTTAATAAAAATCGCTGTTTAAAAATTTTAATTGTCACTTATGAATTACTGAAAATGATTTCAGGGAAATATATATACAAAATACCCGACCCAAAATATTCAAAGATTGTTTTCAGGAATTCCCTTACCTGGGTCCTGAGTAACCATATATTTTTTTAAGATTAGAGTAAATCTTGTTATGCTTCTGTAAACAAGGTTTTTTAGAATACCTGAGCAGGAAGGTACTTGCTTTGTTTGTAAACGATTGTATCAGAGGTACAGTTTTCATAGTTAAATAGAGTTCAACCCAATGGATTGTGAAAAACTCAGGGTTCTTGCATCTCCCACCGCTCTGATTCCCATTATCCAGGGCAAAGGCTTGATTATCTCTAGTTACTCTTTTTTAATTCGCCTCCATTTCTCAAAAATAACACACATTTACATTTTTCAACTTTCCTCTTTCCAAATCTTTTTACCAAGCGTAACTAAGGGTTTCTACTAAGGAAAAATAAAACTAACTCACTTGTTTTATCCCCACATGTACCCCCCCATATATTATATAATTGTATTATAATTTAGTGCTACTTCAGTATTACATCTTAACATTATAAAGATCTGGTAATTAATTACTACTTACAGATGCAAATCTACCATATTATTTTCTTCCTTTATATGCAGAATTAGAATTAATAATAGACTCACTTTCTGTTTGCCAAATTTTTCATGTGTCTGTAATAAAATATACCTTACCTTTCTACAAGAAGTAGAACTCTTCTCTTTGTAACTTCAGCTAGTTTAGAAATTTAGTTTATTGGGGTACTTGGGTGACTCAGTCAGTTAAGCATCCAACTTCGGCCCAGGTCATGATCTCACAGTTTGTGGATTCGAGTCCCACCTCGGGATGTGTGCTGACAGTTCAGAGCCTGGAGCCTGTGTCACATTCTGTGTCTCCTTCTCTTTCTGCCCCTCCCCCACTCACACCCTCTCTCTCTTTCTCAAAAATGAATAAACATTTTATTTATTTATTTATTTATTTATTTATTTATTTATTTTTAATGTTTTATTTATTTCTAGGAGAGAGAGAGAGAGAGAGCGTGAGCAGGGGAGGGTCAGAGAGAGAGGGAATCACAGACTCCGAAATAGGCTCCAGGCTCTGCGCCGGCAGTCAGCACAGAGCCCGACGCGGGGCTCGAACCCACGAACCGCGAGGTCATGACCTAAGCGAAAGTCGAACGCTTAACCGACTAAGCCACCCAGGCGCCCCGAATAAACATTTTAAAAATTAGAAAAAAAAAGAAATGTTGATTACTTGTAGAAAGTCTTATGCAAGTCATTCTTACTATTCCTTTGTGAAGTCTACTAGTGTTTTACATGGATTACTAATAAATATTCTGAGATACATACTAATAAATATACTGAGATAATACCAATATACAGCAAATGGAAATGTTTGTGAGATAAAAGGATACTTCTTACCATAAAGAACAGTTATTAATTCTTTGGGAGAATTAGCTTCAGTTGTAGTTTCATGTCTTCTGAAACTCAAGTAAATTCTAAGTCAAGATATATTAATTCATCATTTGATCGTCTCCTGCGGAGCGTGTACTAACCCAATGCTGAAAACACACTTGTGCACCAGACATATTCTCCTTTGCTTTGTAAAGCTTACACTGTAGTTTTCTAGATAGTCAAACAAATTATGAAATGTGTTATACATTTTAGGACATGTAAAACGTGGCGTGCTTTGAGTCCATATACTCTGGCCGCTCAATCGATTTTAGAGGTCAGTAAATGCTTAATTATAAGTAACATTTAAGCAGATATTTAAATGTCATATCAGAGTCAACATAAAGGTATGGAAAAACTGTTTAAGATAGTAAGTAAAGCAATACCTGAATCCAGAAAGAACATACCATCTTTTTCCACAAGGAATGTCTGCATGAATACAAATGTGTGACCAGGGTGAACATACGCTGGGAAGTAGGCAGTGAAAATTATGGGACGGAATGATAGCCATAAAATAAATGAAGATCATGTTAATAACAGATGTGATAATTTCAAGGGCTTTTCAGATGTGAAGCCCTTTAACACTAGTAAGTACAGGAATGATAAAAATATTACTCAATAAATATTGACAGTATGTCGCTCTGAGAAGTGTGGGTTCATTGGGGAAAGTCAGTAAAAAATAGCAATTATAGTGGTTGGACAATAGATTTTGGCAATTTGGGCCAAACTAGTGAAATAAAGAATAGATGAAACTCTAGATTATAAGAATATGGAATCTACAAGGATCTTTGTTTATTAGAAGTCGAGGTGATGGAGAAAGTGACATCAATATCGCTCCCAGTTTGTAGCTGAGTGGGGATAAAGGCAAAGAGGGTAGAAGAAGGCACAGCCAGAGAGGCAAGACCACAATCAGGAGACTGTCAGGATTGTCCTCCCTCCCCCTGCCCCCAACTAAGAGGCGGTAAGAAGTGTACAGCAAAGTGAAATTGGAAAAGACTTAGACAGGGGCGCCTGGGTGGCTCAGTTGGTTAAACGTCTGACTTTGGCTCAGGTTATGATCTTGTGGTTCATGAGCTCAAGCCCCACATCAGGCTTTGCACTGATAGCTCAGAGCCTGGAGCTTTCTTCAGATTCTGTATCTCCCTCTGTCTGCTTCTCTCTCACTCTCACTCTGTCTGTCTCTCTCTCAAAAATAAATAAACATTAAAAAAATTTTTTTAAAAAGGAAAAAAAAGAACTGGAAAATATCTATCTGATTACCAAAGAGCTAGTGGCCCTGACTACTCTGTGACCAACGTTGAATTCAGTTTTTGCCTCCTACATTCTTTTCTAAGTATGTTTATATCAGTAAATAGAAGTGCAACATGCATTTAGGAAACTTTAGTAATATAATATAGAAAATAGAAGTCAGTGTTTGCACATTATTTTCTACATGCATATTAGGCAAGTGTGGAAATATTAGTATTATTTTGGCTTATTTATGTATTAACGAAAAGCCTGGTTGTTGGCCTAATGACCTATTTCTGTTAACTGATCAGCTCTGATAACAGTAAAAAGCTGTGGTTCTAGTTTGAATGCTACCAGTCCTCTCAGACCTTTGAAATCCCATTTCAACAATCTTATCTTTTCGTTTAGAATTACAACAAATAATCAACTCATTCCTGAGCATTAGGGAACACTGATTTTCCCTTGAGTAGCAACATTTTTCTTATTTAAAAAAAAATAAAATAAAACCCCTAAGACAGCACTTCAAAATATGCAAAACATGAGATGAAATGAGATTTTGTCATTGTTTACAATGAAGCAGGTGGAAATCCTTAGTCATAGCAGTAATGGATGCAGATAAATGAAGACATAGACATCTGTGATATCAGATTCTCCGAACTGGATTCTACCCTTAGCCAGCCACCCCTCCCCTCAAAATCTAAGGGGGGTGTTTATGAACAGATGATGAAGCATAACAGGATGATAATTTAATTCTGTCTCAGAATTTTACTCCTAAATCCAATATGGAGCATGACTGAGCTGTGATGGTGCATGGAGCCGCCTCGTGTTTCACAGGCAATATTGTTCTCAGGAGGCAGGTTTGCCTTCATCTGTCCTAACCCCATAAGCTTAAAATGTGGATCAAATCCCATCATTGAAAAGGAAACAAATCCTAAATGTATCTGACATCCAAAAATCCTTAGGATAATGTGAGTGTGTACCATATGCATTCAAGTCAACCTCATAAAAAATTCACCTTAGAAAGAGAAAATACTTAAATTAAAACAGAGAAAAATGTACATAATCCCTAGCATTATTAATGCTGAGTGATACAATGGCTGAGAAATAAAATAGGAACCTTTAAGTGTAAGCCAAACCTTATCCTGAGTGACTGACAGATTGGTTGATAAAGATTTTTTTTCTTCTTAAGTAACCCCAATGGGTCTAACAGTTGAGCCCATTGTCCTCAGGGAGTGTGTTCAATACCTAGAATCTGCCTGGGGGTGGTGAGAAACATGGCATGCCAGAGAAATCATATACATTTTGGATACATTTCTTTGTCTGGCTCACTATTTCTCTCTGATTCAGAATCAGTTTTGCTTTTGCTTCCCTCTCCCCCAGTCCTGGAAAGGACTGTGAGAGGAATTAGATGTTATGAACAAATTAATCTTATAGCCTATTTTATCCAAGTCAAGCAGCTTTTTAAAAAGTTACATAGTGCAGGTCCTCCAAAGAAGGCCTCTTTTACAAAGGCAACTTCTTGTCCCCAGGAAGAGACAAGTCTTAACAAAATGTTTCTTCCTTCCCTATACCTGTCGATGCATCCTAAAGCTCTCCATTCCTCAGTCCATCTTAAAATTCTGCTTCATTTACAAATCTACTTCCTCATTTCTAAAGTTGTTTTACTCCAAAACTGTCTTTCATTGTGTCTTTGGTTGTTAAACGTGCCAGAAAATTAATGGAACACAATTTCCTCTTCTCTAAAGAGTCATTTTAATTACTCTCATTTTTTTTTCACCTCTCATTCTTATCTCAAACCACTAACTACACTTTGAGTTCCATCTTCCCCGTGTCACTAAGATTATTATATTTTGATCACCATTAGCTTCCATATTGACAAATCCCAGTGACCCTATTTCTGATACAGTGTAGTCAATCTCCCACCATTATTGATCCAGAATATAGTTCATATGCTCTTGAAATATTTTATTTGCTCTTAAAATCCCCAGATTGTCCCTTCCCTTGCTCTCTTTATCAGTGCTTATTTTATTTCTTTTAAAAAAAATTTGAAACACACACACACACGCACACACACATATATATACACACACAAATACTGACAAGCACATTAATATTACTTTCCTGTGACAGCTGAGCATATATAGAATACAAATATATATAGAATACAAATTACTTTTATCTAAATTAACATGCATTAACAACCAAATTTAATGTATTGTAGAATAGAGGAGTTGAAAATCAGCAGGAAAGGAGCTAAGGTAGAAGCAATCACAATCAGCTCAGGAGACATTGTCTACGTTTGTTTTCTACCTTTATAAAACTAGAGCCTGCTAATAATCTTAAATTGTTAAAGTACTATAGTTTTGCCTGATGCCATTGGTCACAATGCCCAGAGATAATTGTTACTAAGTTAGCTTTAATTTCCCATTTGCAAAGAAACAATGATGTTAATTCAGTTTTCTTCTCGGTTTTTAATTAGGTTGTAAGGATCTAAAATGCTTTGAGTTATCTTCATATCTGAATATCTCATATTCAGATATAAATATAATCTAAACAGAATAATAAAACAGAAAATGTTGATTTAAGACCTTAATCCTACCACTTAGTGCATGCAATAAAAGTTAATGTAAAAAGTTAATATTTATCAATAACATTTGAATGTTTTAAAATTATATTCCTTTTAACTTCCAAAATGAACTCTAAAGCCAAGAGTATAAGAATCTTGAATTTCCTTGCCAGAAGGCCTTTTTCCTCAAAGATTCCTTTTAGACTTACTTTGGTGTTCAGGATGTCCATGTTTAAATGCATTCACTCATTTCCACATGATATAGAGATGGTTTCCCCCATAATGTGTAGACTAAGTTGGTTCAGAGTATTCGGGTATGATGTGTAGTTAGCCAGCTTCTCATTTCCAGTCTCCATATCAAATACTTTATTCACTTGTGGGCAGACATTAAATATAACAGTTGGCTCTCGTGTCTACAGTCCTGCAGAAAATGACCTGCCCTGTCAGGAGTGAGTGGCACAGTCACAGAATGTGGAGAAGGAGGCATGACAGGGTTTGTAACCTCCAAACTAAATTGATGTTTGTATCCAGAAAGGGCTTGTGTCTTCATAGGCACATGGCATTGTGTCACCTCAGAGAGCTACAGGGGATCAGAGAGTTGGGGGAAACTCTGCTTGTGGCCAGAGGTCAGCAGTAAACTTTCATGGCATCCCCATCCTCCCCCAAAATATTTTAGCAATCTAGAGGTGTTGATTCCTTTCTCCAACACAACAGACCCAGGTCTGTGATCCATTTGTTCTTCACGTTTCTCTTTATACAGCTTGGTAGAGAGTATGTTTGGTTGTTTGTTTGTCTTCTTTTGTTTTGTTTTTAATTTCCTCTTGCACATGTATCTCTTCCAACCAGGAAAATCTTTCTTCATCCCCATGACTGATTGCTTGCCCCGCCCTAGCCCAATCTTGTTGTGGATGTTGTCTTCTTCTTATGCCCATTTTTTTTAATTAAAAGGTGAGAAAACCCAATACTTTCACTTTTTAATAGTTTGTACTTCTAGTTTTAGGGGATATGAGAATGTCATCTCCTGCTATTCTTGCTGCCTAGAAAAGGAGTGTAAATAGGCTGACACAAACATAGATATAAAGACAAAGTTTTGTTTTCAGCAGATGATACAGGGAAACAAAGGTCATAGACCAGCCACTCATTAAAATGTGTTATAAGGTTTCATCATTTGAGGAAGGTGTTTTTTTTTTTCCCCCCAGCCTTTTTAATTTTTTTCATCAACTCCAACATGAGTACCAGTGTGGCCAAGGTGANCTCTTGTACTTCTAGTTTTAGGGGATATGAGAACGTCATCTCCTGCTATTCTTGCTGCCTAGAAAAGGAGTGTAAATGGGCTGACACAAACATAGATATAAAGACAAAGTTTTGTTTTCAGCAGATGATACAGGGAAACAAAGGTCATAGACCAGCCACTCATTAAAATGTGTTATAAGGTTTCATCATTTGAGGAAGGTGTTTTTTTTTTTCCCCCCAGCCTTTTTAATTTTTTTCATCAACTCCAACATGAGTACCAGTGTGGCCAAGGTGAGGCAGGGTGGAGCTAATAGATAAGATGCTGGAAGAACAGAACTAAGTGGAAAATTGAGATTCTGTATACTTTGAGGCAAAGTAATTTCTCTTGCCCTACAATGTTGGGCAAAACCTTGAGCCTAGTCCTCTCTTCCCAATGATCTGTCCAGATCAAGATCAGTATGTTTTAATAGTCCAGTCCACAGGTGACTCAGTACTTTCTGAGGATGAAATCTCAGATCCAGAGGCTAGTACATGTAGAGTTTGGATGAATTCAGTAACTGTTTCACCTTCTGAGTTCTACTCATAAATATTGGGAAAAGCAGAGGCTCAACCCTCTTTCCCTTTTTCTTTTCTATCTACGTTCTTTCCATAGGTACTTTCTTATGGGTCACATTATATTTCAATGACTCTCAAATTGATGTCTTAAGTATTCATATGTTTACCATGAGACTTGTATATCCTAACTGCTGCTTGGTAAACTTAAATGAGAAATTTTAATTTTTTCCAGATCTGCTACTTTCCAAATCATCCATTTTGGTCAGTTGTACCCAGTCATACTCACAGTGTGGCAGTTATGACCACTTGCCAGAGCTAAAAATTAAGCCATTTAGAGACATTCCCTTTCCCTCACCATCCCATGGAGTTTTTTTTTTTTTTTTTAATTTCCACTCTACTTAGAAATAGGTCTTCATTCTATACATTTATTTCTACACTTCTCTATCACCTATGTCCCAGACTTTAAGTCACTTATGGATTACTGTAATAGGCACCTCACATAGCTCTTTTTAGTCTATTCTTTACAGTCAATGTACCACTCAGTGAATTAAAAAAAATTAAATATACGTGAGATCAATGTGATATAGAAAGCAACATTTCTCTCTTTTTATTATTAGGGAAAATAGAAAATTGCATCAAATTATGTTGACAAACTGATAAAAGTTTTGATAGACTAACAACCATGAAATTTGGCAATATAAGGGTCATTATAGATCTTGAAAAGAACAATATGAGTGACATGGTATGAGATAGAGTCAGTAAGAAGAGAAAAGAGGTGATAAACTGGGGACAATAACTAAAGTTCTTTCAAAGAGATTTAGATGAAAGAAATAGGAAAATGGGTAAATATCTGGAGAGGAATGTGAAGAAGGATGTTTTTGCATGAGTGCATGTATGTATAAGCATGTGGTTGTGTGTATATATTTCATTATAAAGGATATCCATGTATGCCTGCATGAAGATGGAAAAATCTAGAAAGGGGAGAGACTTGAGATGCAAAAAAGAGAAATGAGTTGCAGAAACTGATATTCAAATTCATGATAGCCAAAGCAGCTAGATCTATAAGGTAAAATTATGGAGAGGGAGAACCTTTGATGAAAATAACCTCAAATTATGGCCGTTCGCTCCTCTTCAAAAATTAGCTTACATGTAAATTATGCATATGCTGAGACACCAAGAATTCCAATAGAAAGAAGGTGTGGGGACGCTAAAACAAAACAAAATATTCAGCAGCCATGAGCTACATAGAAGCCAGAGGATAGGATCCAGACCACATGAAGCTATAAAGAACCTAGTAAATATCTCAGATATTCAACAGAAACACAAAATGGACACCTCTTGTATGAACTATCTCTTAACAATAAGGGGGAAATACAGACATACAAAGTCTGAACAAGGCTTAAAACCCATCTGAACAGAGTTCAATCTGGCTTGTCTGTCTAGTTTTGGAAAATAATCCCAGTAAAGATTTAAAAAAAAATTTTTAAACCCCTTTTAATGTTTATTCATTTTTTGAGAGAGAGACGGAGACAGCAAAAGTGGGGGAGAGGCAGAGAGAGAGGGAGACACAGAATCAGAACCAGGCTTCAAATTCTGAGCTGTCAGCACAGAGTCAGATGTGGGGCTTGAACACACAGACCACAAGATCGTGACCTGAACCAAACTTGGATGCTTAACCAACTGAGCCACCCAGGAAACCCAAGATTTTTTTTTTTAGTGTGATGTTTGACATACTGATTCTAAAAGGTAAAAGTTAATCTTAAATATGAACAAATTTGTAGAATTTACATGACCAGACTTGCTAACAAATAATGAAGCTATAATAACTAAAACAATGTAGTTATGGATGCAAGGATAGACAAATAAACCAATGGAACAGAGAAATTTGAAAATATGATCACCTAACTTACAATAATTACCATTTCATTTCAGTTGGGAACATATAATCTTTTCAATAACTTGCACTGGATATATTGGCTATCCTTGACTGAAAACTATAAACCTTTATTTTTTAACTTCCTGCACACAAAAACTAATTTCAGATGTTTGGTAAAACCAAAGCTGATATGTAAGGCAATAAGGCTTATGGAAATAAATGTAAAGGATATCTTTATAAACTTGTGGTAACTTGGAATAAAATTTTCTTAAATAGAATCTAAAAAGTATTACCTATGAAAGGTAAAATTAACCAAATGGATTACAGCCAAGAACTTCTGTTCATAAAAATATGCAATTAAGAGAATGAAAACAAGCCATGAATATTATTATCCCTTTCTGAAAAATACTTGCGTTTTTTTCTAATACATATATCTGATGCTGTGTAGAATATATTTAAAACACCATAATGTACCTGAAAAAAAGACAAAGGTAATAAAATGAGAAAGAAAAAGGCATTCACAAAAATACGATTTCAATGATCAATAAACATAAACACTTATCTTCAGCATAACTTTTCTTTAGCAAAATACAAATTAGAACCAACATGAGATACACTACACAATACCAGAATAATTAAAATTCAAAGGACAGAAAATTCCAACTTTTGATGAGAGTGTGGAAAACGTTGAAGTGAATGTTGAATAGCTGTGCTTTTAGACAATGCTGGCAAGATTGTAAATTAGTGCAATCATACCAGACACCAGTTTAGCATTAAATATTCTCATGACCTGTGACCCTGGATTTTTCATAAGGGAACACGTAACAGATATGAGTGAAGCACCTAAGCCCACCAAAAGACATATTCACATTTCTTTGAAGTTTTATATACAGTGCTACAAAACTAAACCTGATCCCAAAGAATGGAGAAATAAATGTTTCTGTATTTATACAATTGAATACAACATAGCAAAAAGTAGAAAAATAGCTACACAGAAAACAGAGATACAAAGTGGAATGAAAAAATGTAAGAAATTCCAGATCAGTCAAAACTAATCTCTGCTGATAGAAATTAAAATAGTCGTTATCAGAAACAAGAGGATTCCCCTGTATTTACAGGGGAAGGTGGGGAGAAGTAAGAGGAAAACAAACTACAAGAGACGTTTTTTTTAAAGTTTATTTATTTATTTTGAGGGAGAGTTTGCACATGAGCACGTGCATGGGGGAGGGACAGAGAGAGAGAGGGAGGGAGAGAAGGCTAAGTAGGCTCCTCGCCTGCCCAACACAGAACACAGTGCAAGCTCTATCCCATGACCCTGAGATCATGACTTGAGTTGAAATGAAGAGTTGTTTGCTCAGCTAAGTAAGCCACCCAGGTGCCCCTCAAGCCCTAAGAGATTCTTAATGACAGAGAATAAACAGGATTGATGAAGGAGAAAGGTGGAAGATGGGCTTTTTGGGTGATGGGTACTAAGAAGGGCACTTGTGATGAGCATTGGGTGTTGTATGTAAGTGATAAATTACTGAATTCTATTCCTGAAACTAATATTGCACTGTATGTTAGCTAAAATTTCAATTAAAAAAACAGGTAAAAAAAAATAGCCATTATCTTCACCAGGAGCATTGCTGGTGCCATTAAGAGACCATCAGATAGGATTCTGAACTGCTAGACTATTCTGCCATTTGATGAAAGGTGTCAGGGGAATTACATGAAGATATATGAAACCGTACACTGAAGATTTGAATACTCTTTATGTAAATGCCACATATGAACTGAGAAACAAAAAAACGTGAAAATTTTATACTTCCCTTGGATTAGACTATGACCATTATGACCGTTATTCATATTAAATGTAGCTAAGCAGTATATTTCTTCTTTCATCGTATGCAAACATGCCACTAAACCCTGAGTCCCATGGGAACAAAAGGTTTGTCTGCTTTGTTCCTTGATGAATTTCACTTATTTAGCAGTAAGATTTAACAGAGGCTATAAAATGAGTGTTTTCATGACTCAGTCTTTTGGGACAATAACTCTTTTAGACCACCATTTCACTCTATATAGTGTAAATATGAATAACTTTGGAGATATTTAAAAACCACATTATTTCAAGGGTTCAAATTTATCCATTCATTAAGTCTGGGAATTTGAGAACATTCCAAAATCCAAGTAGTCACCTCAATTCTGAAGATTAAGTAACTTTTGTATTATCTGCCCACTGATAAGCTATCCTTCAATATTAAAATTCATATCTTTTCACAAATTTTGTCTATATAGTAAAATTGAATATGTTTGCATGAACTTTGCACATCGATTATTGTCCACTTTATTCTTATGAAATGTATAATAATTTGAATCAAAATTAAGGCTCACAATATTCAAAGTTGGGATATAAAAGATGGAGAATGAAGGCAAGAGGGAATTCCCAACCCTTCTCCCATCTAACAGTCCCCAGAAAGCATCGATAGATTTATAAAAATGACTACAGATAAGTCCACACTGTCTTTTTTATATCCCTATTGTCCTTCATTGTGAACTTTGAAATGCCCACCAGTGTGACTGGTCCCCATTTACTTATCCCAATAATGAGCTACAGAAATAATATATAATAGGAATGTACAAATCTTTGGGTGGGTGGGGCCAAATTGTACCTTTTAAGTGGAAAAGGACTCAATTAGTAATTTTCCCTTTGAGCTGCACAGATGTTACTGTTCCTTGCCAAAGCAGAAGGATTTCATTTTCTCCAATAACATTTCAGGACTGGATGCAACATTATTTAGCAAACTAGGCAAATATCAAGTGATTTCCAGTAAATTCATTTTTAACTCAAAAATTTGTGCGTATACACTTTGCACTGGTAGATTTGTCTCTGATCTGTTCTCATATGAGTGTTATTTTAATTTTTATTTGAATACATTTTTCCCCATCTCTTAATTTTAGACTTAAAGGATACTGACCCTGAAACTTTAATTTTTCATCTTTGTTACCTTCATCTGAGGTATCCTTACCTGCAATATCCAATGGACATCTTTTATCTAGAATAACAGGTGTATTGTATGCTCCTATACTCTTCAGTGGTATTTAAGGTAAAGGTCACATAAGCCTTTTCAGTGTCATTTGATAAGTATTTGAGGGTGGACAAATTGCATGCTGTACTTGGAATTGATCTGTCCTGTCTCTTAGATTTCCATACTTAATCATCTCACCTCACTACAGGTCACCAGTATCCCTTACATAATGCTGGTATTTATCATGTTACTAAATCTATAATTAAGGTCTTTAGTATTTCCTTGACTCTAATTCTCTCTGATTCAATCTGTCTGGTAGAAGGGATATATTTAACTACTCAAGTCCTAAACTTTATGCCTTTCCCTCAGTGCTACTTTGTGTGCCTCGAGAGGAATGTGACCCTTGCTCATGTTTCCTTGTAGAGTTTGAGGGGCCTTAAGAATTTTATCTCCCAGACATGTTCAATTAGTGTCACAAGTGTAACAACCACTACTGCAAAATGTTGCAAAATGTCATCAAAATCCTTTCCAGGTTCCACTCTGGTTCTTATCTGTGCTCCTGTCTCAGACTCAGGCAATAGCCAGACCCATTCTCATAATTAAAAATGTTTTTAGTTTCTTTCTACAATGGTTAGTTCTCGCAGAATTCCTTTTATTGTAATATTTATTGCTAACTTACCATATTATTTAAAATTTGAACTTTATTTTTTTAAATAGTTGTAAATAGCTTTGTTTGGGCTTAGACACTCAACACTGCAAGATAGTATCCCGTTTTTAGTAAATGTTTCTTACATTCTTTGTGACTTCCTATTTTCCATTGTTCTTCTGTGGCACAGGGGAAAAAAAAGAACTAGACAGAAAGGGAAAAAAGGATAGAGGAAAAGAAAAGAACAAAAGACACAGTCGGAACAGAAAGCTATACATGCTGCCAGAGCACAGCCACTGACTGACATTTGATGGTTGTGACATATGTGAGATTGTGGGCTCTGACTGCATGGGATTTAAAAAGATTTTAAGAAATAATAGGTAGACAGACTCTAGGAGTCATGTGCTTCCAATTTACATATGTTAGATAGTGAATGAATAAAATTTTGTTTCAACCTTTGCTACCATCCAAGTTCAATATTTGTCTGACCCTTTATAATGTATGGATTTCAAAAAGTGAAAATAAACACAACTATTTAACATAGACCAGTTATCAAGTTTTTAGTGCTTTAATATCAAAATTAGCTTATTTTATTAAGAGAAATCAATTGCTGAGACATTTGGAAGGAATAAAACACAAGTCAATAAATCAGTGTCTGCATATAGATATGACTTCAGTTGGAAGATATGTTGCCTATTTAAAGTGCATGCTGAGCAATTACCCCATTAATTTGATGAATATAGACAGTAATTTGTGATGATTTAAGCCTCAAAGTGCTATTTTTCTCTCAGATTCATAGGGTTTGTTTTATTTTAATTATTTGGGTCATTGCCTTAATTTCCCATTTAACATTACTTGTAAAAAGGTGTTCCTATTTCTAAAATGTGGCCTTTTTTAATGAAGTTCCTTCTACTACTGACTTTAACCTTTAAGCTTACCACGTTATGCCACTATATGTAAATAGTCACCCTTAATAATGACATTTGGCACAACTCCGGAAAGAAAAGTATCAGGAAAGCAGTGAGTTTAGGGTTTTTTTCCTCTTTGATTTTAAATGTGTATTGCACTGTACCATCATTTCTCCTGCAACTGAGACAATTATGCTTACATATTTTTCTTTTAATTTCTACTTTCCCACCTCCCTCCTCCTTCCTGTAATATGAAAAATGCAGTGTAAAAAAGACTCAATTATATAACAAATTTTGGACTTCTACTTGCTCACTTCTTAAGATTTCCTGAGCAGTGTTTTAATATACACATTAGTTTATAAATTGCTGTTAACACTTATTTCTTCATTAAGTGTGTTTTAAAAATGACATTGTGTTTCTTCTAATAAAACAAAACCTATGTATATGTATTGACAAAATTTAAAAAAATAATTTAATAAAATGTGAGGTTTGGAGTCAAATTAATAGTCATTAAAAAAGAAAACTTTGTTGTAAATCGACACTTGTAAGCCATCATTCTTTAATCCTATTCAGTTTAAAATTTTCATCTTAGATTTTCTTATTGCTTCCACTCTTTGCCTTTCTGATTGATTGATATTCATGCATTGAGAACAAGAGTAATGAATTAATTTTTATGTTTAATTCTGATATAATTACCAAGGATAAATTGACAGAAAGAATTAGGATATCAAGCATATTAAGCTGAATTTTAGTTTTAATTTAGCTAAATTTGGATTTTCTATCTTTATTATGAGATAGAACAGCAGGAATATTTTCTTCAGGGTCATTAAACAAGATTTTGCAATATCTCAGGTGATGGTTATACTTCAGGGGTCCTAGTTGACCACTTTGTTCTATTTTTATGAAAGACTCCTTATTTTCTGGGAGGAAATTTACTCTGAGAAAAATAAAACTAAATAAACTTATATTTGATGTAGTTACACAGATTATGCATCCTCAAATCCTTGAACTCATCCCCAAATACCTTTTCCTCTTATCTACTTACCCATTATTCCATGGTGAAACCCTAGCTTGATAGTATCAGTTGTAACACTTCCATGGTATCCAAGTGTCCCACATCCTAGCCTGCATGCATGACTTTTTAGTACATTTCCTCTGGTCTAGTATTTCAACTCCAGAGGTTTTTGGATAAAAATGATGCCAAACTCAAACAAACAAAACTGCTAAAATTCTTAGCTTCCTTGCCTCTTGACTGAATGATGAATCATTTGTTGTCCTGCGGAAGGCAAGGTGCTCCTGTGTACTGGATTCAATGCATGTTTGATTATTTGATCACATTATATATGCAATTATTCCTGTCCTGTTCAAATCTCCATGATTGTTTCATCTTTAGTAAATCAGTCTTGTCATGGTACAAGCCAGTGCTTGAAAAAACAAGAGAAGAAGAAAAAGCAAATCCCTGTCCATTAATGATGAATGGATAAAGAAGATGTGGAATACATACACAATTGAATATTACTCATCCATTGAAAAAAGAATGAGCTCTTGCCATTTGCGACAACACAGATGGATCTGAAGATATTATGCTAAGTGAATTAAGTCTGAGAAAGATGAATACCATGATTTCCCTTATATGCAAAATATAAAAAGCAAAACAAATGACAACAGAAAAGAGAAGAACTCTCATGGAGAACAAACTAGACTAGAGATTGCCAGAGGGGAGGGGGATGGGGGGAATAGAAGAAATAGGTGAAGGAGATTAAGAGGCACACATTTTCAGTTACGAAATACCTCTTGGAGGTGAAAAGTACACATGTACATACCCATAAACACACACAAAAGGGGAAAAAATGAAATCTCTTAGAACTCTCCATCTCCTTCAACTATTGACTCATTGTTCATTTTTACAGCTATATTCTTACTCTTTTGAATGACTCTGAACAGGCCTTGGACTCCATCATTTCTCTGAAGCAGCAATTAACCTCTAAATGTTGAATCCAATGGTCATTTCTCAGAAGTCATCCTGGCTTGTGGATTTGACACAATTGATTCCCCCAATTAGAAGAACACAACAATTTATAATAAAATCGCTTCTGCCTAAAGTCCCCTATTAGCACAAGATATTCCTGCCCATTTGCCCTGTTATTATAGCACAAGATTCTTTTTCCTATATTCCCTTTTTGTCTTCTTATGGTGTGAGATATCCCTGTCTAATTTTCTATGGGATTAAATACCTGTGCCCGAAAGTGTCCCTGTGTCAACAGAGAGTAAATAAGAACCATTTAACTATAATGTAGTATAATCTTGTAAAGAGATTCTTCAAAAATTCTAGTCCAAGATTGCCATGTGTTTATTGGCCATTTGTTATCCATGAATATATAGGCTAAAAACATTTCTCAGTTTTATTCTGCATTTAGTTTCATGTCAGATGACTATGTTCTGGTCAGTATTACCTAGGAAAAAGTATATTTAGTTCTTCAGGCCTAGACATAATGATTCCTACATGCTTTTCTATATTCGCTATTGCCTGCTGTGGTGGCTACCCAGACCATGTGTTTGAGATGATAGCATCACACATCTTCCTTATCTATCATGTATCTATCTATCTATCGATCGATCGATCGATCGATCGATCTATCTATGGGTGCTTGGACTGCTTCCATGTCTTGGCTATACTGTAAATAATGCTGCAGTAAACATATGGGTATGTATATCTTTTCAAATTGGTGTGTTCATTTTCTTTAAGTAAATACCCAGTAGTGGAATTATTGGATCATATGGTATTCCCATTTTTAATTTTTTGGAGAACTTCCAGTACTGCTTTCCACAGTGGCTATACCAATTTACATTCTCACTAATAGTCCATAAAGGTTCCTTTTTCTCCAGATCCTTGCCAACACTTGTTATTTTTTTGTCTTTTTGATTCTAGCATTCTGACAGGAATAAAGTGATATCGTGTTTTGGTTTATATTTGCATGTTCCTCATGATTTGGGATATTGAGCATGTTTTCATGACTCTATTGTCCATCTGTATGTCTTCTTTGGAAAAACGGTCTATTCAGGTCTTATGCTTAATTTTTAATTGGATTCTTTACAGTATGCAAATTATGGAAGCAGCCCAATTACTCGCTGATAGATGAATGGATAAAGTAGATATGGTGTATATACACAATGGAATATTATTACTCAGCTACAACAAAGGATGGAATGAAATCTTGCCATGTGCAACAACATCGGTGGATTTAAAGGGTATTAAGCTATGTGAAATATTTCAGATAAAGACAAGTACCATATGATTTCAATTATGTGGAATCCAAAGTAAAACAAAAAGAAGAATCAGACCTATAAATACAGCAAACAAACTGATAATTGCCAGAGGGGAGGGGAATGGTGGAGGAGCAAAATGGGCAAAATGGGTGAAGGAGATTGAGAGATACAGTTAGGAAATGAGTAAGTCATAGGAATACAATGTGCAGAAATATAAGGAATATACTCAATGACATTGCAATAGCACTGCATAGTGGCAGATGGCAGCTACACTTGTGATGAACATGGCATGATGTGTAGAGTCATTGAATCATTATGTTGTGTACCTGCAACTAACATAGCACAACATATAGTTGTGTGTCAACTATACTCAAATTTAAAAACAAAAAATAAAGATGACAACACAAAATGACAGTAGGTAAGAACACAGTGCCATTTCTTGGAGAATCATACAAGTACTGAACTGTGATTTAATAAATAATCTGTTGTTAAGACACAGATTTGGAGGTTAACTCAATATCTATATATTAGAGGCGCCTATCTAACTGCCGTCTGAAATTCCCTTCTTGGAATTCTAATTAGTATCACAAATTGAAACAACCAAAAACCAATTCTTTGTTTTTAGTTTTGTTCTAAAAAAATATGTTGTTCCCACAGTGTTCCCTCATTTTTTTCAATGCAGTTTCAGCCAAAAACCTTCAGTGAGTTTGCCTCCTCTGTGCTCTCATCCTATACATAGCATAATTAAATTATTTTGGCTAAAACATTAATATTTATAATCTCTATCCAAACACTTTTCCTTCCCTTTGTCATTACCCTAACCATATTACTTCTTACCTAGTACTTCTTACCTAGACTTCTAACTGATCTATTTGTTTTGAATACACCATACTTCTGACCAAATCCCTATAGTGAGTTTTCATCTCTTTTAAACTGGCATCCATACCATAGCCTAAAAGTCTGTACCTGAAATTGCCCTGATCTCCTAAGGCAACATCTGCAGGAGTCTTGGGAAAAGATTTTAGGGACCTAAGAATCAGGTACAGCTTGGGAGGGATGGATAGAAGCAGCCAGCAAGATTTTGTATGAATGTGTTTCACCTTGCTTTTGAATGGGCAGTTTCTACAGACATATAATAAGTAATATGGAAGATACTAGTGCAAGGTCGCAACCCTATTTCTAACATGTTTGTGGCATTCTGTGTATTGTCCATGGTCTCCAAGGCCAAATTTAATTACAGCAGAGGCCACAAAAATATCAATTATCATCATGAAGCAGGGATATTTTAGAGATCTCTAACTGGGAAGAAAAATACTGTAAATCTTTACATGTGATGCTACAGTTATAAAAACATTGAAATCAGAAACGTGATACATTTTATGAAGATTATTTTGTCAGCTGGTCAGTGAGATAAATTGAAAGATTCAAGGCTAATGATGTGAAAAGACTTAGCAGTCTCCTCTAGGAATCCAGCTAAGAAATAATGAGGATTTGAATCTCTGTAGAGCAATGATGTTATAGAGGAGGTGACTGATATGAAAATTATTAGAGAAGAAAACTTACTAGAATTTTGTGATTTGGGGGAAGATTAGACATTGGACAAAAAGAAGGAAGGGACTACAATAAGAAATAATACCAGCTTTTGGAAATTTGGTGGCTGGAGCAACCATTATCTGATGTGGGGTCTGTGAGAGGTAGAAAGCATTTTATCACATATATTTCCAAGGATCATTCTAACTTAGATTGCAAACATCAGCTTGGAAATTTAACTGCTACTCATAATCTAAATTTCAGTAGGGGCAAATGAAAGTTGGTAATATATATGGTCTGAAAAACATTTTATCCATTACAACTCATTTTTCTTATTGTTCTGACCACATGAGTGAACAGCTTAACATACCACACACAAAAAAGGAAAATAAAAACAATATTGAGAGAAATACAAGGCCTATGATTTGTGTAGCAGTTGGATAGTTGTTTTGCCTATAGCTTTTAAAGTAAATATCTAATACCTTTTCATCTTAAGTTAAGCACAATTGCTAGATATAATTGTCCATAATAACTAATTTGGGACATGCACACGCACAAATACATGCATTCACACACACACACACACACACACACACACACAAGCTTATATTTCAGCCTTTCACTCAAAAATCACTGATGGGAGTTGTAATTCAGGCCACTGTCATACAGCTGAAAAAAGATGTGAAATACAGGTGCTCTAAAATGCAAGATACCATCATGGGAGAAAAATGAAACGAACATTCTAATTTTGTAAGATCAAGACAAAACTCAGTAAACTTTTCTTTCTCAAGTGTATTAATAATTAGTATCTTCATTTACCAGTTAGTTCCTATTTACTTCTCACAACTAACTATATGTTCTCATTGCTTTACCAGGCTATCTAATCATCTTATTTAAAAAATAATATTAATAGAAAATCAATTTAATTCTCTTGTGGAATATGTCTGCTAGAAGAATCTGAATTAAAAGCAAAATAGACCCAATACAGCAGAACCATGATGCCACATTCTGTGTCTTGATAGTGGAAGGGAGATGGTAATAAAAGACTACAACTATTACTACTAATACCATTAATGAGTGTAAGTATGAATTGCCTAGATGCCAAGTGCTCTTCTAAATGACTCATGCTTATTATATGGCAATCCCCAGAATATTCTTAGGAGGCAGTTGTTTGTTTTGTTTTATTTTTACATGAAATGGATTTTTAAATTAAGTTTCTCAAGGATAGACAGCTGGTCAGTGATGGGACTCAGTTTTAAAACCAATGATAATATTTTTCATTTGTGATATTTTTAATATTTTGTTGATAGTAATCATTTCTGACTTTGGTCTTTATGATATTTAATACCAATGATTTTAAGATTTACTTACAAAATATGCCTCAAAGAGTTCATACTGCTATTTAATTGTTCCTTCAAGCAGTTAGATCAAGTGGGAATACTACTTCTTATAATAGTAGCTGACATAGTTTTGATCTCTTATGTGCTTTGTTTCATCTAAAGTAGTGATACCCAAGCTTACCCCTAGACATTCTGGCAAGATTTCTGTGGAGTGATGCTTAGGGACTGACGTGTGTGTGTGTGTGTGTGTGTGTGATGTAAATGGTAAAGGTATTTAAAAAACAATGTCCAGATAGTTCATTATATAATTAGTAACATATGTATATACATAGAATAATATATATATACATAGTCAATAATATAGTTTAATTATATAGTTAAATAGTTAAATATCCAGATATAAATGCAGTCAGAATAGGAAACCACTAATTTAGAGATTTAATTTGAATATTTGTTACAGAGCTTATGTTCTCTTAGTAGAATGAAGAAAATTTAAAAAGTAAGGTATAATACAAACATCTGAGAGTGGCTCTGATGTTTTGTATATTAAGAAACTTACATTTGTAAGTAACTCCCATATATCTTCCCAAAGTGGTTGCATATTTTCTCAATTTCACCAGCAATGAATGAGGAAAAAATTATTCCATATCTTTGCCATATCCTAAGTAGGTAGTCATTTATTTTTTTTAATTTTGTAAAGTTTATTTATTTATTTTGATAGAGACAGGTAGAGCATGTGTGAGCAGGGGAAGGACAGAGCGACAGGAAGAGACAGAATCCCTAAGCGGCTCCACTCTGTCAGTGCAGAGCCCAACATGGGGCTCATGAAATATGAGATCTCATGAAATATGAGATCATGACCTGAGCCAAAATCTAAAGTCCAATGCTTAACCAACTGAGCCACCCAGGTGCCCTAGTCTTTTAAATATTATATGTCTTGTTGGGTGTAGTGGTAACTTAGTGCAGTTTAATTGGCATTTTCTTGATGATTAGTGGTAATGATCATACTTTTATCTGCTCGTATGATACTTCTATACATTTCGTGAAGTATGTCTTCAAAACATATTTTAACCGAGTTGTTTGTCTACTTATTATTGAGTCATAGTGTTTCACATATCTTCTATATACAAATTATCTGACATCTCCAAGTACTTTGATTATACTCGTCATAGCAAATGACTTTAGTGTAATAAATATGACATATTCCTCGAGAACAAAGACATATTCAGAGCATTACAAAAGATCCAGATATCCTAAGTTCAAGGTTTCTGTCTTATAATGCAACTCAGTGCAGATGCTGGTGTCATCTCACTCTCCTTACCTATAGAAATCTGTGCTTTGCAGGTTGGTGAGAAATGCTGGTACTCCAGCTATTTCTATTCCCATTAGTAAACTGTACTTTGACTCAAGAAGCTCCTGCCAGCCACCAGCATCTGTGAAACCATGCCAGCCTAACTTGTTAGCTTGTAAGTAGTTTAAAATCTCAGAATTTTTACAGTTCTTGACAGTGACTTCAGTTACTAGAGAGATATTTGCAATTTATTTAGATTTCTCCATCAAACCTCTCTCCTGGCCTTAGAAAGATTCCCAAAGAAATTTGAGGGGGGGAAGTCACATCTCTCAGTCTTGGTTTTTAGAAGACTCTGGCACTAATGGAAGAGATCTGATGCTACACTGTAATCCCATTCTTATGTGGTTGTGTCCGAAAATTGGGGGGAAAGCCATCCTAATGATAAGAATGTTAGTGTGGATTTTGCTACTCACCTTCCTTGGTATAGAATATGACCCGAAGTAAAATATGCACTGTGTTATAGATAGTAATTGTTTGATGTATGGTCATGAACTTGTTGACTTGGAGCTCTGTGACAGTTTTATGTCAATAGTAACATAGATATTGAGAGCATATTTAATGTTTTATCTGAATGTATGCCAAGTTAGCCCACTGTAAAAGAGAACCTTCATCATCAGGAATACCAAATATGCCATTATGTGGTTGGCACCTTGTTTTCTCAGCCCTACTGTACTTGTTCATTAAGTCATAACTAGCCATGATATCTATCAGCTTTTCTGAGCTGATCCACTTATATGCCACTTCTCCACGAGAGAATAAGCTGGCTAACTAGTGGCGAGCTGGTTACATTAAGTCTCTTCCAAAATTGACAGAACAGTAATTTGTTCTTGGAAAAGTGAATTAAACATAATAATAAACAAATTAATCTCACTTTTCTTGGTTCTGATGCTTCTGTTTACTTTTTTATAACTGGATTTAGTGACTATCCTATTCATTGTCTGCTCCCTCACACAACATCACTTTTGACAAATCAATTCTTTTATAGCAAAAGAGGTAAGGAACACCTCATGACAGTTAGTAGTCTTAGTATATACATTTCATCTAGAAAGAGTTGTATTAGAATATTGAAATGTCAGTGAAGAGCCAAAAATTAAGTCCTCCATTAAGAGAAACCTCGGGCTGCACGTAGCCCCAGTCCCAGTCCCAGGAAAAGCCTCAGACTGTTCAAGGCTAAAGCCATCCTCAGACCGCCCTCAGTTCAGCTAATCAAAAAGAAAAAAAATAGGAACATTCCTATAGTCTGAGTCAAGGCTGGAAACTGCAGATACAAACTAGCTCCTTCCGCTTCTGTACCATTGCTTAAGGCTTGAGTTTCAGCCTCCCCGGAACTATCAGGCAGCTGCACACTGCCCAAGGCCGAAGAAACTGGCCACCACATCACTCCACCACACTACCTTGGCAACACCTAATCAGGAAAGGCCAGCAGCCACCCTCCGCCTTACAAGGAAGGGCCTAAGGAGAGAGAAGTTAACCTGTTAGTCGCCGAACAAGACTCTAGACTCGCTCTATGATTGGCTAAATTCAAAGGTATCCTAAATGTTGTAATTGGATCCGCCAAAAATCTGATAGCGGGAACCAATCAAATATGATATATGTTCATATTTAAATATTAACCAATGACAAACCTGTAACCATAGAGATCTCCTGTCCCTCCCCACGACTTGTTTACTCCTGTCTATAAAAAGGCTGCAAAGGCTTTGTTCAGGGCCTCTCAGCGTCACCGGCAACGAGTGCGCGGAGGTCCGGGTTCGAACCTGCAAATAAACAACCCTTGCCGATTGGCTTTGACTCTGGTCTCTGGTGGTCTGTTTTTGGGGGTCTCTCGAACTCTGGGCGTTTCATCAGTTATGCTGCCAACCAGGAAATAGTATTTACATGCTCAGGCACTAATCTATAAAAGAGGACTGTGCACCTAGAACTTGTGACTAAAATACAGTGCTTGTTTTGGTCTCAGAACACAGATGTAAGAACTAAGAGGTGTTAGCAGAATGCTCTTTCCCTACTATTTCTAATTATAGTCTCAACTATCTTTCTTAATTGTCTCAATTTTACCCTCTTATGATGTAGAAATATTATTTCCTCTGAGGTTAATAGTGCTTCCACTATGAAACACAACAATGGTTCCACCACCCTAGACAGTGAGATTACCTCCTTCCTATTTTGATTTTTTCATGTCATCTGGCCATTTGGAGTTCCTGATGCCGCTGAAACATAACCAGTGGCTGTGGTGATTAATCTTGATTTTCATGAAACAGTAAGAATGCTCTAGGGTAAAGGATGCATGTCTGGAAGACAGAAGATTCTCCTGGGCACCCACAGGTAGCCCTAGTGATTGATAGATTTTGTGCCTGTCCTTTTGAGGAAAAGGGTAATTATCTATTCATTGTACAGGGATACTTGTACCATACAAAATGGAAGCATGTTTTTGGTTATTATTGTTTCTGTACCTTAATGTGTGTAGAAGGGTGTTTGAAAGCATAGCATCCAAAGGGACAAGCTGAGTGTGCAGGATGCTTTCTTTTGTAGGAAAAGCTACCCTTGCCCCTCTGATATCTTGCTGTGTAGGAAGACCTGGAAACATAGAAACAACATTTCCCAGACTCCCTTGACTGAAAGATTCCAAATCAAAAGCATATATGTAAGGTTCGGAAATTGGAAGAAAAGCAAAAGCTATTGTTCTACACGGGCAGACATAGTTAAGTGGGAAAATGGAAGAAACTATGTTTACAGTGGCTTCCTGGACATCTTCACTGAATCACTTAAGTGATGCAGGCAGTCAGGTCACTGAACGTAACTTCCCATGACTTCTACACTTTCAGATTGTCCTCGTTTACTTATGAGATCTCGTTACGTATGAGATCTCTTCCCAGTTCCTTTGCAATAGTTTTGAAAGCAACAGATTTCCCCTGTAAATCCCATTTTAATAAAATACCTGGCATCTTTTCTATTCTTATAACAAAATCTTGATTTATATATCAGTTGTATCTGTTTTGGAAATCAATAGTTTATATATAAACTCTAAATTGCAATATTTTGCTGAGTAGCATGTTGAACTCCATGCACAGATACATTAATTGTACTCTTTATGTCAGAGATTTTCAAATTCTTAAGTAGACCAGCATCATCTGTAATACTCATTTGAACAGATTTCTGTATCTCCCTCTCAGATTCGGTTCCCATAGATTTAGGATGGAGTGCACGAATTTGGATTTCTCACAAATTCCCAGGTAACGTCAATGCTGCTATTTCATGGACCATATTTAAGAAGCACTGTTCTCGCTATATTTTAATCCTCCATTGGCTTCTCTTCCTTCTCAAATAAGTACTTAATGGACTGTTTTACAATTATTTAAGGGATCTTATATTTTCTTTTTCTTTTCTAATTCAGACTTAACTAGTTGTTACCAATTCCTCAAGGTCTCCTTCCTCCGCTAGCTCACTTACCCGACCCTAACAGTCTCTGATTTAAATCTTTGCATTATCAACTAGTTATTTTAATGAAATATATCTGTGGGAATTCATAACCATGAAACTCTTGTGTTAAAGTGATCTATAATGAAATAAGCATAGTGTACAAAACAAGAATCTCAATTTGGAGGTGATGTGTATGTGTACTTCTGTGTGGGTATGTCAGTTTTTCAGACCTGCCCTAATATTCCTGAATGCTCTGCTTTTTTAATCTAGGCTTTATGATTGTTCTTCAAAGATGCATTTCCTTGAAGTCACATCAGCTATGTAAATTAGTCAATTCGATTTAACAGTCAATAAAGTTGATTAGGTGGTCCTATGAAGAAGTGATTATTAACTCTGAATGTATAATTTGTCCTATAGCAGTTCAATATCCTCTAAGGAACTTTTCTTTCATAGATTTTATTTCATTTCAAGGTGGAACAAAACTGATCGACTTCATTGATTGGAGCTAATATAATATGAAGTTTAAAACATAAAATGTGACACTGATCCACCGCTTTGGATCCACTGCTTTGGACGCCACGATGGCGTCACACAGAGAGTTAAGGTAATATGTCTCTTTCAGCTCTCTTGTCTAAATGGTAATGATTTTACTAACTAATAATAAGTATTCTTAATACATGTTATCATGATTCTAAATGGAAATGATTTTACTAACTAATAATAAGTATTCTTAATACATGTTATCATGATTCTAAATGGAAATGATTTTACTAACTAATAATAAGTATTCTTAATACATGTTATCATGAGTAGCTATAAAATGCTTAGAGGTTTTAATAAACATTCGTTCTTAGATAAGATAAACAGCCTAATGTGGTCAGATAAGACTTTAAATATAAAATGTCTGGATTTTACACTGTATTTTCTGATTACAAAAAGTAACCACAGAAATTTATAAATACAGAAATTAATAGTGGAACCTGCCATATTAGCTTGTAAACATACTTTATCTCAAGTAATAGTGTACATTTGTTGGTCACAGGATTTGCCAAATTTAATCACATTATTTACACAAATATTTTCTTTTATTATTATTTTTTTTTACAAACAGTTTATTGTCAAATTAGTTTCCACATAACACCCAGTGCTCATCCCCACAAGTGCCCNGTCTTGTATTTCAACGTTTACTTCCTTCCCCAGTTCGGGGAAGTTCTCTGCTATAATTTGTTCCAGGACTCCTTCAGCACCTTTCCCCCTCACTTCCTCTCCTGGGATTCCTATGATATGGATATTGTTGCCTTTGACCATGTCGCTGAGCTCTCGAACTCTTCTTTTGTGTTCCTGGATCAGTTTGTCTCTTTTTTTGTCAGCTTCTTGTTTTTCTATAATGGTGTCTTCTAAATCACTTATTCTCCTTTCTGCCTCTTCAATCCGCGCATTGGAAGCTTCTAATTTATTATATATCTCATTTATCGCATTTTTTAATTCTTCATGCCTATTTTTATTTTCCATTCTGTCTGTAGCCATGGTTTCTTTGATGTCCCCTATGTTTTTTTCAAGCCCAGCTATTAATTTTACCATTATTATTCTAAAATCTTGTTCAGTTATGCTGCTGATATCTGTTTTGAGCAGTTCATTAGCTGTCATTTCTTCTTGGAGTTTCTTTGGAGGAGAGGTCTTTCGTTTCGTCATTTTAGTTAGCTTTCCGGCTCTTGTTGGTTTTAAAGACCTGTTATGCTCTCTGTTTCTATGAGCGCTGGTATATCCAAGAAGACTCTTTGACTTTCCAGGGCCTATCCTTTCAGAGAGTGTTTTTTGAATGGTATCCCCTGGTCTCTCTTGTTGGGACCTTGGTTATTTTATTTTCCTATTCGTAGTGATATTTGGGACTCTCCACCTTGTGTACTCTAGCTTGTTTCTTGAGGTAGCCCTGGAAAAGAAAACAGACAGACAAACACACAGGGAGCAGGAGCACACAAACGCACAGGCTAATTCAACTAACATGCAAAGCGAGAGGGAAAACGAAAAAGTTAAGAGAAAAGACGGAGGAGGGAGGGCGAATAATAGGGAGTATAAAATACATAAAAGGGTCAAAAAGGAGAAAAGAAAAGGAAAAAAGAAGAAAACCGATGGACAACGAACGGTTTAAAGCATATAACCGGATTTCCCAGCTACAGTTAAATAGCCGTGTGTATGCAGTGCTGGTTGAAGAGCATAGAGAAAGAGAGAGAAGGCAGGGCAGGATGAAGCAAAATTGGAAACAGAATGAACAGGCAGAAGGGATACGAAGCTTTTTTCAAAGAGGTAAAGGGTAGAATATGGTTGGACAGGTGAGAGAAGAATTCTGGTATTATCCAGAGAAACTATATAATCTAATTACTCCTGAGAGAAAGAGATGAAAAGGTCGGGAGGTGTAGAATTTACATTTACAGAATGGACTAAATNGACCTCTCCCAGCCAGCCGGGAGCCCGCACAAAGCAGCAAATTGCGAGTGCAGCCCCTCCTGGGCGACTTGGAGCGTGGAGGGGCCTGACGCGCAGGTATTTTGTGCGCAAAGATTTTCTACACCCCGAGTGGAGGTTTTTCCCCCGAGCGGAGGTTTTTCTGTTTCGGACTCTCTTTTTCCCCTTTCACTCCCCACAGAGGGGGTGGCCCGTCTCTCCAGTCCCCAATTCAGGCCCAATTTTTACTTCCCCAGTTCGCACTCACGTTAGAAGCTTTCTCAGTGGAGTCTGTGTCCTTTCTCTCCCAATCTCTTGGGTGTGGTACTGTTTCCTATGGCTTCAGATCTTTTCCGTGTGATGCCTGGGCGCGAGTGCAGGTACGGAGCACCCTACTTCTCCGCCATCTTGCCCCTCCCCTTGCTTCCTTTCTACACAAATATTTTCTAAATATTAAAATTAAAATCAAAATATTAAAATATGTATTTTCTAAGTCTCAGAAAAAAAAAATAGGTCTCTGGGGAAATTGAGCCCTGTTGCCAAATTCACAGCTGGCCGCATTCTCCTGGAAGGGTAGGTTCTCTAAGAGGGCCTCAGGTTTCCAGTCCACTCTCCGCAGAAAATAAACTCCATTCATTTTCATGATTGTCTCAACTTTCTGTGTACCTGTATTTTAAAAATGTGTTTTAGGAATGCTCAATGTTGGGGCACCTGGGTGGCTCAGTTGGTTAAACATCCAACTTCAGCTCAGGGCATGATCTCATGGTTCATGAGTTCGAGCCCCGCATCAGGCTCTGGATCCTGCTTTGGATTCTGTGTCTCCCTCTCTTCCGCCCCTTCTCTGCTCCCACTCTGTCTCTCTCTGTCTCTCAAAAAATAAATAAACCTTAAAAAAATTTTAGAATGTTCAGTGTTTTAGGTCTAGGTCCAGAAATGCAGAACCTGTGACCAGGATCCAAGTGCATCAGCTTTGTTGGGAGAGTATTCTTCAGGGAACACCTACAGGGGAAGAGACAGAGCAGGATTTGGTCTTACATAAAGTCTATCTTTGGTCTTATCCACAGAGAGACTCTTTTGGACTATCAACAACTGGTCTATTTTTATCACCATACATCAGGTAGCCATTGACTAAGGGCTGCTGTTGGCATTGGAACATCCCTGGTGTCCCCTCCATTCAGCAGGAGACAGTTCTCCAGTGAAGGTAAACCTATGAGGTGCAGCAGCTGACAGGATCAGACAAAATCAACTGTTCAGAGATTTAAGTTTCGTTCCCTTACTTCAATACAGCACCTTGTAGTGATGAAGGTACAGTTTAGTGTTGAAGAGTATAAATGCTTGAAGCGTGTGCCTGAATTAAAATTCAGACTCTACCCCTTAGAGATTGTTAGGGGTAGGTTAACTTTTTGTGTCTTACATTTATAATATCTTCATCACAGTACATTTGTAAAGGTTAAATAAGGCTATAAATGTTAAGAATTCAAAACTGTCCTGAATTAAGCAATATATAAATGTTGTCCATTACCATTATTATTTTTAATTCTTTATGAAAGTTAATGGGTAACCAGAAAGTGTATTAGATTAGGTACCCACCCCCCTAAATAGAATACTGAACATGCTTCTTTGAAAGCTGGCTTTATAATTAAAAGTACTGTATTAGGTATCTTTTAACATATTCATAATAAATTAATATTTTGTTCATTTCTTCCAGATGGTAATTTTGATTATTTTCATTTTTTAAAGATTTTTAATGTTTGTTTGTTTGTTGAGAGAGAGAGAGGGAGAAAGAGAGAGAGAGAGCATGAGCTGGGTAGAGGCGGAGAGAGAGGAAGACACAGAATCCCAAGCAGGCTCCAGGGCTGAGCTGTCAGCACAGAGCCTCACCTGGGACTTGAACTCACCAATGGTGAGATCATGACCTTAGCCGAAATCTGTTGCTTAACTGACTGAGCCACCCAGGTGCCCCTGATTATTTTCTACTTCAGCAATTGTTAACAACTTTGCAATAAAGTTTTCCAAATAATTGTTATGGAGAAAGAATTATATTTTTATTAAAAACCTAAAACTTGAATTTTTATGGGAAAGCATATTTTAAAGTTTTAGGTGACTTTTATCAGATAGTCTTCTGGAATATTCAACAATATTTTACTATAAGTGTATTATAATGCTTAATTCCCATCAAAATATACACTTTCCATCCATGTACATACTATATATTTTTTCTTTTTGTAAATCTAGTAGGTTAAAAATATCTTTCATATTTCAATACTTTTCAATAACATAGTAAAAAAGATCAACAACAGAATTCTGTCAAATTCTGTTGTTGATCTTTTTTACTATGTTATTAAATATTTTCTATGGCTTCTATTCTGTTATGTACATTTGTAAGTTTTCCGCATCAGTTGTGTATAATTATAACTAATTAGTCTCCATTTATTAAATTAGAGGCATTTTCATATGTTAATATGTTGACCATTCTATATCCATGCTGTAATGACTCTTATAATTTTGAAAACTCCTATAATTTTAGAAACTTCAATACTGGATTAAAGTGGTTGCAATTGGTATCTTCATTTTTTTTTTCATGATATATATCATTTTAGCCTTTTTAAAAACAAGTATTTGATTTTATTTTCTCTAGTGTAGTTCTTTTTATTCTATTTTTTATTTACCTTTTTATTTTCTTCCTTCCACAGGTTTACCTAACTTCTTAATACGGATATAAGTTCATGAACTTAACATTTTTTTTCTCACTAATATTTGCCTCTAAGGTTATATGATTTAGCAGCATTGAAAACATAAGTATTAATATGTATTCTTTTTCTTATCATCAGTTAAACAATTTATATTTTCGATTAGGTTTCTTTGATTAATTTTATTTTTGATTAATTAAATTGTGATTAATTTTTATTTAATAGAATAATTTGCTAATTTACCAAATTATTCCTGGTTTGTATATTGGATATTCTAGTTATATATTGGATGCTAATTTCAAATTAATTGTTTTGTATACCAAAACATACATTTGTAGGTATTGTAATTTGTTTTCTGGACAATGTATGGTCAATTTTTTTTCAAATGTTTTGTATATTTTGTGAAAGAACATAAATCTGATGATACTAAATCTATGTCTCTATGAATTTCTGGGTAGTTTTTGCTTCAAATTTCTTAAGTCATATGAATATGCATATCCAAATTTAGTATGTTGTACCTTATATTATTACTAGTATGGTTTGTTAGGAATTATATCATCCCTAAATATCTTAAATGTAACAGATCTGCATTTTAATTGGTACTTTTACTATCACCTCAAGCACTGCATCAAACTGTAGATAACCTATTCCACTATCCATCATGAATATTCTATGACTGTCCTGTATTTTACTTAAATATATAACTCAAGTCCCAGTTAAATTATAATAGAGTAGTTTTCCAATTGTTCACACTATCATAGTGATTTGCATACATTTACATGAATATCTATACAAATATATAAATTGCATATATTTTACATCTGTAATCCAGTGGCAATTTCTCTAAGGTTTTATTCCTGTGTTTTGAACTAAAAATTTCTTTAAAATTTCTTTCTTTATTTTTATATGGGGGCCACTGGGGGTCTTAATTTTTTGATATCTTTCTATAAGTTTGAAAAACTTTAAGCTGTTATCTATTATTGAATTACTTCCACCACATTGTCCACTTTGTTTCTTACTGAGAAATAATTACATGTATATTAAGCCTCTGTAATCCTGTCTCCTCATATCTGAGGAGAACATTCAAAAATCAGCTCAAATATCACCTTTTGAAATGGTTTCTTAATTTTTTTTTATTTGAGTGAGAGAGAGAGAGAGAGCACAAGCAGGGGAGAGGGGCAGAGGGAAAGAAAGATAATCCAAAGCAGGCTCCCTGTGAAGCTCCACATGGGACTGGATCCTACAACCCCAGGATCATGAGCCTACCTGAAATCAAGAGTTGGGCACTTAACTGGCTGAGCCACCGAGGCAACCCTGAAATAGTTTCTTATACTCTTATTTATATGAGCCCTTTCTCTCACTTTTTTGAGAGAGAGAGAGACAGAGACAGAGCACAAGTGGGGGAGGGGCAGAGGGAGAGTGAGACACAGAATCTGAAGCAGGCTCTGGGGTCTGAGCTGACAGCACAGAGCCTAACATGGGGCTCAAAGCCACGAACCATGAGATCATGACCTGAGCTGAAGTCAAGGCTTAATCTACTGAGCCACCCAGGTGCCCCATATTAGACCTTTCTCTTAATCTTCCTAAGATATTATCTGACTTATTTATTTAGTAGTTACTAGCTCCAGTCCAACGTTAATTATATGAGGAAAAAGATTTAACACATTTTGTTCTTCAGTTACACCTATCCTGAGGGCATAAGAAACTAACAAATACTGAATATGCTCTAATAAATAGAGGTTGGTGAGAAAAACATAGTTATTGTTAAAAGTTAAACTAATCTGGTGCGCCTGTGTGGCTCAGTAGGTTAAGCATCCAACTCTTGATTTTGCCTTAGGACGTGATCTCACAATTGGTGACATCAAGTGCCTAATGGGTCTCCCTGTGCTGACAGCCTGGACCCTGCTTGGGATTCTCTCTCCCTCTATCTCTGCCCCTGCCCCACTCGTGCACTTTCTCTCTCTCTCTCTTTCAAAATAAATAAACTTAAAAAAATATTAAACCAATTTAAGATCAGACAGGTAACGAAGTGTAGTATATTTCAAGAGACCATATCAAAAACTAACTTTGTCATTTAATAAATCTGTCTTTAGCAAATCACTTACTGTTTGAACTTCAGTTTCTTTATCTGTAAAATAAGGATTAATAATAATGTCATCAAATATTATACAATTACATTAACAAATGTTCACATATCATTTAATATAATTCCTGCCACATAAGTAAGTTTTTTTTCTAAATTTCTTTTATGTTTTATTTATTTCTAGGAAAGAGAGAGAGAGACAGTGTGAGCAGGGGAGGGTCAGAGAGAGAGGGAGTCACAGACTGAAACAGGCTCCAGGCTCCGAGCTGGCAGTCAGCACAGTGCCCGACGCGGGGCTTGAACCCACGAACCTCGAGATCATGACCTAAGCGAAAGTCGGACAATTAACCGACTAAGCCGCCCAGGTGCCCCAACATAAGTAAGTTTTTAATTATTTTTGGGCAATGCTAGAATAATATACAGGCATACACTGAGCCAAAATTGTCATTTCATCAATTTGGACATATGATCAAAGTTTACTTTTTTAATCTTAGAGTTGTAGGTAACTTTTGTGAAATGATTAATTATAACAAGTTCATTCAGTTCTTATATCTATTCCAGATGATGAAAATCCAGGACTATTTTTAAAAATTAACTCTCAGTAGTTTGATGGACTCTTACTTTTCCACGTGTATGACTTCATCATGGGCAGCTTAATAACCTGTTCTATGATTTCATTTATGTTTATGATGCAAACATTATTCTAAGCAGGCTTTTACTCAGTAGTGTTCCCAGACTTACTTTTAATGTTAAAATAATATCATTCAGAACTTTAAAACTGCATTTTAACTGAGAACAAACTGAAGGCTGATGGGGGTGGGGAAGTGGGGAAGGGGGTGATGGGCGTGGAGGAGGGCACTTGTGGGGCTGAGCCCTGGGTATTATATGGAAACCAATTTAACAATAAACTATGAAAAAAAAACAAGAAAAAAATTTAAAAAATGAAACTGCATTTTAACCCAAGAGCCATGCTAATATTATCCATTTCTATCAAGTGCAAATTCTGTAAAGCAAGCTCCAGCTTGGTATTAAAATTAGACTCTCCTTCAATGTTTTCTTGTTGTCTGTCAAAGAATAGGAAGTTTAGCGCAATAGAGATGTGAAAAAATGCATATGATTATTATCATCTAAGTAATTAACAGTGTCAACATAGAAGTCATAAAGAAATATGCCACAGT
>NW_027528871.1:476669-485320 GCF_008692635.1 Crocuta crocuta
TCAGTAGGCATAAAGCCTATTTGTTTAATGGCGTATTTTAACACAAACAAGGAAACATATTTTGTGGCAAGAATCTCAATTAATTTGTTTTTGGTCAAGCTGTATTCCTTTCTAAATTTAAAAACAACAGCAATCAGAATATTTAAAATAATTATGATCATTCACATTACTCACTACCCATTTTAAAACGCCAGCCATCTTAATCACTGAATCATTTCCATGCGACTGGAGCCACGCTGAGAGATTCCATTTATAACAATTTGGATAGCCTCACATTCATTAGGCATATTGTACACAGTACAAATATTTACCACAGTATATGTTGCCCTATACATTTATATATGCTTGTGCTAATAACTATTATTTGAATCTAAGAGACAACACTATTTTGATGAAATTGCTTTTACCTGTCAGCAATCAATTGATAATAAAGGTCTATTAGAGGAAAATATTCTCAATTTGGAAAATCATACAATTCAGAATTGGTTTAAACTATATTAGAAAACAAAGTTAAAAATATTTGTCATTGATTATTATAGTGGTATAGTTTCAGTAGAATCGTTATATCTCTTTCAGGCAACCCTTCAATAAGAGATAAAATTAAACCCATGTTCTTACAATCACAGGGTTATTGGAAGGCTAAAAACTCCAGTCTGACACCAGTTGAGACAAAGTCACATTTATCTAATCCCCCACTGCCTAGAGTATATTTCCACACTTACTCACCTAGATTTTAAATTCCATAATAACAAATACATACATATATATATTTGACAAACTATCATATTAAGGACCAAAATTACTGGATAACCTACTGTATCTTCATTGTCAAAATCTCAATATTATGTCTACTACAGAATTAAAATTTATCTTCATCCAGGGCACCTCGATGGCTCAGTTGTGTAAATGTCCAATTTTGACTCAGGTCATCATCTTACAGTTCGTGAGTTCAAGCCCTGCATGGGGCTCTGTGCAGACAGCTGAATCTGGAGCCTGCTTTGGATTCGTGGTATCTCCCTCTCTCTCTGCCTCTCCTCTGCTCCCACTCTGTCTCTCTTTTTCTCACAAATAAACATTTAAAAAATATTTTTTAAAAAAGAAACAACAAAATTAAGTAGAAGCTTTAAAATATATGTTCATCAAATATTTTTCTCATTTTTGAGTTAAAATAGTATCATGTTTAATATTATCTGATTTGTAATTCTTTGCTAATGCAAATCCACTCTTAGCTCTAAGGCCCCTCAAAACTAGGCCACAACATGGATTTGCCTTGCAATCCGTAATTTACTGGATACCTTCATCTTTGTGTCTAATTACTTCAATTATAAGCAATAAAGAAAGATTCGTAGAGCCCTTATCATCACAAATTGTTTCTATTTCATAAAATTATATGTATGTACTTATATCTACATATATGTATATCATCATCATTTTACTTAAACTTAGGATGAATGTTTTCCTTGGAACATTTATTTTAAAGAATAAGCCCATTAATTGTTTATTTAAAGTTACATATTTTGTCTTAAGTTGGAAATCTGAAAAGTGGCAACTTTAGACGTGTCTCTTTGGGTGTGAATTATTTAGATAGTGTATCTCCTCTCACTACCCTCCAGTGTCTTATTCCTGATGCTTCACAAATCTGCGGTAGTTACTTGTTCTATGTATGCATTTGCATTTGCAATACCTGGTATAAATGGATAATAGTGTTTTGCTTGAAAACAACTTAATACCTTTCTATTTTTCTCTGGGTGAAAACACACATTTGATGTGTTTCTTCCCCATCTGATTTCCTCCATTCCAAATTGTCTTAGGTTTCCTCTGTCCATGCTCTGTTTTTCTGCCATGTTGGAATTCCTTTAATTTTTCTAATGTGCTTTGCAACCTGCATTTCTCTTATTTTTGATTGGTTCTCCATGTCATTTTTTAATTTAATTTAATATGTTCTATTCTCCATGCTTCAACATTATACCCACAACCTAATAGTTGACTGAAAACTCAGATGCCATAAACAATAGTAATAATTAATGATTAATAGGAATAGTCAGTATTTATATTCTCTTACTAAGCACTAGATGGTGGTCCCAGCACTATATTGGAATGTACTCATTTCATTCTAGCTAAATCCTTAAGTAATTGACACTATTATCATCCCCATTTTTATGAACTAAGGTCAAAACAATAAAGTTATTTTCCCCAACTTGTAGGTGGTAATTCAAACTTTGAGATAAAGGTCTCATTCAGGGGCTCATGCTCTTACTACTGATTCATGATCACCATCAGCAACAGCATACCTTTTGAAGATGATAAAAATAATTTTAAAGTAACACTCACTAAGAACTTATAATATTATGGACTCTGTGTACAATATATTCATATTTTCACTTCATCTTTGCATGAACACTCCAGAAACTACTTTTTTAGTAAAAGGAAAAAGGTAGTGGTTCTTTGGTATCATAGTAATTCCTGTTATTTTTTTCCTCAAAGAATTTAAATGCACATTTTTATTAAAAACACAAGCAACTTGACGTCTCTTTTTTTTTAACTTCCTAAAATATAGAGACATTTGTTTTCATGATACCTTAGCCACCGAAGCTGATGTTTCATGTTCAATCTTCACCTCAACTATTACTGTGCCATCTTTTAAATCAGAATTCCTTCAGAGCAGCCTCGGAAACCTTCAACTTCCAAAAGAAGATATATATTTTTTATTTTCTCTATAAAACTTTCTAAGCAACTAAAGTTTTCTGGATAAAAGCCCATTTCCGGGTGGCTCAGTCGGTTAAGTGTCCGACTTCGGCTTGGGTCATGATCTCACGGTTCATGGGTTCGAGCCCCGCATCAGGCTCTGTGCTGACAGCCAGCTCAGAGCCTGGAGCCTGTTTCAGATTCTGTGTCTCCTTCTCTCTGACTCTCCCCTGCTCACGCTGTCCCTGTTTCTCTCAGAAATAAATAAAACATTTAAAAAATTTTTTAAAAAGCCCATTTCTGCCCATTCACTATAGAAAGAGGGTAATACACCATGACGATGTTACTTTTATTCCATTCGTTCAAGTTTTGTTTAATAAAATAAATTAAAGAATAAAATCAATATGTTAAGGAAATATTATAGAAAAAGATATAACTGTCTAGAGAAGCAAGGGGGGGAAAAACATATATAGAACCCATTTATGATTAAATACTCTTAACAAACCAGGAATAGAGGAGATCATTCTTAATATGAACAAGAGATATATAAAAACCAAAATGGAGCCATTACTATACTTGAGACTGAAACTTCAAACTCTCTTATATATTTAAGCAGACAGCAAGGATATCTGTTCTCACCCCATTGGTGAACATTTTACCAGAAGTCACAGTCATAATCTCATATCTTCAAGTCTTCCTTTTCCTTGACGTTTTATCAGTTTTCTTCACATACTTCCACTTTGGGCGTTCTGACACCAGAACTTCCTCTCACTTTTCCTTGTCTGGTTGCTTCTTGCTTTTTCCCTCTCTTTCAAAATGTATCCTTTTTGTCAATGTTGTTCTTCCTTTAATCTCTACATTCTATTTAGATTATCTCATTGATTTTTATGGCTTTAAAAATATCCTCTTTAAAGATGATTATTGATTTCCATTCCTTGTGCAGATATTTAGAGTCACAGACCCTCCTCATCAGCTGGCATATTTAGATGTCTGACTAATAATATTTTAACATACTAAAAATGCTCATTTCGGTCTCCCCTGAATGAACCTTGCCCCAAACTGATTCTTTCTCTAACTAGGCCATTTATACTGTTACTCAAGTCAGACAACCAGAAGCCAACCTTGATTTCTCCATTTCTTTCACTCATGCTCAGTGTATCCAGGTCTCTTACTCATCGTTATGGAGCTAGGGAGCTAGGTAGGTGATAGAAAGAAAAGGTAGACACATATGTATATTTACATATATAAAGCAAGACATATCATAGATGATACCAAGCATTATTTGTAGATAGTAAAGATATATTCTATTCAAAACACTAAATTACCATTTTAATATTGCATAATTATTGTTCTATTGTCAAGAAGTTCCAACTTATAGGTAATTAAATGCTGTATATTTAAAACATTACATTGACATTATAAGTTCCATGCCAGCATGAGCAATAATCAACCAAGTCAAAATGTAGTTTCAGTGGTTACTTATATTTTTAGAAGAGGAATAAAAATAATATGGCATGCTTTCAACATGGTTACATAAATATACAAATACATCTGTACCTTGTATTCTCAGCACAGAAACAATCTGTGTAGACTCATCTAATTCTGGATTAATGGAGTGATCAGCTTCTGTTTTCTTAACAAATGCAATATGCCATGCAATTTAGCATCCTTGCGGCTCTCAGGATAACTAGAAGCCATTTCAGATGAAAGTAAGACTTTAAAATATTGTGGTGATAGGTGATGCAAGATAATTGTTGCTCAATAATGCAGAAAATAGTCTATCACCAGCATAAATTCTATACTAACACCTGAAGTACATTTCTTTGCCCTGTAATTTATTAGTACAGTTTGCACATTATGCCATGGTTAAATAGCATTAAGAAAATTGCTAGGCTCCAAAACATAAAAATAGATTTAATTTACACCTGTGTTACATGCCCTGTATATTTGCTTCTGTTTAGTATGGTTGAGAACATGAAACTATGTGATTATCCTGCAGTATCAATTTTTATAGATTCAAATTACATAGGGAAAAAAAGTTAACTTTTTCTAAAATGTAATTAAGATTTATAAAGAAACATTCAAGTCCTGCTTTGTTTGATATATATATCCATTTCATTTGTCCTGTAAAAAATTACTGTTTCTCACATAACAAGTAGCAAGAAAAATAAACTCTAAAACCAAGCTCTATTGATGTTGCAAAGCCAATATATAAGAAATAATGTTAGACTATATAGTTTAGAAAACTAAAATCTCTTTTATATCTTTGAAATCTATTTTGCAGAAAAGAATTTAACGACTTCTCATTTTACTTTTCAATTTCACTATCATTAATTCATGGAAACATTTAATACACATTTGACTACTCATACTAAAACTTTCATACCCATATGCATATTTTCATGAAATGAACACTTTATAATAATCTTTTGCTATTTGATTGTTTCCTTTGAGAATTGTGATATTTCCTGCAAATGTTTTTCCCTTTTTTCTTCATTATAGGCTATACCACTTAAAGAAGATAAGAGTCCACAAACTAATTACTTTATGGATCCAGAAAATGAGGGTTTCTCTCTAAGAAACAATGCAAAAATTATAATAGCCTAAAAATGAATTTTAGGTCATAGGAAGAAATTAGTGAGGAAATTGTTCAGTTAGAAAAATTAAACTGAGGAGCAAAATTCTAAGTGTTTCCGATTTTAATGATATTTTCTATATTTTGAAATAAATTCTACAAATTTATTAATTGAAAGGAAACTATCTTTAAATCCAACAGGTTTTATGGGAAAATAAAAACATTACCCTGATGGTTCTTATATTCTCCTTGTTTTACAAATTGGTTACCATGTTGCAAAATTCCCTAGTCTGAACTTCCTGTCAAATTATCTTTGTTCCTGAAGTCTTGTGAGGATACCTTTGAAGGAGAATTAGATGAATACATTCTGGGAATCTAGTGTAGAAAGCATGGTGACATCATAAGCAATAATACTGTATTATATGCTTGGAAGTTGCAAATAGAATATATTTTAAATGTTCCCCCCACAAAAAAGAAATAACAATTATGCAGGTGTAAGCAAACACTGTGGTGGTAATCATCTTGCAAAATATGTGCATCCGATCAACATGTTCACCTTAGCCTGACATAACATTGTAGGCCAATTATATCTCAATAAATCTGGGGAATTTATAAAACAAAAATAAATGATAATAATTAATTAGTGTGTTTTCCACTTTGTCCTGTGGATATTAGGTTTCTCATCCTTTGTTTGATACCATCATTTCTTCTTTAGTGCTGGAATGGTAAACTTCTAAGTGTCATATAATAGATGTATGAGGCAAATGAATTGATATATTATGCAAATACTTCAAAGTCACAAAATCAGTGAAATGTAGATAATTTTCAAAGACATGACTGCCTTAATTAAACCCTTTGCCCTTTACACACTACAGTGTGTTGTCCTCATAATCAGGAAACTACCTAACTTCTTGTGGCCAATAAGACTCCACTAGGTTTTTGATTGGTGTCAAATTTCATGATTTGTTATAAAAATCATAAATTTCATGGTTGAAGTCAGTCTTAGTTTCTAAATTATTTTGTAATGTAGACATTTTCTTATGAGTGAGTGATGACTCATGAAATACCCCAAAAGTAAAATTCTCACTGAGAAGAACTAAAGGTATAACTGATCCGCAAATTTCATCCTTTTAAAATATCAGCATAGATGGTTTTTTCTAGTCCAATATTATGACAAGTATATTTGGTGATTAAATTTGAAGTGATGAACAAAATAAAGCAAGAGTTGTTTAAAATGTTAAAACAGTTTTCACATATAATTTATGTTTTATTTACCTAACTGGGCTAGAATCTTATAGATCCAATCACAGCATTTTTTAATCTTTAGCCTAAAAGAGTACATTACATCACAGAAAGACAAAAAGGCCAGAACACTTCCTAAAATATTCTAAAGGGAATGAATCATGAAAATTAAGACAGAGATAATAAAAATTATATTCATTACATGATAAATATTAACCTGAGATGGTTGCTAGACAAAATAAGAATATAACCAGCTTTACTTATTGATATATAGTCATTCACTCATCTACTCATCGATTCAACAAATCTGTATGAAGTACATGTAAGTTACCTGGGAACCAATGACCATGATAGAGAAGGGTAGTGATTCATTTCAAAGAGCTCAATTAGTTCAACTACTAACCAAAATAATATATGTATTGCCCATTGTGTATAGGTCAAACAATTTCATATGTTGAAATTAATTTTAATACATTAAATCCAGGAATCATTCTTAACTCTCAAATCAAAAATGGTTCTAAAAATCAAAAAGAGTAAGAAAAAATTGGTGGAAGTTCTTGGACTTAAAATGAGAGAAGAGAGACAGCAACTAAGTGGGTCTTCTGAATTTATAAAGAGATTTGCTCAATTTACAAGCTCTGTAGTTATTTGCAGTAATTATGGTAGATTGAATGAATAATCTATTTTCCTTACATTCATTTTGCTTCTGTGCTATTATCATGAAAACAATGTAGTATGAACTCTTATCTTTCTATTGCTTTGAAAGTTCTACTTATCATAGTTGCAAACACTTGTTATCAGGGATTGCTTGTCTGACGACCTCAGAGGACAAGGTTTTCTGCATGGGAAAGTTAGTTACAGATGTGTTGGAAGAAGCATGAAGTGTGCTGAAAGTAAAACTACGCTTTCAAATTTATTAAGTATAACTCTGTTATACTATTATCTTTAAACTACTCTACAAAAGTTGAAGCCTGGCCAGGGAAGTCTGAGTATTTATACCAACTTGAAATGGACCCGTGCAAGATGATTCAGTTCCTCTGAAAACTGGGTTACGCCCCTTTTGCCCTGCATTTGCCAACCCAGAATTGCATTACTGTGAGATCTGCAAATGGCAGTTGTTCTTATGCAAACGGCAATTCAGGGTATAAAAATAATTACACACAAATATTTTTATATCATATGTAGCATTTATATTAAAATATTTATAACTTTATTCATTTTTGAAAGCAGAGGGAGACAGCATGAGTGGGGAAGGGGCAGAGAGAGAAGGAGACACAGCATCTGAAGCAGGCTCCAGGCTCTGAGCTGTCAGCACAAAGCCCGATGCAGGGCACGAACCCACAAACCGTGAGATCATGACCTGAGCCAAGTCGGATGTTTAACCGACTGAGTCACCCAGGTGCCTTTGTGCATTATATTTTTAAAAAGGTATACTAATACAAACATGCATGTATTTTTTATAAATCTATTGTAAACACATAGAGTATAAATGAAACATATTTTATATGGATACATTTGTACAAAGATACTTACATACATTTGTACAAATATATTTGTTTAAAAATATAAATATATAAAATATGTATAAATATATATTTTATATAAATATTTTATATTTTATACAAATATATAAAGCATATATTTTAAAAATATCTATACATCTATATAATTTTTAAGAACTTTTAACCTCTCTGTATAGCAATGAACTGAGTAACAAAGCATAATTAACATTCTCAAATTGTCTGTTTAGAGCCCTCAAATGGAGTATCTTCAGCTGTTCAGCTGTTAGTTTGAGTGAATCTTTTAAGTGCCTTAACATGATTGAAATTTAAAAGTTTTTTAATGTTAATTTATTTTTGAGACAGAATGAGATAGAGCCGGAGCAGGGGAGGGCAGAGAGAGAGAGGGAGACGCAGAATACCAAGCAGGCTCCAGGCTCTGAGCTGTCAGCACAGAGCCCGATGTGGGGCTCAAACTCATGAACTGTGAGATCATGACCTGAGTAGAAGTTGGATGTTCAACCCACTGAGCCACCCACGTGCCCCTGAAATTTTTGAATGATGGTGAATATTCATAGTTTAATATTTTCCCAAAACTAAATGAAGTAGTGAAGAGATCATTTATGATTTGTCTTCTGGTCTTCAGCGCT
>NW_027528871.1:485350-485578 GCF_008692635.1 Crocuta crocuta
AGCGCTCACCTTTGCCACTGCTCCTGTTTTTAAACAAATGAAGTTGAAAATGCCTTGTCAGATCTTTGTACAGAAGGAAGGAGAAGAGAAAAACAGAGAAAATGGCAACAATAATGACCATTTCTCAGAAACACGTTTTTGTTAAAGGGGCTCTTATGTTTGAGCAGTGCTTTTGGCTTTGAAGTCAGCATAAGTCCTTAATGAAAGTGTTTGTAGTCGAGTTATTTA
>NW_027528871.1:485596-503062 GCF_008692635.1 Crocuta crocuta
GAGAGAGAGGGAGACACAGAATCTGAAGCAGGCTCCAGGCTCTGAGCTGGCAGTCAGCACAGAGCCCGACGCGGGGCTCGAACCCATGAACCGCGAGATCATGACCTAAGCGAAAGTCGAACGCTTAACCGACTAAGCCACCCAAGCGCCCCGAGTTATTTATTTTTAATGGAAATAAGAAACGTGGGAGAAAAAAGGAAGAGATAAAAGGGAACTAGATGATGTACTTGTAATAATCTTTTGTCTGTCATTCAGGTAAAAATTGTGTTTGATTTAACCAGTCTTAATGCTAAAAGTATTTTACTTTGTTTCATTGATCTATTGATATACAAAAGCATATATACTTATATTATTTGCTACTTAAACTGTGATCAGCAGAATAAAATCATCAGTATCACCATGGAGTTTGAAATGAAGAATCTTGATGCCCCCCACACCCCTGCCCCTCATGTGCTGAATCAACATTTTCATAGGATCCAGGTGGTTTATAGACACATGAAAATTTGAGAGACACTTTCTAGGGTGCTAAGAAAGTTCTGTAATTTAAGAAATATACAATTTAACTCTAAAACAAACTCTATGGTTACTTATACCATTATTCTTGTAGGTGGATTAAATTATACTTATGACACCAAACAAAATTATATTAATGCCATATTATTAGAACTAGTTATCAATATAAAATTACAATTATTTCAATGATACTAATTAAACATACTTTTTGTAACCAGTTATAGTCTTGGTATGTTTCCCTGGCTTTAACTTATTCATATATTTACTTATAATATAATGTAATATAACATAAGTCATATACAGAAAAATAAGTATAGCTGGTATATAATTAAAGAATTGATAGTAGAGGAAATTTAACATATTTGTTCATACAAGAAGTAAAAGATATGTGGTTCTTGCCTTAGGGCTTTTTTCATCAAGTTACTCTGACTCATTTGCCCTTGATGTCCGTACCCATGTTGACCACAGGAATAAGTCAAGCTTCATTCCGGCAAGGTGAATGATTTATAGTTTTCATCCTGAAATTTAATACCCAAAAGTGATTACATTGTCACAATAAACCATTCTCAGACCATCCTGTCATCGAGTGCCATATACCAATTGTTTATTTTACAACAAAAACCATTTAAAGTTTTGACTCAACTAATAACAGTTCTCTGAAACAGTGAATCTAGAAAGAACTATCCTCAGTCTTTATAGTGGAAACTATTAAGATTCAAGAGAATGCCCTTATTTTAAAGCACCTTTTCTACCCTAGATGCCATATAGCTGTTATTATTTCAGTGACTGGAATGCAAATGGACAGAATGCTAAGTCCCATTCTCTCATCCTCCATCCTCAGTAGAAAAGAGTAAATCGTCACAGATGAAATGTTAGAGGCAATCAGTGCTCCATCCCTCCCCCATAAGAGTATAATTCATCCAGGAACATTCTCTCCATCTAAACGTTCACAGAAAAATATGAGTTGTTTTGACATTGTGAAAATCAAAGAGTGAACTTTGAAAACACAAACTTTATTCTTCTATAAAAATTTTCCAGCAAATACACTTCAGAAAGCACACAGTTCCCTATTATGTTCAGGAAGGTATTCTTTTTAACAATAAAATGGTCACTAATATCTATCTCAACTGCTTTCTTACTCTAGATTTTTTATCAATTTCAGCTTATAGTATAAGCAATAAACTTAAGCACAGTTGATCAAAATTTAAATATTCTAAACAATTTCAACTAAGTTCTCAAAAAACATGTTCTTAACATTTTTTGAATTAACAGGGTTTGAAAAGAAAATTAACAATTACTACAAACAGCAATTAACTGTATTAATTTCGCGGAGCTTGGGCACCTAGGTGGCTCATTTGGTTAAACATCGGACTTCTGCTCAGGTCATGATCTTACAGCTCATGACTTCAAACTCCACATGGTGTTCTCTGCTGTCAGCATGGAGCTTGCTTCATATCCTCTGTTCCCCTTTCTCTCTGTCCCTCCCCAGCTCACATGCTGTCTCTCTAAAAAATAAACATTAAAAAATGGGGGGTGTGGTTCAATAAATGAATGAGGACAATCACATCTGCAGCATTACAAAAATCTGTACGATAGAAGGAAATTTAGCAGAAAATGTGATGTACACATAAAGAGCATAAGATTGTGTGTGTGTGAGTGCACGCACACCCACACCCACACACACTTTGCCTTACAACCCACTGGTATCTATTCTGTATATTCTTTCTCCCCCTTAAACTTACCGTTTAGGAACTTCTGTTTATTTGTCTTGATTTTCCTTCACTACTATTTACACTTTATATATATATACTTAGTTTATCTTTTCATTTTATAATCTCTTGCAGATGGTTACTGATAGAATTTATAAATGAATTATAAATGTAATAGACCTAAAACCTCAGAAAAATAACTACAAAATAATATGAAGTACCCTTATGCATTATGGACCTACAATACAATAAGCTTCATAAATTATTTTTATCTCATTTACTTTATAATATATGCACTATCCCATTTTGTCAACTTTCTTATACATCTATATAATTATTAAATATATCTATGTATGCATACCCATGTAAGATGCCTCACCACCCTTCAGTTATAAAGTATAATTACTTTTATTAATGAAACTGTATGTAATTATATGGAAGTACCAATTGTATTTATCACTTGGAAGGAAGGTGCAACATAATTAAAGAAACAGTTACGTGATAAATATGAAGCTTTTAGAGGAAGTAAAACAAATACTGTGATTTAAACTGTGCTCAAAGCCAAATATACTATGGACTTGTATTTATTTTTTTGTAATTTCCTTTTCATCTGTTTAAACAGACATACGTTATTTGTTATCTTAATGGCATCGTTGGGACACTGTGAATCACTCCATTCTTATTACACATATATTCACTTAGTGTTTTTTTCTGACTCTTAGAGAAATTGATGGGGATGATTCACAACTGAATAACAGCATTTTTGTGGACATAATAGAGTAAAGAGAGGTCAAGACTGTTTAGTAAACAAGAGAAAAACCTTTGTGTGGCATCAAATGCTGAAATGATAGATAAGTTACCGAAAAAATAAGGTCATATTTTTATATGTACATTAGTGAATCACATCATTGTATTAATAAATATAACTAACCTATATATTAGAAATAAATGTGTTTTAGAACAATTTTGGATTTACAGAATTACTGAAAATATAGTACAGAGAGTTCCTGTATATCCCATGCTTATTTCTTCTTGGCTGATGTAGTGTTGGCCACGTTCCTCCCTATTTAAATTACTCAATTCTGTTTCCATAAAGTACTTCTTGTACGGAAATCACAATATGCAGCACATCCTTAAGGAACTAAGGAGTTCTGCTTTAAGCCAGAAGGACAGAGTATTTACACTCAGTACTTGGCATTTGCCTGCACAGAAGTTGTGTCTAATTTCTTCCTTGTATTTATTTATTCCATGATTTATTTATCTTAGTATAGACTCATGTTAAACTATTTTAAAAGCCCCATTCTGATAATTCCAATATCTCTACCATCTCTGTTTCTGATGCTTTTGCTAGCTCTCCAAATTGTGTTTTTTACCTTTTGGTATGCCTTGTAACTTTTTCTCCATAGCTGGACATCACATATTAGGTAAAAGGAACAGCCCTAAGTAGGCCATAGTAAGTTTGATGGTGAGGTGTGCAGGGAAGGGAAGCATTGTACAGTCCTATGATTGGGTCTCTGCCTTGCCTATGCCTCTGGACTGTGAACTTCACAAATCTTTCTCAATCTTTTTTTCCTGGTGCCTCCCACCACAGAGGGTCAGATGTGGCCAGAGCAGGCTAGAGTTGGGTATTTCCCTTTCCTTCCTCTAGGTCAGTTAGCCTCTGGTTAACTAGTTGCCCCCCGAGGGAAGGCTTCTTAAGAACAGGGTACTCTGGGATGTTTCAGAATGAATCCTTTTCCCCTGTGCAGGAGCAGGAAGGGGATTTTCCTCTGAGATTTATTGTGGGAACCTATTTGGCCTTCTGGAAGGAATTCTCGCATTATTGTTAGACCACCATCCCTCTCCCCCACCTCCTCACACCATGACTGGGTCCCCCGGAGTTTTTAGCTCTCCAACTTGTCTGCACTGAGCTTCCTGTAGTTCATATTTATAGTTCAGTTTTTTTATCCTCCAATACTGGTTCCCGTGGCAGTTTTCCCATTGTGAGTATCTGCTCTGATAAACCATGTTTTTCTCTTCAATCTTGGGGACAGAGTTTTGCCCTGTGTCTTCTTCTCTCTTATTTATTTAAGAAATTTTTGGGCTTTCATTCTGTTCAGCTTTTAACTTGTTGTTAGGATGGAGTGATAACTTCCAAGCTCCTTATCTGCAGACCCAGAAATAGGTCTCTTTAATTATTTTATACATTGGCCTATAATCCAATACAACTGTATTTATGTAGTTCTAAGTTTATCAACTTTGGCTCTTTGAAATTCTTCCAGTTGGTTCTTGGGTCCCTTTGACATACTCTACCACTGTGAGTTTTGGTTTTTAAAACTTTTCCTGCTTTCAGGTACTACAAAACACTTCCTAGATCAATTTGTATATTTCCTGCCCAAAATCTAGATTCAGGAGGTGTTCCAAGGATCTCTGGTTCTTTTTTTTTTTTTTTTTAAATAATGGTATTAAAAACCAAAATCTGAGGCTAGCTGTGATCATCCACAGGATGCCATGTATATGCATCTATATGTATCTCTATATGGAACCATCTGTATCCATATGAAGCTAAGTTCACACTGATGTTTCAATAGATTAAAACCCATTAGCACATGGAACATTTTAATCTGTCCCTTGTGTTTTCTGTAAAGTGTTACTCTGACAATGAAAACCTTGGCCCAGATTGAGAAACAACCAATTTCTTACTTGTTCAATTCCAGTGTATATGAATAGTAGATTCAGATTATTTAACCTGTACTCAGCGAGAACCAACACTACTTCATTGTTTATGTGCACTTCCATTCCCTTTAGCCTCACAGATTTCATTCATTTTCAGAGTTGGTTAAGTTCTTATTTTATTGCCCTATCCCCATTATTGAAATTGTTTCATTCCTTTTAAGACATTCAGATTATTTTCTCGCATTCTTTACTACATCTTGGAATATCTAAACTCTAAATGAAGTTTTACAAACTTGCATTCATTGAGGATATTTTTTGGGCCTTTAAATTCTTTAGATTTTGACAAATCTCATTAGTTTTGTTATTTCCAGAAATGAATATAATTGAAATCATATACTATGTACCTTTTTCAGATTGTCTTTTCTCAGGTAGCAATATGCATGTAAGTTTCTTCCAGGTCTTTTCGTGGTTTGGTAGCATATTTATTTTCATCACTCCATTATATGGATGTACTAAAGTTTGTTATCCAGTCATATAGTAATGAATATTTTGGAAATTTTGGGTAATTATGAATAAGCTACTGTAAACATCTGTGTGGATTTTTTTTTTGGACATAAATATTCAACTCAGTTGGATAAATATCTCTGTGCCTGATTTCAGGATGATGTGGAAACTATATCTAGTTTTATAATAAATGGCCTAAATGTATGTCAACATGGCTGTACTACTTTGCACTTTCTGTAGTAATGAATGAGAGTTTCTATGGTCTGTGGCAGTGTCAACTGTTAGTATTGTCCGCCTATGGATTTTGGTCATTCTAATAGGTATGAAATGATATCTCATTGTGATTTTATGTTGTATCTTTGTACTAACAAATGATGGTGAACATCTTTCCATATGCTTCGTTGTGAACTGTATACTGTCTATTCAGATCTGCCCATTTTGTTAGTTGGATTATTTGTTTTCTTAATGTTGAGTTACATTTTTTCATATTTTAGATACTAGGTTTTAGTTTTCAGGTATGCATTTGCAAATATTTTCTTTTAATGCGTTGGCTCTCTTCTTCATTCTCCTTAAGAGCATCTTTTGTAGAGAAGTTTTAAATTTTAATAATACATCAGTTGTTTTTTTTTAAGGGTCAGGCTATTGATGTTATATTGAAAAACTCATCACTGAAATGAAGGTCATATGTATTTTCTTTAAGTTTACTCAAGAAATTTTATAATTTTACATTTAAGTTTAAGACATTTTCACTTAATTTTTGTGAAAACTATAAGGGCTATCTTCATAACTTCAGATCCGTTTTTTGTTGTTGTTTTTTTTTGGCATATGGGTGTCCAGTTGTTCCAGCATCATTGGTTTAAAAGACTGTATGGAGCGCTGAGTGGCTCAGTTGGTTGAGTGGCTGACTTCCACTTAGGTCATGATCTGTGGTTTGTGGGTTCGAGCCCCATGTTGAGCTCTGTGCTGACAGCTCAGACCCTGGAGCCTGCTTCAGATTCTGTGTCTCCCTCTCTCTCTGCCCCTCCCCCACTCACACTCTGTCTCTCTCTGTCTTTCAAAAATGAATACACATTAACAAAATTTGTGATTAAAAAAATAAAAGACTATCATTTTTCATTGACTTGCTTTTATTCCTTTTCAAAGATTAGTTGATTATTATGTGTAGGTCTTTTTGATCTATGTGTCTCTTCTTTTGCCAGTACAATGTTATAGTGATTATTGTACCATTAAAATCTTGAAATCAGGTAGTGTGAATACTCCAAATTTGTTTCTCTTCTTTAGTATTATGTTGACTATATTAGGTCCTTGCCTTCTTATATAAATTTAGAAATAGTTTGTCAATAATCACAAAATAGCTAACTGGAATTTTTACTGGGATTGCATTTAACCTATAGATCAAGTTGGGAAGAATTGAATATTAACAATTGTCTGTCTTCCAATTTATGAATATAAAATATCTTTCCATTTATTTATATCTTTGTTTTTTCCCTGGTGTTTGTATCTTTTTTTAACGTTTTATTTATTTCTGAGAGAGAGAGAGTGTGAGCCAGGGTGGGTCAGAGAGAGAGTCAGAGACAGAATTGGAAACAGGCTCCAGGCTCTGAGCTGGCTGTCAGCACAGAGCCCAATGCAGGGCTTGAATCCAGAACCTTGAGATCATGACCTGAGCCGAAGTCGGGCGCTTAACCGACTGAGCCACCCAGGCGCCCCAATAGATTTATGAATATAGATTCAATATATTTTTGTTAGATTTATGTCTAATCATTTAATTTGGAGGCTGGGTTTTTGCAAATGTTAGTGTTTTCCCCTCTAATTTCCAATTCCGATAGTCCATTTCTAGTGTGCAGAAGGGAATTTGCTCTTTTATACTTACCTTATAACATGAACTTTGCTCTGTGTATTTGTTACTTCCAAGTTTGCTTTTTGGTTAATTCTTTGTGATTTTCTCCTCAGACAATAATGTTATCTACAAGTAGAGATAATTCTTCCTTTTTTAAAAGTACATGTTGTATTTTCTTTTATTGTACTGTTTCACTAGCTAAAATTTCCAGTATGATGTTGAAGAATAGTGATGAGAAAAGGACATTTTTAGCTGTCTATGTATGTGTGAAATATATTGATTAATAATTGAATGGCACCTGCATGGCTAAGTTGGTTGAGCATCTAACTCTTGATTTTGACTCAATTCATGATCCCGAAGTCATGGGATAGAGCCCAACATTGGGCTCTGTGCTGAACCTGGAACCTGCTTGAGTTTCTTGAGTTTCTCTTTTTCTCTCTCTCTTTCTCCAACATTGTTGGTTTCAATTTGCTAATATTTTGTTGTTATTGAGGGTTTTTGGATCTCTGCTTATGAGAGATATTAGTTTGTTGTTTTTCTTTTTAGTAAAAATATTTTTGTCTAGCTTGTTTCTCCTCAAGATGGTGATGTTTTATAAATTTTTATTTCAATTCCAATTATTTAACATACATTGTAATATTTATTTCAGGTGAACAACAGTTCTATAACTCACCAAGTTCTCCTTATAAGAAGGATTCACTTCTTAATTCTCATCTTCTGTATCACTCATTGTCCCACTTACCTCCCTTCTGGTAACCATGTGGTTACCCTTCTGGTAACTCCATAACTAAGAGTCTATTTTTTGTTTTTTTTCTCTCTCTCTCTTTTCCTTTTGCTCATTTATTTTGTTTCTTAAATTCCATGTATGAGTGAAATCATATATTTTGCCTTTCTCTGACCAACATATTTCATTTAACCTGTAGCTTCATCCATATAGTTGCAGATGGCAAGATTCCATTCTTTCATGTCTAAATAATATTCCATTATTCACACACACACACACACACACACACACACACATCACTTCTTCTTTATCCATTCCTCTATCAATGGACACTTAGGCTACTTCCATAGTTGAAATCTTGTAAATAATGCTGCAGTAAACATAAGAGTGCACATATACCTTTAAATTGATTTCTTTGAATTCCTTGGGTAAAAACTCAATAGTGCAATTGCTAAATTACAGAGTAGGTCTATTTTTAACTTCCTAAGAAGCTGTAGACTGTTTTTTATAGTGACTGCTCTGGTTTGCATTCCCATCAACAGTGCATGAGTGTTCCTTTTTCTTCACATTCTTGCCAACATGTGTTGTTCATTTTAGTCATTCTGACAGGTATGAGGTGATATCTCATTGTAGTTTTGATTTGTATTCACCTAAAGATAAGTGATGTTGAGCATCTTTTCATGTGTCTATTGGCCATCTATATGCCTTCTTTGGAAAAATTTCTATTCATGTTTTTTGCCCATTTTTAATTGGATTATTTGTTTGAGGGTGTTGAGGTGCATAAGCCCTTTACATATTTTGGATACTAACCATTTATTGGATATTTCATCTACAAGTATCTTCTCTTATTCCATAGATTGACTTTTAGTTTTGTTAATTTTTCTTTTCTTTTCTTTATTTATTTTTTGGTGTCCAGAAGCTTTTTGTGATGTAGTCCTAGTAGTTTATTTTTGCTTTTGTTTCCAATGCTCCCCTCTCTCNGGTATAAGAAAGTGGTCCAGTTTCATTATTTTGAATGTTGCTATCTCACACCAATGTTGTTTTCCCAACACCACTTGTTGAAGATTCTGTTGTTCTGTCATCTTCCCATTGGATATTTTTCCAGCTTTGTGGAAGATTGATTGACCATATAATTGTGGCTTTATTTCTGGGTTCTCTATTATGTTTTATTGATCAATGTGTCTATTTTTGTGTCAGTACCATGCTGTACAGAGTACAGCTCTGTAGTACAACTTGAAGTCTGAAATTGTGATGCTTCCAGCATTGTTTTTTTTTTTTTAATTTCAAGATTTCTTTGGCTATTTGGGGGTCTTTTGTGATTCCATACAAATTTTAGGATTGCTTGTTCTAGTTCTGTGAAAAATGCTTTTGGTATTTTATAAAGATTGCATTGAATGCATAGATTGCTTTGTTTAGTATAGACATTTTAACAAATTGTTCTTCTAGCCCAGGATCATGGAATATCTTTCCATTTTTTTTGTGTTATCTTCAATTTCTGTCATCAATGTTTAATATAGTTTTCAGGATACAGGTTTTTACTTTTTGGTTAGGTTTATTTACAAGGGCCTAATTATTTTTGGTGCCATTTAAAATTTTTTCCTAATTTTGATGTTAGTGTAATTCTAGCCTCATGTGCTCATATAGAAATGGTTCCTCTTCTTCTATCTAGGAATAGATTATAAAGAATTGATGTAATTTTTACACTTAATGGTTGTTAGAATTCACTAGTAAAACCTTCTGGGCCTTCTGCTTTCTATTTTTTAGAAAATAACTAATAACTGATTCTAGTTCTTTAAGAGATGTCTACCTATTCAGGTTATCTATTCCTCATTTGGGAATATTGGTAGTTTTGTGTTTTGAGGATTTTTTCCATTTCATTTAAGATATCAAAATTGTGGGCATAGAGTTGTTCATAGAGATTCTTTATTATCCTTTTTAATTTCCATGAAATCAGTAGGGATATTCTTTCCTTAGTTGGTATTTTTGCTTTTTGAATCTTATTTTTGTTATCCTTGCTACATACAGCCATATCAATTGTATTAATTTTTTAAAAGAACTAGCTTTTGGCAATGTTGATTTTTCTCTGTTGTTTTGAGGAGCTGCATAGGTAAAGGGGGTTAAAGCCTGCATGCCTACTCTGCACACACCACTCTCCCACCACTTGTACATGTTCACCACCCAAGAAGCTCTCTGAAGTATGTACAATTGGGTATGGATGCTTCCTTACATAGGTATGATTGATTAAATAATTGGTAGTTGATGATTGTACTCAAGCTCCAGTGCCTCTCCCTTCACTGGAGGTATGTGCTGGGGAGCAGCTGAAATTTCCAATCCTCTCATCACTTGGTTTTTCTGGTGACCAGGCCCATCCAAAGACACTTCCCAAAAGTCACCTCATTAGGCTCAGGTGTGGTTGAAAAGGGGTTTGTTATGAATATGCAGCCAACATTATCACTCTCATAACTTAGGAAATTCCAAACATTTTAGGAGCTCTTTGCCAGAAAGGGTAGGATGATTAAACACATATTTATTATTATGAATTCCAACATCATGGAAGCTTACATTATCGATTTTGTGACTTTCTGCCTCTCAAATATCTTCATTTAATGATAGAAATATCCTCCAAGAACAAATATTGCTGCATATCACACATCTAGACAAATTGTTGTTTCATTTTAATTAAATTCAAAATTTTTTAAATTTCTTTTGGAACCTTTTCTTTGACCCATTGCTATTTAAAAATGTGTTGTTTAGGGACACCTGGGTGGCTCAGTCGGTTAAGAATCTGACTCCAGCTCAGGTCATGATTTCCTGGTTCATGGGTTCAAGCCCTGCTTCCACCTCTGTGTTGGCAGCTCAGAGCCTGGAGCCTGCTTCAGATTCTGTGTTTCCCTCTCTCTCTGACCCTCCACTGCTCTCCTTCTGCCTTTGCTCTCAAAAATAAATAAACATTAAAAAAAATAAAATAAAAAAATAAAAATGTGTTGTTTAGTTTCAAAATATTTAGGTATTTCCCAGCTATATTCCTGTTATTGTTTACTAATTTAATTTCACTACAGTCTGAGAATATATTTTGTATAATTTTTATTTTTTTTTATTTGTTAGGATATGTTTTATGTTCCAGAATATGGCCTATCATTTAAAAGTATCATGCAAACTTGAAGAATGTGTATTCTGCTGCTATTTAATGGACGTGTTAAACATATGTTAATAGGATCAATTTGGCTGATAATGTGGTACAGGCCAACTATATCCTTATTTTAGTGTGTCTTCCATATATTAACAGAGGAATGTTTATGTCTCCACCTAAGACCTTGAATTTTATATTTCTACTTTGAACTCTATTGGCTTTGCTGACACATATTTGTATATCTTGTTGTTAGTTGCAAACAAGTTTAGAATTGTTATGACTTCTTAAGAATTAACCTCTTTATCATTTTGTAACCCTTCTTTATCCCTCATAACTTTCTTTGTATGGAAATCTGACTTGTCTATTAATATAGCTATCCCAGATTTCATCTAATCAACATTAGCATGATATGTTTTTCTTTTTTTAATTTTTTTAATGTTTTTTTTATTTTTGAGGGAGAGAGAGAGACAGCGTGAGCAGGGGAGGATCAGAGAGAGAGGGAGACACAAAATCTGAAGCAAGTTCCAGGNATTTTTCTTTTTTAAATTTTTTTAATGTTTTTTTTATTTTTGAGGGAGAGATAGAGACAGCGTGAGCAGGGGAGGATCAGAGAGAGAGGGAGACACAAAATCCGAAGCAAGTTCCAGGTTCTGAGCTAGATGTCAGCACAGAGCCCTATGCGGGGTTCAAACCCACAAACCTTGAGACCATGACCTGAGCCAAAGTTGAACGCTTAACCAACTGAGCCACCCAAGCGCCCCATGACATATTTTTCTTTATCCCTTTGTTGTTAACCTATCTGAATCTTTAAATGTAAAATGGGTTTGTTATAAACAACATACAGATAATTCTTTTTATTGCATGCATTGTGACAATCTTTGTTTTTATTGGTTTATTTATGGTTCCTACTTAAAATGGTTATTTATATATTTGGATTAATATCAACCACTTTTGTGCTATGATTTTAACTTTGCTTTCAGGTTTTATTTTCCTTTTTGTGTAGTGCAGGAAACATATGTCTATAATGTGTCAATTTTTTTACCTTTCAGTATTAAGAATACAACCTCATACCCCAAATATGGGTAATTTTGAACAGATAATTAATTGAAGGAGATATCCAGATGACAGTTAACATGAAAAGCTGCTTAACATAATTATCCTTCAGGGAAATGCAAAATAAAACCAGGATATACTATTACACACCCACTAGAACAGTAAAATTAACAGACTCTTCATACCAACTGTTGGTGTGAATAATACTTGCGTACCTTGAAACCCTTTATGTATGAAGTGTCAAGGGAAATCAGTAATACTTTTGTCCAAATAAGTGCATAAATAATCTTTATACATGCTCTGAAACAGAATATTTATTTTAGTCACTTTTTAATTTTTTTAAGTTTTTATCAATTTAACATCAACTCGTTCTCTATAGTTAAGAGTTCGTTCCTTGGTTTGCCTCTCTCTTTTCATTTGCTCATTTATTTTGTTTTAAATTCCACCTATAAGTGAAATCATATAATATTTGTCTTTCTGTGCCTGACTTAATCAATTAGCATAATACTCTGTAGCTTCTTCCATATTGTTACAAATGGCAAGATTTCATTCTTTCTATGACTGAGTAATATTCCATTGTTTATCTGTACCACATCTTCTTTATCCATTCGTCAACTGATCAACACTTGGGCTGTTTCCATAATTTGGCTATTGTAGATAGTGCTGCTGTAAACATTGAAGTTGCATGTATCCCTTTCATTTAGTATTTTTAGTGGCCACACCAATTTGCATTCCCATGAACAGTGCAAAATGTCCCCTTTTCTCCACATGCTTGCCGACACCTGTTGTTTCTTGTGTTGTTGATTTTAACCATTCTGACAGGCATGAGGTGATATCCTATTGTATCAAAAGGAAAATTTCTAAGGAAATACATTGATCAGGTTTCTGTCATTATAGAATTTTTACTTCTAGAATTTTACAAATGTAGTCATACAATATGAATTGATTTTGTCTATCTTTTGACATATGACAGTGTCTGGAATATATAAAGAACTCCCAAAAATCATTAATGAGAATCAAAACAGCCCAGTACAGATTTGCAAAACTTTTGAGCACATAATCTACAAAAGAAGTAATTACATGAAAAGTTGATCAACATAATTATTTTGATTCATTCTTGTGGGTTATTTTATTTTTCATTGCTGACAGTCCATTGTACGGATACTNACAGAGCCCAACGTGGGGCTCAAACTCACTAACTGAGATCATGACCTGAGCGGAAGTTGAATGCTAACCCAACTGTGCCACCCATACACCCCTATTCACTCAGCTTTTGATGAATATTAGGTTATCTTTTGGTTAGGATGCTTATGAATAAAACTGCTGTGAACATTTGTGACCAAAACTTTATGTGAACATATGGTTTCATTTCTTTCAGGTATATTTAGTGAATGCTGGACATTTTAATATTTTTGTGCCTTTGGATGATAATTTTTTCCTTTATCAGGTGTTGAAGTTAGTATTGGCAGAAAGATTTATTACTTGGAAATTGTGTTGATCCTTTGAACATTTATATTAAGTTTTGATAAGATGGATCTAGAGTAGACATTGCTTTAAAGCTCATCAAGCCCTAAGATTAATGAATGATGTTTTATGTTCTATAGTAATTTCATTTAGTATTTAAAAAAGTGTCTCTTCAGACATCTTCTATTCCTGTATGATTTTGCAGAATTTCCACTAGAGGACACTATATTGCATTGGAACTCACCATTATTTTTATCTTAATTAACTCCTGAAAGCCCTGTCTCCAAACACATTCACATTTGAGGTATTGAGGGTTGGGTTTCATCATCTGAATGGGAAGCATAATTTATCCCGTACAGATACCTACTGTCTACATATTTGAAAATGAATGGTTTTTATACATTTGTCTGTATTTTTAGCTTATTGTGGTAGTGGACATTCATTACCACCTGTTGCTCTTACCTTAAGTCGTATCTTGGCCTTATGATATTAAAAATGTTCATTTCCTTTTTTTACTCCCAGATATCTGTACTTCATTGGTATCTCGTCCTGAAATATTTAGAACTCTATGCAGTTAAGCCATCCTTTCTTGGATTTGGTTTGCAGAACTATTTTAATCATAAGATTATTTTTTAGCAGATAAAAGACTATTGTTGAGTTTCTAAATTCTATTTTCTTTTCTTATTTGAATGTTGGTAAGAAATATTTGCTAGGAATTTATCAGATTTGCATACATTGTCAATGTATTAACATAAAGAATATAATATTCTGTGTTCTTCTTTATCTATAGGATCTGTGATAATATATCCTTTTTCAATTTTGACATTAGTAACTGAAGTCTCTCTCCACGTGCCTTTTTCCTAAGCCGTCTTTTCTAGATATTTTTAAGTCAGATTTGGGAGAAAATATTTTATGTACAGTAAAGTACAATAATTTAGGTGTGCAGTCCAATAAATTGTGCATGAACATTATGCAGTGATTTAACCACTACAGAAATAAAAATATAGAACATTTTCATCACCTCAGAAAAAGTTTGTTGTATCCCTTTTAGGCAGTTATCTCTATCTCCCCAGCTCCTGGATATCATTTGGTTTGTTTAGCTTTTCTGGAATACCATGTGCATGGAATCATATATATGTACACTTTTGCACTGAGCTGTTTTCACTTAATGCATAGAATTTATGTTGTGGCTTTCAGTTTGGTTTTGGTTGGTGTTGTTTTTTTTTTCCCCATGAATAATGATGACACACCTATTTCTATGCATATATTTGCCAGTCATATATCTTATTTTATGATGTGTCTGTTCAAATATTTTTTGTTATCTGTTTATGTTATTATTACTAACATATGGCTTAAATAGTTTTTCAGATGTGTTTTCAAAATATTTTTCTACAATTTGACTGATTTTTTCATATTTAACAATGTTCAAAAAATTATTTTTATTTTTGTAAAGTCCAACTTACTGATGTTTTTCTTGTATGACTTGTCCTACCTAAAATAGTTTTGCCAAATCAGTTAAAATGATATTCTTTCATCTAGATATTTTATAGTTTTAAGTATTGCATTTGTCTCTATGATCCATTTGGAGTTCTTTAATTCAATGTGAGTTTGGGAGAAAGATTTTTTTCTTATGGATAAAAATTATTTTACAATATTTTTAAAGGACTATTTTTTAAATTGAATTACCTTGATCTTTGTTGGAAAGGATAACTTTAAAATATTTTTTAAAATTATGTTTTTTTTATTTTTGAAAGGGAGAGAGACAGAGTGTGCAGTAGAAGGGAAGAGAGGGAGACACAGAATCAAAGCAGACTCTAGGCTCTGAGCTGTCCCCACAGAGCCTAATGTGAGGCTTGAACTCATCAGCCCTGAGATCATGACCTGAGCTGAAGTCAGCTGCTTAACTGACTGAGCCACCCAGGCAGCCCTAAGGCTTCTTGATTTTTACAAAGACAGGCAACTGAGATTTGTCTTCTTATTTCTTAGAGTTTGTTTTTAATCTATACTTTTACAATGGCATACACATATTTTAAAAATACAGCTTGGTATGTTTTGACATATGTAAATAATGAACATATATATAACTACAAGTAGTTTTTTGTAACTAATATCTCTTTTTATTCCATCTCCCTTACCTTCCAACTATAGGCAACTACTGATCTGTCTTCTGTCACTATTGATTAGGTCATATCTTCAATAGTTTTATATAAATTTTTTGTATACCACATGCCTTTTTATAACATTTTAAAAACTCAACATAAGTGTTTTGAAATTTATCCTTATTTACATCACTATTTCATTCTATTTCATTGCTGAGTAGTATTCCATTATGGATAAGCAAAAATTTGTTAGGTTGGTTCTGAGTTTTTGCTTTTACAAACACAGCTGCAATGAATCAAGTCTTTGGATGGACATACTTATTTCTTTGGAGTAAATATGTAGAGTGTAATAGCTAAGTGATTCAGTAAGTGAATATATACATTTCTAAGTAACTGTAAAATTGTCTTTCCAAGTGTTTATGCAATTATCCCCACAGTATATGAGTGTTCTAATTGTTCACATCCTTGTCAACAGTTAGTGCAGACAATCATTTTACAGTTTTACTATTTCAGAAGAATTGTAAAGTATACTCTCATGATTTTGTTTTACATTATCTTAAAAAATTATTTCATGAATAATTTTTCACTTGATTACATGCCATACATATATCATCTTTGATGAACTGGCTATTGAAAAAATTCCTGTTTAGATGCAGTTTTATTACTTCTTGATGAGTTGTAGGATATTAAAATATATATTCTACATGCAAGACTATATATTTGCAAATGATTTCTCCCTTTTTTGTGAGAATTCTATACACAGTGAAAATATTTTTCTTTTGCTTTTTAAAAGAAAGAAATATATAACTTCCAAGTAAACAAATAGTGATACATTTTATTACTAGCATGTACGGAATATTAAAGGAAGTTCTTTTATGGAGAGGATAAACATGATACAGGTTAAAAACTTGGATCTATTAAAAACAAATCTTTCAGGAAATGTGTGAAGTGAATTTAAATGTGAATGATATTTATTGTACTATTTAGTGCTCCAAAAGTTAAGTGGTCATACAGAAAATGATTTTTGATGCATTATGGAATTATATATGAAGTAAATGTAAAATGCTGTAAGAGGTGGAAGAGAGGAATTAGCATATAATTTAAACTTTAAATCTCTTACATTGCAATTGAAGATTTATCTAAGATTGTTTGAAGGTAGAGTCTGATTGATAACAGTATACCTATCTCTCAAATATCTTTACAATTCAATTGGAAAAACATATTCATTTTCTCTAATTCTTTTAGTGGAAGTAAAAGAATGCTGTTTCTACTACATCCTTCCTGGAAGCAGATATTATCACACACAATATTTACCTTGTAACTGAAGATAAATATGATACTGAAGATCTTATACTCAAGCACTACAACAATAATGCAACATACACACCTTACAAATCAAGTTTACTGCATAATCTGGTTTTATATGGTAACAAAATTTCTCATTTCAAAAGAGCTAAATACAACAGTATGGTTTATATAATAACATGAATTAAAACAATCACTCATGAACAAATGAAATACAAGTAAAACAATACTGCCATAAAAGTATGAATTGCTTTAAAAATTCTTTCTGGATTAAAATTTTTAAATATCAATCAATATATTATAAACATTTTCTTGCACAGCAACAAAAAAATCTTACATACAAGAATTTATACCAAATCAAAACAAAACAAAACAAAAATAGGAAGAGCAAGCCAAATTTACACAGGAGATTTTTTCATTGTTTTAGCTTATTTAAATAATGTATTTGAAACTATGGAACCTCTAGGATA
>NW_027528871.1:503076-525766 GCF_008692635.1 Crocuta crocuta
TTTGTTTTTGAGAGACAGAGAGAGAGACAGAGACAGAGTACAAGTTGGGAAGGGGCTCCTTCCCAACAGAATCCAAAACAGGATCCAGGCTCTGAACTGTCAGCACAGAGCCTGATGCAGGGCTCGAACCCATGAACTGTGAGATCATGATCTGAGCTAAAGTTGGAGGTCCATCTGCCTGAGCTACCCAGATGCCTCTGAGTCCATCACTATTAAATGGAGATATTTTGAAACAAATTACTTTTATATTAGAATTATAACTGTGTATGTATGAATGTGTGTATAGTAAGAATTCTACTTTGAAAAGAATTAAAACATGTGTGAAATAAATTCATGGTCACTACAACATACAACACTAGCAAAAACACCTACTATTACTTAGGAAACCATTTAAATAATCTTATGGAGTAATGTCTTATCTTGCTAAACTTTGGGTTTGTGCTCTAGTCACTATATTAGATGGGTTTTAAAAATAACCTGGACTATTTCTAGTACTTTTTCAAGGTAATTTTCTTTATGTTGATAGTGTATGTATAGCTTTCCAAGGAGGATATGATGTACAACTTTTGTTATATTTCTTATTTACTTATTTAAAAATTTTAAAACTAGTTATTTGAACTTGCTGGATGGCTGAGTCATTTAAATGACTGACTACTGAATTCAGCTCAGATCACCATCTCAGGGTCATGGGATTGAGTCTGATGTTGGTTTACTTGCCTGGAATGCTTAAAACTCTCTCTCTCTCTCTCTCCCTCCCTCCCTCCCTCTCTCCCTNAGGTTATATTGTTATTTATTGCATATAATGATATATTTGATCAAATTATAAAGGTGGCAATAAATATTGTTGTCTGAGATATTTAAGGACCTAAGATTTTTAAAGGGTTGAAAATAAAGTCGTGGGGTAGAATATTTTATTCTAAACCTCCAGAAAAATAGTACAGTACACATATACTTACAAGTCTCCTGAATCCCATCAGCAAGTTTCCTTTGAAACTATTCCCTGTCAAAAATGAATGTTTTTCTAAAAAAATAAATAATACAGCTTAACTTAACATACAATTTTTATGTCAATGATTCTTTAATATATTTACAGAATGTCAAAATACTTTCAAAAGTAGTTGAAGCTGTATGAGACTTAATGACCATGATTTCCTGTCTGCACTTTTAACAGTTATACTCTTTGAAACTTTTGAATATATTCACAGTTGTGTTCTCAGTAAAATTGAATATGCTGAGTTGATTGAATGTCCAGAGGAACCAATTAAAGGTGAGATATTAATATTAACAAGAATGTTTCATAAATGATGAAATTATTCTCTATTTTTTTTGTATTGGATGGTAGATTGCTTTCCCTCTAAAGATAAAAGCTTTTCAAAAAAATTTTTTTTTATTTATTGAAGTATGGATTTTCTTAAAAGTGAGGCTAGAGTAACTCTACATGTAATCATCCTAGTTGGAAGTAGGAGAAAATGAACCCTCTATAAAGTCATATTTAATCTATCCATCTCTTAGGTTCATGCAGAGAAGTATTGCCAATGGAAATTCAATCAAAGAAGGTTGTGCATTGGGGCCAATCACCACTTTAAGAAATTACATTTCCTGATTATGCATTTGGGACCACACGTTATTGTGGAATTTATACAAATGAGATCATTCAGCCCAAGTTTTCTGTCTAGCTTCCCTTTCAAAATGTCTGATAATCACTGACTTTCACATGACAGGAGTATACAATACATAAGCATGCATTTATATAGTTAAATAGTTTTAAGGCAAATTTTAGTTTTTTGATATCTAGAGAATTATAAATTGAAATAAGCATAAAAACATACTTGAAAGTGAGGCAAGTGATGCTAAGAAGGTATATATGTAAGAGATATTTAATTTCTAAACTGAATATTCACTGAATCTACAGATTCACAATTGCCATCCAGCACTCTTGCCCTCAATATACTTGTTATTTAATGGAACTAAGCAAAGTGACTCTGGTAAACTTTATTTTTAGATGATCACAAAAAAAACATGTATCACCAACTTATTACATTCAGTATAATAGCTTAAAATGCCATTGACCCATCTTAAACATTAAAAATCTTAATTAATATAAAGGTAAACTAAAGCAAAAATCATGTTAAGGTGACTTTAAAGTCATATTAGATTGATTTGGGATGCATCTTCCAAACTAAGAAAAATGTTGTTTAACAGCACTAAAATCATAATTAAATTGACCAAATAATTCAACTTCTCTCATGTCACATGTTGTACTCTGTTTATAATGCAATATTCTTCCCAGTTGTGTCTATAAACAGGACCTAAGTATTGCACTTCCGTCCTCAATCTCAATTTATTTCTTATTATGTAAACATCCTTAAGTTATACTCCATGTCTTCATATGACTTACTCCTCCATAGGCCGGTTAGATTTTTCTTCCATCAATTACTAATACCAGTGGTTGTAATTAGAGTAGTTTGGAATGGGTCTGAGAATATTTGAAAACTCATTTGGCTGTCTTGAGCCATTCTTTCTCTCCTATGTTTTCTTTCCTAAAAAAAGAAAAATTCTCTCTGTCTCTCTCTATTACACACATACACAAACACACTCGCAATTACAACTTTTTCTCTATAGAAAAATTTTTATATTTAGTTGTTAATAAAATATATCTTGTGTCTGATAGAAATATTGATATGTTAAGGAATCATGATGGTGTTATGAAAAATTCAAAGCAATTCAACCATGTGTGGCTATCATGTACTACCATTCATTAGAGTTACTAAAGCAGAGATACTAATATTTCATGGGTTGTAGCTGCCTTAGTTTCTCAGTAATTGTTTTTCTTTGATACCTAGACCAAAACAGATAATAGCTCCATGTGTGATGTAGTTATAAAATATATTAGAATGTACAGAATCCAAATATCTCATTGGTTTCACTAAAAATTTAAAGTATTTCTTGGTGTTTCTGTGAATTTGCTAGAGGCTGTGGAATACTTTCTAAGAACTACAGGATTAACTGGTGAAATTCCTATAATTATTAGAAAATTGTTAACAAAAATGTCTGTATTTTTTCATGGACACAAATAGAACATCCTATATGAAGAGTTTGCTAAATATATACATGTTATTTTTTTTAACTTTTTTTAGTGTTGATTCATTTTTGATAGAGAGACAGACAGACAGAGCATGGGTAGGGGAGGAACAGAAAGGAAGAGACCTAGAATCCAAAGATGACTCCAGGCTCTTAGCTGTCAGCACAGGGCTTGACTCAGAGCTTGAACTCACAGACCGTGAGATTATGACCTAAGCCAAAGTCAGACACTTAACCAATTGAGCCACCCAGATACCCCAATAACATGTTTTTAAAATTCTGTGTCATCGTGAAGTAAAGTTTAGTTCATAGACTTAAAGCATGACCTAAATCTTAAAAAAAATATATTCTTAAGCATTTCAGTAATCAACTAAATTGTGATAAAATACATAATCTCAAAGCAGTCTAATATAGGTTGATAATTAAAATATTCTAATTAGAAAATAATATGCATTAGCTTGATAAGAAATACGTATGAATAGCATAGGAAGCCACTTCATTAACCTTTAACATAAAAAAAAAAAAAAAAGTCAGGAGTGCCTGGGTGGCTCAGTTGCTTAAGCATACAAGTCTTGATTTTGGCTCAGGTCATGATCTCAGGGTTTGTGAGACTGAACCCCACATCAATCTCCATGCTCAACCTGCTTGGAATTCTCTCTCTCTCTCTCTCTCCTTCTGTCCCTCCTGTGACTACTCATGTGCACAATTACTATCTCTCTCAAAATAAATAAATAAAACTTAAAAAAAATGTCTTTTAAAAAAAGGCAATACAGTGGAAGAGAGATGCTTGTCTCTTTAACAAATAGCACTGGAAAAACTGGGTAGTCACATGCCAAAAAAAATAATAAATTTAGATGCAGATCTTACACTCTTCTCAAAAATTAAACCAAAATGAATCATTGACCTAATTGTAAAACATAATACCCCTAGAAAATAACATGCAAGAAAACCTAGATGACCTTGGCTGTGATGACCCCTTGTAGGTATTATACCAAAGCACAGTCATGAAAAAAATAATTAATAAGCTGGATTTATTTTCTTAAAATTAGAAGCTTTGGCTCTGTGAAAGACCATATGAAAAGAATAAGCAGACAAATGACAGACAAGGAGAAAATATTTACAAAAGGGACATCTGATAAAAGCATGTTATCCAAAATACACAAAGAACTCTTAAAATTCAACAATAAGAAAACCAACAATCCTATTCAGAACTAGGCTAAAGACCTTAATAAATGCTTCACAGATGATATACAGATGTAAATAAGCATATACAAAAAGGTTCCACATACTATGTTGTTAGGGAACTGTAAACTAAAATGACAATGAAGTACCACTACGCACCCGTTGGAATAGCTCAGACTGAAACACTGAAAACACCAAATCCTGATGAGGCTGTGGACCAATAGGAACTCTCATTGATTGCTGGCTGGTGGGAATTCAAAATAGTATAACTACTTCGATAGTTTAGTAGTTTCTTACAAAACTAAATATGCCGTTACCATATGACCCAGCAATCATGCCTATTGGTGTTTACCCAAAGGAACTAGAAACTTATGACCGTGTAAAACCTGCTGCACCCAGATGTTTATAACAGCTTTATTCCTAATTGTCGAAACATGGAAGGAACCAACATGCCATTCAGTAGATGAATAAATTAACTGTGCTACATCCAGACAATGGAACATTGCTCAGCGCTAAAAAGAAATGAGCTAGCAAACTATGAAAAGACGTGGAGGAAACTTAAATGAATATTGCTAGGTGACAGACCTCATCTGAAAAGGCTGCATACTATATGACCTCAACTGTGTGAAAGGCAAACCTATAGTGACAGTTAAAAGATCCGTGGTTGCCAGAGGTTTGGAGAAGGGAAGTAGAATAGGCAGAGTACAGAGGATTTTCAGGGCAATAAAAATATTCTATATGCAATCATAGTGATTGGACAGTGTCATTATATGCTTGTCCAAATCCATAGAACATACAACACTAAGAGTGACCCCTAAAGTAAACCATGGGTTTTGGTGATTATAAGGTGTCTTTGTAGATTCAACTGCAACAAGTATCTTGCTCTGGTAAATGATTCACTATTATTACATTGTTGTTGATACGAAGGTAACATCCGGAATGGGGTGTGTTATACGATTTTCCAGCTTCAGTTTTTTAGTGGGCCTGTATCTCTGGATGTGGCCAAATTTACCAGTGTTTCTTCTGGCATAACCATTTCTCTCTTTAGTGAGGCAACAAGACTAGAGAGAACTGGAAAGGCATGAATGCCTCAGTCCCTGGGAAAGTGCTCCAGGAAAGTCTTGCCCACTTTGTAGTAGACAGTTGTAATCATGGTGCACTTACCAGAAAGCTGCCTGACAGCATGGGAACTGGCTTGTTGGCAAAGAAAAAGAAGAACGTGACGATCTGTGACAGAAAGTTCTGGAGGTATTAAATCGACAGCTAGAAAAAAAGAAAAGAAATGGAAGAACACTGAAAAACAAAAGTATTGCTGAAGAAAAGCATACAGAAAGGGTTCAGAAAAAGAACAAACAGAAGAAAAAAGACAGGGAATGAAAAAAAAATAATGAAATGGAGAAAAACTCAGCAGAGGAACGGAGAAAGAACATTTCTAAGAAAGACAGAAGAAAAATATCAAGAATGATTAAAGAGGGACGCCTGGGTGGCTTAGTCAGTTGAGCCTCTGACTTTCCCTTAGGTCATGATCTCGCAGTTCGTGGGTTCGAGCCCCTCGTCGGGCTCTGTGCTGACTGCCAGCTCAGAGCCTGGAGCCTATTTCAGAGTCTGTATCTCCCTCTCTCTGACCCTCCCCTGCTCACGCTGTCTCTCTCTCTCTCTCTCTCTCTGTCTCTGTCTCTCCTAGAAAAAAAAAAAAAGAATAAAGAAAACAAATGCTGAAGAATGCGAGAAGGAAGAAAAGGGTAAAAGAAAAACCACGGCAAGCTGAATTACAGAGGAAAAAGGCAATAGCAGAAGAAAAGTTTAAGGAATGGTTGGAAAATGCAAAAAATAAACCTTGTCCAGCTGCAAACAGCTGTGGCTATGCCAATGGAAAACTTACAGGTTTTTACAGATCAGAAATTCTGATCCAGAGTGAGCTGTTTATAATCCAATCCCATAGAAACCCATCCATATGCCTCCTTCCAAGGAACCTAGGAATATATCAGGAAAGAAGACTAAAAGCCTATGATAAGTCGGTTGGGCGGGTCATCCTCTGGTGGTTCAGAAAGCCAGAAGCAGTGTTTGCCTGGGGAGTCTGTGCAGAATATGAAGATAGTGGAAATGGGAAATTGCATGCTTTTACCTGGAGCTATGTATTTTTAAAATTAGAATCATTTTTTCCCTGCTCTGTCACTGCCTCAATATGTGATGTGATTATTGACTTCCAATTTTTGCATTTGTGTCTACTGTCCTTCGATTTAATTGAGGAAGGTATTTTATATATTTTCATTTTTATAAGGGCTTTCAGGTTGATCCTCGCATATTGTTTCACAGGATAAGTGACTGAATAACAATTGTGCTTCTATTTAGTTTGCATTAAAACTATACTATAACACTAATCAAACCAACAATGTATATTGTGTTTAAAAAAAGAGAAACCATTGACTATGAAAAGATATGTGTTTAAATACATACACACATGCTTTATTGAACATTGTATTAGTGTTATTAAACATTCTACTTAATAATCCAAATAAATTCATTTTTTCACATATTTATTTATTCTGAAATTTGACGTAACAAAATTGAGAAATTCTGTTCTCTGCAAATTTCCACTCACTCATTTGACCTAAATATTATATTTAATAACTATTTAGGTCACCCTTGAAATCTTCTGTTATTGACACTTATAAGCCTTTGTAGGAAGATAAAAAGTAATTAGTAAACTATTGTTCCCTATACAAACAACAGAAATCTCTCACACAGTGTATTAACTATTAATCTTAATTTTTGATATACTTATTTTTATTTTCAGTATTGACAGAAGACAATAACTTATTTCAGGATTTTAAAGAAAAAAAGTTTAAACATGATCAATTTGTACATTCCTAGAGATATTAATGAATACCAACTAAAATAATAATGAAAAGTAGCTTGAAGATAATTTCAAATTCAAATAAACACACTACTCAAACCTTAATTTGACATATAAATGGACATTCACATTTATGTAGGATAATTCTGAAAGGAATTATCTTACTCATGTTGTTATATCAGATAAAATTAATAGAGATATTTACTAACATTCATAACATATTACCAACACACTACTAACATATTCATGCTTTTATTATTTTGAGGCTGCACAGCATTTCATTATATGAATATTCAAGTATTTTCTTATTTCCCTGTTAGAAAGTGTTAAAATAATTATATTTCTGTTGTAGCTATGCTGCTGTGAACACTCAGGTTTACTTAAAGCAGTGTTTATATTAGTGAATATTTAAGTTAGGTTTCTACCAATTGAATTGGTCTATAAAAGGCCATGAGAAACAGAATGTTTAACATTTTTTAAATTGTGAAAACGTGTAAATGACTTAACTACCCACATATAATTAGAGGATGGATTGTTGACATTTTCAGTATTCCACTCTAAAAGATACTGCATACACATGAAAAATAAAATCACTCTGGAGAAAATTGCAAGTTAATGTTTCCTATTCTGTTCTTCAATGGACATAAAACTGAAAGGTAAAATAGGAGGGTCAGTGACCTAACGTTAAAATGCAGTATGTTTTGAGGGGAGAAAATAATAAGCAGAGCACTGAGTAACCTCTGTACACTTCTGTGGCCAAACTAGTAAAATCAAACCCCAGGATAGCATTTAGAGGAGCTCCCATTATGTCACCAATATTGTTTTAGGCAAGGACTCGGGAATTTTAACCTGATGGTTTGACCTAAAAACATTTTTAACAGCTTACCAATCATATTCCAATATGTGATTTAGTATTTTGATAGAATAAAAGGGCAACTCTGATATTTCCAGGACCATTTAAACCAGTATTTTTCCTTATATTTTTTGCTGTACATATTGCACTGTTCGACGTTTGTTTCCAGATTTGTTCTTTTTAGAAAAAAAAAAAAGAAAAAGAAAAAGGCTGTAATCAGTCTTCTTTTATAAGACTTTCCTAGAAGAAAAACAACTAAACTAAGATGAGACTCTATTTCATTCAAAGGAAAACTTATTTCCCAAGTATCTGTAGTATTTTACGTACCAATTAGCAATGTGTAAGAATTCTGGACTCTACTTTCTCATTAATATTTAGCATATTGGAGTGCCTGGGAGGCTCAGTCATTTGAGTGTGATTCAGGTCAGGATCTCACAGTTTGTAATTGTAGGCCCACGTCGGGCTCTGTGCTGACAGCTCAGAGCCTGGAGCCTGCTTCAGATGGTGCGTGTGTGTGTGTGTGTGTGTGTGTGTCTGCCTCTCCCCAATTCATACTCTGTCTCTGTATCTCAAAAATAAATAAACATAAAAAATTTAAAACAATATTTACTGTATGCCATCTTTTTTCATTAACCATTCTGTTTTGTCTTTTGTTCTGTGTTTTGATGTTTTATTTTTGTAAATTAAGCTCTTCTGTTTTATTGTATATTTATATGAGCTTAGGAAGCAACTTTTCGTAGTTATATTAAATGTTTATTTATTTTGAGAAAGAAAAAGAAAATGTGCATGAGTTGGGGGAGGGGTAGAGAGAGAAGGAGAGCAAGAATCCCAAGCAGACTGTGCTCTGTCAGTGCAGAGCCCAAAGAGGGGCCCTGTTTCACGAATTGTGAGATCATGACCTGAGCCAAAATCAAGAATTGAATGCTTAACTGACTGAGCCACCCAGGCACCCTTCTTATTTATTTAAAAAAAGCTTTCTGGAATTTTTATGAGTATTGGTTTTATTTTATTTTATTTTTTATTTTTTAAATGTTTTTTATTCATTTCTGAGAGAGACAGAGAGAGAATGGCAGCTTGAGCAGGGGAAGGTAAGAGAGAGAGGGAGATACAGAATCTGAAGCAGGCTCCAGGCTCTGAGCTGGCTGTCAGCACAGAGCCCGACAAGGGGCTTGAACCCATGAACTGTGAGATCATGACCTGAGTCAAAGTTGGACGCTTAACCAACTGAGCCACCCAGGCGCCCTGAGGGTTGGTTTTAATCTATGGATAAATTTGAAGACAACGGATGTCTTAGTAGTATTGTCGAATCCTTGAACGTGATGTATGTCTCTGTCGTCTTTAGTGTTTTGGGCGTATATTTTCTATTCACAATTCTATATTTTTGCATATATTTATAATTTATCTTTAAGTATTGATATTTGTTGATGGTATATATAAATAAAATACAATTGCATATATAATGATACATGTATAGAGTTCTGTATGTAACGGTGTAGATAATATATGTGAATTTATTAGTGTATGTTTACATACAAAGAGAAAGGGATCATTTTTTACCATAATTGTATGTTATTTTATGGCATTAAAAGAGGATAATTCAAAAGTTTGTTAAAATGCCACTTACTAAAGTTGTAAATTCATAGATCACAAACCTTTCTTGGTAAGTCTTAAGAATATTGTTTCAATAATTTTTTTTTCATTTAATCTTGGAAATAGAAATATTCACAAAGACCAGATCCTCCTCCTGAGAAGTAATATTTCATTTTTTATCAGTATGTATACTTGAGAAATGCATAAAATGCATGCTGATTCGTCTGTGATCATTCAAAAATAAAAGGGGATATGCTGTGTTCCATGTGTTTTTCAATATACCTCTCATATTCATCTGAAAATGTATATTTGAAATGTATATTTGAAAGTGTATAGTTGGTCTTTGGTTCATTTCTACATGTACTATCATATTAAGGAAGCACATTGGTTGTATTGTAAATTCTGTCCTCTCTTGATGTAACCTGATACTTNGAAGTGTATAGTTGGTCTTTGGTTCATTTCTACATGTACTATCATCATATTAAGGAAGCACATTGGTTGTATTGTAAATTCTGTCCTCTCTTGATGTAACCTGATACTTGCCATCATATTTTTACTTCTCTTTGTGAGAGCTTCCTGATTATTCCCAGTGATTGTAGCTCACTGCTATATGATGTTATATTTCTGAGGATGCCCCAGTTACTGCCATTCCTGTTTCCTGACCAGCTAAACATAAACAGTTGTTCTTTATGTAATGATGTATTCTGTTAGGCACATAAAACAACATCCAGACATAATTACTAAGCCTCTGTCAAGAAGGCATTCTATTCTCGGTGTGAGCAGATAGAGAAAATAATACAAAAAAAAGTTATTTTATACTACTGTTATTTGGGTTCTCATCCAAGGGTAAAGTGTTATTCCAAGTTTCAGTAATTTTACTCCTTGCCATGGGCACAATTACTGGAAATTATGAAAAAAAATAGGGAGGAACAAGTTTCAGGATACAGATATGGGTACTAGTTAAGAATATTGCCTTAAAAGTTAGACCTAGGTTTGAATCCACTTGTACATCTTTCCAGTTGTGGAAACTTTGGACAACATTGTAAATCTCTCTCAATGTTTCAGTATCTATAAAGCAGAGATAAGAGAAGTACTAAGTTTATTACTTTGAGGGTTATTAGAGGCAATAAATGTAAAATGTTTAGCACATCATGTACCAATAAATATTACTTGTTTTTTTAAATTTTTAGCTATTATTCAAAAAGACTTTATCAGGGTCTCCTAAACAGATTTACTTCAGAAACTAGATGTCTTGGAGAGTTACCAGTTATCTTTTCCTATATAACAAATTACCACAAAACCCTAAGGCTTTAAACAACCAATTCACTTACTCATAATCTTGTATGTCAACATTGTGGAATGGGCTCAGATGGACAGCCCTTTGGAAAGTTTTTCCTGGGGTCACTGGTAAGCCACAGTTATCTTGTGACTCTACTGTTGGTGGGTGTTCTAAGATAGACTTAGATGTCTGGTGTTGGTTGTTGGCTCTCAATGGTAGCTCTAGAGGAATTCAGCTAAAATGATCCTTCATGGGATCCGTAATCCTTCAATCCAGTGAACAGGGATCATTGGCATGGCAGCTTAGAACCAATGGCCAAGAGGGTGAGAGTAGAAAACTTCCAGTCCTCTTCAGGCCTAGCATCTGAATTCCTGCAATGAATGTCCACTACATTTTGTCAGTCAACACAACTTACACAACCAATGCCGATGGCACAAGGTGGAGAAATAACCTCTGTCCCTTGCTGAGAAAAGCAGCTGGAAAATCCCATAGCAGAGTGAAAGGAGGAATTTGTAGCTATTTCCTGCTTCAGTTAAATACAAAAGCTTTATGTCTTAGACTCTGTTTTACAGAATATATACACTGAACTCATTGTGCTAACAAAATATTTGCCAGTTTTCTATTCTCTATCTCAACAGAATATCTCTAATGTTTTCCGAAAATGCCAGAAAATGCATGAATTTCTTCTTCCTAATGGTGATAGGGTGATAGTTGGTATGGGAGAGTATTATTATGAAAATTTAGGCTTTATTTTTCTGTCGAAAATAATCTCATGCACATCTGCAAAGTTTTCTTTTATGGAAGTTTTATGTAGTTGTATACAAGAGAGATGTATGAAAATCAATGAAAGGTTTTATACATACATTGTAATAAACCATTAACATTTAACACTCTAACCCAGTAAATTGTCTTTGCATTTACACAACTATTCACTTCTGTTAGAGAATGGCAATTGTGGTGTCTTTGTGTTTGTTTTGTTTTCTTTTGACAATTGTGTTTTTGTGGTCTCTGTGCTGATCATTTTTCTGATTTTTTCTAGAACTAAATTATCCTTTTTGAAAAGTTTTTATTTATTTAAAAATTTTGTGTCTTTATTTTGAGAGACAGAGAGTGAGCGGGGGAGGGGCAGAGAGAGAGAGACACAGAATCTGAANTTATCTCAACAGAATATCTCTAATGTTTTCTGAAAATGCCAGAAAATGCATGAATTTCTTCTTCCTAATAGCGGTGATAGGGTGATAGTTGGTATGGGAGAGTATTATTATGAAAATTTAGGCTTTATTTTTCTGTCGAAAATAATCTCATGCACATCTGCAAAGTTTTCTTTTATGGAAGTTTTATGTAGTTGTATACAAGAGAGATGTATGAAAATCAATGAAAGGTTTTATACATACATTGTAATAAACCATTAACATTTAACACTCTAACCCAGTAAATTGTCTTTGCATTTACACAACTATTCACTTCTGTTAGAGAATGGCAATTGTGGTGTCTTTGTGTTTGTTTTGTTTTCTTTTGACAATTGTGTTTTTGTGGTCTCTGTGCTGATCATTTTTCTGATTTTTTCTAGAACTAAATTATCCTTTTTGAAAAGTTTTTATTTATTTAAAAATTTTGTGTCTTTATTTTGAGAGACAGAGAGTGAGCGGGGGAGGGGCAGAGAGAGAGAGACACAGAATCTGAAGCAGGTCCAGGCTCTGAGGGGTCAGCACAGAGACTGATGTGGGGCTCAAACCCACAGACTGTGAGATCATGACCTGAGCTGAAGTCAGACACTTAACTGACTAAGCCATCCAGGCACCCCGAAAAGTTTTTATTTAAATTTCAGTTAACATACAGTGTAATATTAGTTTCAGGTCTACAATAAAGGGATTCACCACTTCCATACAACACTCAATGGTCATCACAAGTGCACTCCTTAATCCCCATCACCCATGAACCCATCCCTCCACTCACCTCCCCTCTACTAACTATCAGTTTGTTCTCTATAGTTCAGAGTATATTTCTTGGTTTGCCTCTTCCTCTCTTTTTCTTCTCTTTGCATGTTTTGTTTCTTAAATCCCACATATTGTATGGTATTTGTCTTTCTCTGACTGACTTAGAAAATGAAACTGTACTTTTGAAATATGTACATTATTTCACAAATTTAACTATTATACCTCTTTATTAAAACTTAAAGAATATGACTTTTTCAGTAACTTAACTGTTGAGAGATAGCCATAGCTAGCATACTATTTAAATAGCTTTAAGTTTTTCAGACTCTGTAGGTTTGTCTTCTATACACTTCAGGTTTTATTTAAGTTTCAGTTAACATGCAGTGTAATATGTAACATGTTTCAGTGTAACATGCAGTGTATGTCTTGCTATTTAACTTTAGGACACTTTTAATGTTCTACATATTTCTCTGTTATAGCACTTTCATTGTTGTAATTCTGCATTTGATGAATACATTTACTTTTACTACAATGAAAGCTTTCTCTGTTAAGAATGTATGTGCTCTAAGATCATCACTGTTCCGTGTGCCATGCACAACGCTAACGTATAGTAGCACGAAATACATATATACTTCTTATAAATGTTGAATGAAAAGGCAAATTGAATACTTTAAACTCAACTTTTTCTTTTGAAACTTGAAAACAACTTTTATTTTCCAGAAAAGAAATGTTTGGTGATTAGCAAGCATCTAGTGGTCATGGAATAATGGTCCCAGTTCTCTATCATGAAGAATAATGAGCTACTAAATGGTTTAGGTTTGTAATGTATTTCTCAGTACCGGGACACCCAGCTGCTGCTTGTTTTCCTGCAGCTTGGTAGTGAATGGGAAGCTCAGAAGGGCAACTGGCTTTTTTTTAAATCCTTTTTTGGTAAAAGGACAGTCATTACTACTTTCCTATTGTTCTCCTTTTCTTGTCAAGGGCAAGCCTCTTGACTCTGTACATTTGCTACTTATTCCATTTAATAGTTGTGGTCAAGCAGAAATCAGGCGGGGTATGACTTGTGCACTTGAGCTTTCCACACCCTGTTTACCAAAATACAAATTGACTTAGCCTTCGACATGCTTTCTTTGCTCACCCAGAGATGTGACAGAATCAGTAACTCAAAGGAGCTCTACAGGTTACAGCATGAGAAGAGATTGAGGCCACAAAAGGCTGTGTCCAATTTTAGTTTCCAGCTTTGAAAATCTCTGCCCCAAAAGTGGGAATGTTTTCGGCTTCATGAATATTTTGAAATTGTGATTATGTCAGACATTACGGTCTGTGAAAAGTTGCGATATAGACAATGGGGTAGAAGATAAATGATATTCAGGATTTATTAAAAAATAAGTAAAAGGATCATTTTATTTTTTAAAAAATGTTTTATTTATTTTTGAGACAGAGAGAGACAGAGCATGAAGGGGGGGGTGGCAGAGAGACAAGGAGACACGGAATGCACTAAGCAGGCTCCAGGCTCTGAGCTAGCTGTCAGCACAGAGCCCAACGCGGGGCTCGAACCCATGAACCTGAGATCATGACCTGAGCCGAAGTCGGAGGCTTAACCAAGTGAGCCACCAGGTCCCCCATGAAAGGATCATTTTAGAGTCATGTATCAACCACTTGTGCCACATGTCAAGGAGTTTGTGAACATTGGGTAATATTCCTTTTAATAATTTTTTTATGAAAGTATTAATTTTGGTTCCTCTGGAGAAATGATCCTGGGTAAAGAGCTTAGAAAAACTCTCGGGGTGCTTGGGTGGCTCAGTCGGTTAAGCAACCAACTTTAGCTCAGGTCATGATCTCACGGTTCGCTCCTGGGTTCGAGCCCCGCGTTGAGCTCCGTGCTGACAGCTAGTTCAGAGCCTAGAGCCTGTTTCAGATTTGTATCTCCCTCTCTCTCTGACCCTCCCCTGATCATGCTCTCTCTCACTCTCTCAGAAATAAATTAAAAATTAAAGAAAAAAAGAAAAAGACCTCTCATTCTATTCTACTTCTTCTCATATTGTAATATTTTCTAGTCTCAATGTAGCTAACATTCCCATATGGTATATATACAGCCAGTACCCTGGGAAAGGTCCCACCCCCATCACATTCATGCATGATTTTAACTTTAACATCTCATGGTTAACTGCCCAACTATTCTTATATACTGTAAGTGAACATATTCCTGGAAACACAAAGAATCAAAGCAAAACAAATGCTAATAAACTTTTAAATTTATTTTTACATTATATTATGGATTAATTACACCAGATAACTTAAACAGGCAAGGTAAATTTTATCACATGTGTTGTAATAATGGAGAGAATTTAACTTGGCTCCACTAAAACAAAAGTTGAAATTATTTTATTTTATTTTATTTTATTTTACTTTATTTTATTTTGGAAGAATTTTTCTTAAATATTTATTTTGAAAAACAGAGAGAGAGATTGTGAGCATGTGCGCATATGCAAGCAAGAACAGGGGAAGGGCAGAGAGAGAAAGGGAGACATGGAATCCCAAGCAAGCCCGAGGTTGTCAGGGAAGAGCCCAACCTTGGGGCTCAATCTCAAAAACCATAAGATCATGATCTGGACTGAAATTAAGAATCAGTTGCTTAGCCAACTGAGCCACCCAGGTGCCCCAGTTAGAAGAATTCTAAACACTGAGTGATCTGGTAGAAAAGTAGTACTGTTAGAGGGGAGGTTGATCAATGTGAGTAAGGCCATCAGTGTTTATAATTGGTGCTTTTAGAAGTTAGGCCCTGACCCTCCATAAAGACAGGAAAATAAAGGCTATCTTTCTTAAGGATTACATTTCAAAGATGGCTCCAAGGTCCTTGAGAAGGAACATTCTGGGTTGTAAAATTAACAAGAAGCTGAAAGATTTATATCTCAAGGAGCAAAGGAAGAATTGCTATTGCAAGTTTTTGAAAATAAATTCATTAAGAAAAGGGAGGTCAGAGTCCTATCTATGGGGAGGGAAACAGTCTAATATTTAGTCAAGCTAAGGGGACTATTAAGCCATCTTGGTTAATTATAACTGCTACTTTTTTTTTTAACTTGGACAGAAGGGATACATCCCATTAACCGATTACACAGGACAAGTAAAAGTAATCTGAAAATGCAGTTTTTAACAAAAAAAATAGAGTCATATTCACATATTTTAGTATTTTATCTACAGTTTAAATATTTGAAACACTATTTCTATGAACATTTATTTTAAAGGATGTATTACTATACAAAACTGAAATTTGCTTTACTTTGGCCTTCCTGTGAAATTCAGGATTATAAATAATTAAATAGAGAGAATTTACTCAGAATATTGTAAAGTTTATGCCTCTTAAATCTTGTTAATAATCAGAATATATGCTCTGTATATCAAAATTATTTTAAAATTTAAAATTATAGTTATATACACAATAATATAAACTCTATTACCTCAGAAAGATAACATATTGGCATTTCTCATAAACCTGGTAGCTCACAGAACAGAAATATTATCTAAAACTAATTTAGAGGACTGAAATACTGATATATGTATAAACACCATGAAAATCCACAACTATAAAATCATACCTATAAATCCATTTGCTTCTGGATGAAATATTAATGATGGAAACAATATAATAGCCTCAAAATAATATACATTTAGTTTTTCTTTTTTACTAAACACTTTTTTTAGTGCTTTATATGTATTTGAGATAGATGTATCTTATTATAGGTGAGGAAATTAAGGGACTGGAAGGTCATGAAAAATTTCCAAAATTTGGTAAGTGGCAGAGGAAGTGATTAGTCTCATGACTAAAATAGAAATCATTATTCTCTACCCCAGAGTGATCTCCCTTTATTTTATATTTTAGTGGATAATGTTACTATGTATTCTTTTGGTCATTGAAATCATAGATTTAAAAAAATTTTTTTTGTTTTATTTATTTCTAGGAGAGAGAAACAGCGTGAGCAGGGGCAGGTTGGAGAGAGAGGGAGGCACAGAATCTGAAACAGGCTCCAGGCTCTGAGCTGGCAGTCAGCACAGAGCCCAACACGGGGCTCGAACCCACGAACCGTGAGATCATGACCTGAGCCAAAGTCGGATGCTTAACCGACTAAGCCACCCAGGCGCCCCTGAAATCATGGATTTTATACTGACTTCTTTATGTTATGCCCATCTCCAACCAACCACTAAGTCTGGTTGAGTCCATCATCTTAATAAGCTCTTAGATTCATTCATATTTTACCACCCTCTTGCTTTTAATAAAATCCAAGATCTTACCTGCATTTTTACAATATTGAAGATATTGAATCTTCTTTCCCCATTCTTGCAACCTCTTCTTTTCATTAATTACTCCAAAATTATTTAATATAAACTGCATGCCATTAAATAAACATTTATTGAATAATAACTATTGCACTGGCTTTGGCCTACATATTGATAAGTGCCTTAGAATAATAACAGAGAATGTAGGTCAAATGACACAGTGATGAAAGAGTGTTTGCAAACCTAAATAGCACAGTTAGGAAAAATATGACTGAGATACTGACATTTGTGCAAAAGCCTAAAGTATCTGAGGGAATGATCAAGTGATTTAATGTGATTCCAGGAGAAATGACAACAATTGAAGTCCATTGTTAATGGTGTGTCTTTCACTCTGAAATGGGACAGAATGTTTATGGGCAAAGGAATCACTTAATACTCAAATCTTAACAGGATATTGCAAATCTTAGCTGTATGTTGCAAAAAGAACATATGGGATATAAGAAATAATTTAAATTAAAATAAGAATCTTAGAGGCACCTGGGTGGCTCAGTTGGTTAAGCTTCCAACCCCTGATTTTGATTCAGGTCATGATATCACTGTCATGAGATCAAGCCCCCTGTTGGGCTCCATGAGGAGTGTAGAGTCTGCTTAAGATTCTCTCTCACACTCTGCCCCTCCCCTGCTTATGTACTCACACACTCTCTCTCAATTAATTAATTAATTAATAGGAATTTAAACTCTTCCTGTTGAAAATAAGAAAGAGACTTCCCTGTTTTCTTATTTTTCTTGGAGTATTAACCAACTATAAGTTCTCTATAATTTTTTTTGAGAGATAAAGGAAGAGGGTACAAGTGAGAAATTGGCAGAAAGAGAAAAAGAATCCTAGGAGGGGGAGAGAGAGAGAGAGAGAGAAGGAGAGACAAAAAGAGAAAGAGAAGTGGGATTCACCCGAAGCAGGGTTCCTTGTTATATGAAACAGGCCTCGGGGTCATTTCATGCAGGGTTTGAGCTCACCTGATGTGGGACTTAAACTCATGAACTATGAGATCATGATAGGAGCCAAAGTCAAATGCTTACTGACTTAGCCACCTCACTGCCCAGTTCTCAGTAATTTTAGTCTAAGAATTTTTTTTTTTGAGAGAGATAGATTGAGAGTGAGTGCGAGTGAAGGAGGACCAGAGGGGAAGGAAGTGAGAAAACCCCAAGCATTCTCTGCACTCTCAGTGCAGAGCCAAAGTTAGGGTTTGGTTTCACACTCATGAGATCATGACCTGAGCCCAAATTAAGAGTGGACACTTAACCAACTAGTCCACTCAGGTGCTCCTCTCCATAAATTATTGAATTCTTTGTCTCTAAAATACATGTAAATCATCTTTAAAGATAAAGCTCTTTTTTCTTGAGTTTAATGAACACCCAGTAATGTCTTTCTCAAGGACCTGATCACCATCTCCTTGAAATCATCAAAAAATATAGGTTCCTTACCATCCAGTTTCTGTGGGGAGCTAAGTGTCTAACTTGAAGAACCTTGCTTGTAGCTATAAACACTACCACCTGTCGTAAAGTTATGAGAAATTTATTTTTCCTAAAGATAAGCAAATTAGCGAACAGGTAGCCATATCAGTTACCAGGTGAATGTAGGATAAACTACATGTGATAAATGATGCTGTCAATTTGTCTTACTTGATGAGTAGTTGTTGGTTATCATGAGAACTTGAATGTAATTAGTTGTATCTATTTGGCTATATAAAAGGATGGGGTTCCTTCTGTCTTTGCAATCTCTTAGAAATGAGCATTCATCATTCACATCATATTCTAGCTTAATACTCAGATAAATAAAGAAGACATACCGATGACAAATAACATTTGAAAATATGCTCAACATCATATATCGGGGGAAATGCAAATTAAAACAACAGTGAGATACCACTACATACCCACTAAAATGGCTAAAATCCAAAATGCTGACAAACATCAAATGCTGTTAAAGATGTGGAACAACAGAAGCTCTCATTCTTTACTGGTGGGAATGTGAAATGATACAGCCACTTTGGAAGACAGTTTGTTGGTTTCTAAACGAAACTATAAATACTTCTACCAAACAATCCAATAATCACATTCTTTGCCATTTATCCAAATGAATTAAAAATACTTCAAGACAAGAGTTTGCATACGAATATTTAAAGTAGACTTATTCATAATTGTCAAAACTGAGAAGCATCCAAGATGTCCTCTAGTTGGTTAGTGAACTTTGGTACTTCAAACAGTGGAATATTATTTAGTGCTGAGGGGAAATGATTCATCAAGCTGTGAAAGGACATAGAGGAAATGTAAGTACATATTACTAAATAAAGAAGCAAAATCTGAAAAGGCTACAAATGATATGATGCCAACTATATAACATTCTGGAGAAGACAAAACCATTTAAACAACAAAAAGAGCAGCGATTGCTGGGAGTTCGTGCGTAGGGGGAGATGAACAGACAGAGTACAGGTGAGTTTTAGGGCATTTTTCAAAAGAAATGAAAACTTACGTTCATACAAACATCTCTCTGTGAATGTTTTTAGAAACATTGGGGGTGTCTGGGCGGCTTAGGGGGTTAAGCATCCAACTCTTGATTTCTGCTCAAGTCATGATCACAGAATCATGGGATCAAGTCCCTTGTCACATGGAGCCTGCTTAAGATTCTCTCTTTCTCTTTCCCTCTCTCCTTTTGCTCTCTCTCTCTCACACACACACACACTCTCTCTCTCTAAAATTAAAGGAAAGAAAGAAGGAAGGAAGGAAGGAAAGAAAGAGAGAAAGAGAAAGAAAGAAAGAAAGAGAGAGAGAGAGAGAAGCAGGGAGGGAGGGAAGGAAGGAAGGAAGGAAAGAAGGAAGGAAGGAAGAGAAAGGAAGGAAGAGAAAGGAAGGAAGAGAAAGGAAGGAAGAGAAAAGGAAGGAAGGAAGGAAGGAAGGAAGAGAAAGGAAGGAAGAGAAAGGAAGGAAGGGAAAGGAAGGGAGGAAGGAAGGGAGGGAGGGAGGGAGGAAGGGAGGAAGGAAGGGAGGAAGGAAGGAAGAAACTTTGTTCATAATTACAAATTGGGTCATCCAAATGCACTTCCATTTGTGAGTGCACAAATAAATTGTGGTGAATCCATTCAGTGGAATATTACTTGATAATTATAAGCAGCAAACTCTTGAACATTCAACAAAATGAATCTTACATGTGTCCCAATTCAGGGAAGCCTTCTGTGCCTACATGCTATTTGATTCCATTTTTATGTAATTCTACAATAAACAAACCTACTAGAATAAGAAACAGATCTCTGGTTGCCAGTGGTCAAAAGTGGGGAAAAGGTTTGACTAAAAAAAGGGTCAGCACAAGGGACACTTTTTGAGGAAGTGATGGAACTTCCTGTATTTTTATTGGGTATATGGTTATATGACTCAGTACTGTCATCAAAATTCATAGAATGCACACACATGTATATAAGAAAGAATGAATTTGTAATAAATACATATACACACAGAAACACTGTAGGTTTTTTGTGTCAACATTTCCTATTTTTCAGGAAAAAGCTGTAAGTTACTTTTTTATTGATTGATAAATAATTATGGCTTATATTTGAAACGTTCTGTAGACTAAACAAAGGAGATGTACTAGTCAAATGCAGAGTTAAACCGTAATGTCTTTGTTGAACATTGTATTTCAATTGCTTTTATAAATGTACTTTCTTAAGAACACGTTTTTATTTTAAGGCTGTTTTGTTCACTTTATATACTTAGAACGTAATGTGGTGTTTCAAGAAATCAGTGAAGCTCAGGGTGTGGGTATCTGAAGAAGCCAAGGTTTATGTATGCTCTGACTCTAGAAGTGCACCCACAAATAATTTTATCATATAGTTGCTGCTGAGAAGAGAGAAATTATGTCCAGATGAAAGGGGATGGAGGAAAACTGCAATTCATAGTCTTCTGTGCATTTTGAATTTTGTAAAACACATTATGAAAAAAAATAGGATTTTATTTTTAAAATGTAGTTGGGAATGGAATCCCACACCAATTACAATCCTGATGCCATTTGAAATATATTGACCTGATTCTTGAGATACAAGATGACAATTTCGCAAAAATCTAGTACTAAGAACTGAGAAATACATGTCCTAGAATAGTATTAGGAAGTTTCCAGTACAAGGGAATGATTGTTAGAACCGAAAGCATATGTGAATTTAAGGATATGGAGACTGGAAACAGATCACAAAGGGATTTATATGCCATGCTAAATTGTTGCTATTTCAGCGTGAAGGTAACGGGCATCACTGAAGCCTGCTACATGAAAATGACATAATCTGGGGTGCCTGGGTATCTTTGTCGGTTAAGTGCCTCATTCTTGGTTTCAGCTCAGGTCATTATCTCATGATTTGTGAATTCGAGCCCCGCATTGGGCTCTGCACTGAGGTTGGAGCCTGCTTGGGATTCTTTCTCTCTCTTTCTCTGCCTCTCTCTCTCTCTCTCTCTGTCTCAAAAATAAACAAACAAAATTGAAGTTACAAACTGATGTAATCTGGTTTGTCTTTAATAATGGATGATCCAGCCATGGTGAAAAGGATGACTATATTATAGTAGCCTGAGTAAGTGACAGGAAGATTAATTTAAAATACATTGTGGGGGCGNAAATAAATAAATAAAAAAGTACATTGTGTAAATCCAGTCAAATCAAGGTGAGAGTCCAAGCTGCTAACTTAGCAGCGTTACATATAGTTAGGTTTTTAATGTAATTATTTTAAGATTTTAACTGTCATTTATGAGACACAGCACAAAGATATTTAATTTTTTTAATTACTGCCAAATTTCAGAACTACAGAAACATTTACCTTAGATATTCTAAGTAACAGCAATTGGTTTATTCATAGCATTTGTTCCGTTGGTTTCTAAAATTCAACTGAATGTGTTTAGAATTTATACCACTGAATTATGAATATTATATCTATGTATCTACCTAAATGTACATTTGTAAGTTTATACCCATATTTGTAGATATATATTTTTAAAAAATTACACATTTATTTATTATTGAGAGAGAGAGAGACAGAGCATGAGCATGGGAGGGGCAGAGAGAGAGGGAGACAGGATCTGAAGCAGGCTCCAGGCTCTGAGCTGTCAGCATAGAGCCAGACGTGGGGCTCGAACCCACGGAGTATACGATTATGACTTGAGCAGAAGTCAGACACTCAACCTACTCAGCCACCCAGGCACCCCTTGTAGATACATATTTTAATAATCTGGTGATTCTTGTATTACCTCATACTTTCTTTTAAATGTTCACTTTCTTAAAGTTCTGGGTGAATTTGAGCAAGAGGGTTTGATACTTGAATTCGCCTATGCCTCTCCACTGTCCCGTTACCCAGTGACTATCAGTTGTTAATATCCTCGGCAAACACCAATTGAGAAGCATTTGCACCAAGAATCTAAGGGAATAGTTTCTTCCACTAGAAACGGCAGGTCATTTTGTCTCCTCTCACATGTTTCCACCACCTCTTACAGGTCTTACCAGACTGAGGACATATGGGTTCAATTTTCAATATAAATACAACAAATTTTCCTATGAGCATGATGTTCCTATTAAGTATGAAATTTTCAGTGTCTTTAATAGTACAAATAGT
>NW_027528871.1:525976-554059 GCF_008692635.1 Crocuta crocuta
TTTCCAGAAGGCCCATGCAGGGTCTCAGATTAACCACCTACTAAAGCTCTCTACACAATGGGGCAATTTTTGGCGTGTGCATTAAGGCACCAATAACCTTTCTCCATTTATTACTCTTGTACTTCGGTATCCTTCCAGGAGGCCAGAGAGTGTGAATAAGACTTTCTATTGAATAAATCCTAGTAAAGTCTGGGAGGTAGGAGATGACAATTCATCAGCAGAAAACAAGCTTCAGCCTCAAATCTGAACACAAATACATTTGGAGCAAATTGCTTCTGAGGCCCTAATGTTTGATGTCCTCAACTGTCGAGTATTTTCTTGTTAAAACTTTGATAAGTTTAACGTTGAGAGAGAGAAAGAAACAGACAGACTGGCTGATGGACTGATTTAATTTTAAAAAGCTGTAGGCAACTTGCCCTGATTACTGCAACCAAGCGCTCCTGTTACTTCATTTTGTTTGTCTCCTTTCATGAAAAGTCACCCTGCTGGGGCACCTGGGTGTCACAGTTGCAGTCACTTAGCCTCCGACTCTCGATCTCAGCTCAGGGCCTGATCTCACAGTTGGCGAGTTCGAGCCCCACATAGGGCTCTGTGCTGATGGAGTGGAGCCTGCTTGGGATTCTGTCTCTCCTTTCTGCCCTTCCCCTGCTTGTTTGGGCTCTCTCTCTCTGTCTCTCACCCTCTCTCTCTCTCTCTCTCACTTTGCCTCTCTCTCTCAAAATAAATAAATAAACTTAAAAAAAATCACACTGCTGCTCCAAGTTAATAGGCAGTTTGATACAGTTTCCCAATAGTTGACAACTGATTTCATCTTATTTGGAAATTGAGAACCTCTTTGATGTGTTTATATTTTTCTTTAATTAAAAAGTGCAATCATGAATTTTCAAATTTACATTTGAGTACTTCTAAATAAATTCCACTTAGGAAATTCTGCTTCCAGATAGAAAATAAACAAAGGAGGGAAACGCTGAATTCTCATGTATAAGTAATTTTGCCCATTTTTTTTCTCTTGACATAATTTTTGGTTCTTGCCTGCATCTTCAAAATTTCTCATCTAAGGAAAAATAGAGCTGGATTCTTTAAAAAAATTAATGTTTATTTATTTCGAGAAAGAGAGAGACAGAGTGCAAGCTGAGGAGGGGCAGAGAGAGAGGGAGACACAGAATCTGAAGGAGGCTCCAGGCTCTGAGCTGTCAGCACAGAACCCAACATGGGGCTGGAACCCACGAACTTCGAGATCATGACCCGAGCCAGTCAGGAGCGTAACCAACTGAGCCATCCCAAGCTGGATATTTTTTTTTAATTAAATGAAAGAAATAGCTAAGCTGACTACTTTAAAAGGACAAAAGAGTAAAAGAGTATGTTACAGAAAGATATAGAAGTCTGTGATGGGTTGGTTTGAGGATTTAAGGAATGGGATATGAGGCAGGGGAGAGGTTAAGGGAAAGCAATGAGAGTGAACATAAACCAGAGAACTTGTAAGACACTTTGAATTAAAAAGTAAAAAAAAAAAAAAAAAAATATTTTTTAAGGACACATAGCATAGTATTTGAAATTTGGTATGACATAATGACTCTAGACAATCTAATTTTAGCCCTTTTCAGAAAATTTTAATAAAATTCTAAATTACATGCCTATGTTTTGGATGTATGCCAAATGTCTGAATGATCCCCCAAATTAAGAACTTCATATTAACTTGTTTATATTTACCAAATGCTGTTTCAGGGGCACCTGTGTGGCTCAGTCGGTTAGGCATGGACTTTAGCTGAGGTCATGATCTCACAATTCGCAGGTTCAAACCTGCTTCAGATTCTGTCTCCCTCTTTCTCTGTCCCTTCCCCCGCTCTCTCCCTCTTGCTCTCTTGCTCTTTCTCAAAAATAAAAAATAAGAAAAATAAAATGAATTCCATCTCAAACCTTTATCTTATTTTTTAAACACTTTATAACTTCCACAAGTTCTGTATAAGAAAAGATCAGGCTACCCTTTCCATTAAACATAATTTCAGATTTTAAACCGCATACTCTCTGATCTTGCAGTTGCACTCAACAGCTACAAAGAAGTATATGTCATCCTTGGTTTACTATCAATCAATTGCTATTTTGCAAAAACACTTTTAAAACTTCTCCATCTCAAAAGCTAAACTACTGAAATCTTTTAAAATACAAATAATTACAATTATATAAAATATATAACTATATATATATAGTAGTTTATATATAAGTAGTTTGGCTTTTATATATATATATATAAAGGGTTAAAAAACAAACTTTCTCTGCAAGAGTCATGGACGTGTGACAGATCAAAGTTACTAACCATAGTTTCTACAATCCTTTTTTTCTTTCTTTTTTGTCTTGACATGCCGATAAATACATGTTTTAAAAAGTTACTCTGAAAAAAAGTTAATACGTAATTTTAACTTTTTCTAAATTCTTTCCTTTTGTTCTCTCAAATGATATTACTATTTTCTCCCTGTATAATTTTCACATTTTCTTAAGACATTAATAGTTTTTTTTTTACAAAGGTCATTATCATCATGTTTTGCTGATGAAAGATTAGAAGTCAGTCTGAATTTTGTTCTTTAATGAATAACCACTTCTCTTTCTCAATCTCTGCTTTTTTTCATCTCTTTCTGGATAATTTTTATTGATTTAAAAAAATTATGTTCTAAAACATCACAAAAATATTTCTAATAATGGGAGACTTCTTTATCCTATTCTAAACTTGATTTACCCATCAATCACCATTCTTGACTTAATTTATTAAATATGTATTCACTTTGCCCATCCAATCATCATTTTTGAGTGAATTTATTAAGTATGTACCAACATATTATCAGTCATCTGCTGTATGCCAGCCACTGTTAGAGCTGTTAGGAATATAGCAATTAAAAATACGTTCTTGTCATGTTGGATCTTACAATCTAAAGGCAGAGACAAGAATTAATGAAAAATAAACAAAGAGAAACAATTTAGATGGTTTTAGATGCCAGTAAATGCCATGTAGAAAGTAAAAGAGGTGTATAGTGTCAAGATTGGTTGCAATTAAATTTGCATCAAATTCATGGAGTGCCTGTGTGGCTCAGTCGGTTAAGCATCCGACTTTGGCTCAGGTCATGATTTCAAGGTTTGTGAGTTCCAGCCCCGTGTTGGGCTGTGTGCTGCCAGCTCAGATTCTGTGTCTTCCTCTCTCTCTGCCACTCCCCCACTCTTGTTCTGTCTCCGTCTCTCCAAAATGAATTAAAAAATTTAAAATACTTTTTTAAATTTCCATCAAATTCAAATGTGTTGATCCAGTAAAACCTCAACAAGAAGATGACATCTGAGTTAAGAGCTAAGTAAGGTAAAGAAATGACTCATTTAATTTTGGAAATATTTGTAAAAAAAATAACTGTGCAAAAACCCTGATGCCAGAGCCAGTATGACAGAGCAAAGAGAGCTGGGAGATAATAAGGGCATGGATTCTAGGACCTTGTGGGCTTTTTAAAAGAGTTTGATTTTACTCTGATTGAGTCAAGGGACCACTGGGTGATGCAATCTGGATTATTCTATGTTTAACAGGACAACTGGCTCTTTGTTGAAAAACAGACAGAAGAGAGGAAAAATGTTTTCAATAGGAGAAGAACAATTGGAAGGTTACTGCAATAGTAATAAGCCTGATAAGAGATGTTAGTGGCAGTAGAGAGAGTTAAAAGTAGTTCAGTTAGGAGCACATTTTAAAGCTATGATGACAAGAATTGCAATCGATACATTTTTTTGTTGATTATATATCCTTTATTCCGTGATTTCTGTTCTTAATGTCTTAAGTCCTGTTAGTGTTATGTTGAATCTTTTGGTTTTAGCCTGTAGTTTTTAATGTTTTCTTTTATATTTTCTAATTATCTTATGTTATTCTGTTGTCTCTCTTCATGAATTTGATGATTCTTTGTATCTGACTATAGTTAAGAAAAGGAATTTTAAGACTTTTTTTTTTTCTTTTTCAATTGCATAAACAGGACAGTTTCCTACCAGGTCTCTTAGATGAATTTAAATTTTCACTGGGAGATCCATGTGGCACAGGAAAACACAGGGTATATAAGTTAGTAAGCCTTGATGAGAACCTTCAAGCTGAGATATACATGGAAGTGGCCTTGCATATAAAGCAATTCAATTTCAAAACAACAAATCAATTATTTTCCTTGATTTAAAAAATCACAATGAACTCACATCTTCATTGTTTTCAGATTCCTTGCCCAACTCCTTGGCTGCCTTTTCTAAATAATACTAAAGTGTGTTTTTCTAACTTAACAGTAAACCCTTCCCTGTTTGGAGAGAGTTTAGATAAACTATGAGATTAATTTGCTCTCCTGTACACCAAATTACATCCATCATCACCTAAATTTTTTCTGTGTCAAGGAAATTTACTTCTGTCCATAATGATAGGGTTGAATAAAGATTGGAAAATTGGGCATTAACTGCATTAGTTCAAACATGTTTTCTTGGTTTGCGATTATTGCTCTGTATGTGTATGTATAATATATAAATTCTGATCATATAAATATAACATTTTTGTAACTTGAAGAGATTAAATTGAGTTTATATTGTTTTCATAGATGTGTTGATACTTTCTATAAATAGGTAGTTTAATTAATTACTTATTTTCTGTGACCTCATTTGTGTTTTGATGGCCCTGGTAGGGTTAATAATAAGGAAAACTCACTGGCTTCCAGGATGGTGACTGGTTAATAACATCTTCACTAGTCTGAGCAGGACCAGTAAATGAAGAATTCTTCATTCCCACTATCATAAAGAATGAATAAATAAGCAAACACAAATCCCATTCTTTGGTGATATGAGTTCAAAATATGACATAGCCAAGGGCACTTGTGTGGCTCAGTCGATTAAGCATCTGACTTCAGCTCAAGTCACCATCTCACAATTCACAATTCATGGGTTACAGCCCCACATTGGGCTCTGTACTGACAGCTCAGAGGCTGGAATCTGCTTCAGATTCTGTGTCTCCCTCTCTCTCTGCCCCTCCCTGGCTCATGCTCTGTCTCTCTCATAAATAAGTAAACATTAAAAAACAAAAGAAAACGTGACATAGTCTTCCTCTTTTCTATCCTATTTTCAAAAAGATAGGCTATTTTTTTTATGACCAGCACTACTCCATGAGTGTGGAACTTTACATACAGAGTGTGGATATTTTCGGGTGTGTTTTTGATTGATCCAAGGCACCTTATCCCTGAAGCATCCTCATAGTCACTTTCTTGGCAAATGCATAATAGACTAAAGATAGACCTACTCCTACAAAAAACCATGATAGTCAGATAACATATGGACCCTGCTTAAATTGGCAGAATTTCATGACTTTTGTCCTTTAATTCTTTACATCAAAATAGGAAATAGTCCCAGATTAGTCTTTTTATACTGTTTTTCAGAGTAATTGCCAATTATTTGTTATCATTTATTGAATATACACAAATTTCTTTTTAGTTCCCCCAAAGCATTTTTTAAATACGTATAATTTTTCCCAGAATGAATCACATTCATAATTACAAAATCATTGCTTAAGAGTTCTCTAATTATTTCCTATCTATGTGTTTTATTGTATTTACATGCAGCTTTCAGAAATAGAGACCCCAAATCAAACAAGATATAAATGTATTTTTCTCTCTTCTAAATGTTTTGAAATAAGCAACCAAGAGCTGATATGTGAATGCTTTTGTGTATCATACTACCTACATGTGTCCTCTAAGCCAAACTGGCAGCTCGACTCCCAGCTATTGTAGATCGATTCCAAGAGGCTGGCAGAAGAAGGCTTGATGAATAAAAACATCAAAGTGTGTACAGAAATGCTTTTAAAGAAAATTTCTCAAACTTTCACAGGAAGCTTCTGCTTGTATTGGCCATTACTTGATCACAGGATCATTGCTAGCTATAAAGGAGAATGAAAAATATAGCTTTTGTACTAAGGATTCGTGTTTCAGGCACTCAGCCTGTCTTTCCTGGCTGTTACAGTTACTGAAACTCAGCTAATTTCTCAGTCAAGAACGGCCATTTATTTGAAAGGTAGTGTAAGTACAATTCTATACTCTGCTGGCATACCATATGTACTAAAATCAATCACTAGTTACATGTATCCATATCTAGTTGGGTACAAACACATATATGCATATATTCAATGTTTTTATCTATCACATTGTTTATTATTATTACTATTATTTCTGTTATGTGAGAAAATGAACTTCTGTGTTCACTGCTTCCAGAAGGAATTTTCTCATTAACTCAGTAATTTCCTGTATATGTATATGTTCCCTGCCAGTATATCAATAATCTAACTGCAGTAGTATGGCTAAAGAGAGTACACTTTTAAATTACTAAGAATTTGTGTTGCTATTATCTTCAATTTTACATGTTTTAGACTTTTATACAAATGATGATATGAAGATGGTGATTATATATTCAAACATGTTTACATTGCCACTTAATTTTCAAATTCTGTCCACATGTATTTCATCTTTTTTTCACAGCTTCTATGTGAGTCTGCTATTTCAACCCATCTATTTAATTAATATAGGTCAGGAAGTAAATATGCTACTCATAGGTTCATAGGTAGTGGTAGTATTTACGAATTCACCAAGATCTGCCTCCAGTTTCCTTTTTGTTATTCTCACCATACTGCCTTTTCCATTAATGCACTTGTGTATGTGTGTTGATATGTCTACACATAATATATAATTATTTCGAAGGGAAGGCGAGAGAGGAGATGAGCGTCGTAATAGAACATACCCAACACTGTGTATTGTACGAAGTAAAATCAACATCATGTGCTTCACATAGGCAGCTCGCTCTGCCTGCCCAGCCAATCAACACTAGCCACTTAGACAAATTATTTCAGTTCTCACATTAGTGCTTATTATTTATTTATTGCTCTTGAAAATTATTTTTTATTTAGTATTCTGCTATGCCGAATCCCATCCCCACTAGATAATGGGCTCCATGAGAACAGTGATTTTATCTCTCATGGTGATTGTTAAGTACATAGCTTGGTACATAATAGATTTTTTTGGTAAATATTATAGTTAATATAAAATCAAACAAATAGTTTTAATATAAATACAGTATAAATATTAGTATTTACATAGCCAAAACAGATAGTTTCTTATTCTATATTTATACCTTGCACTTACGGGTCTGAATTTGGCCTTGTCCTTGTTTTCTAGAATATTCATACATACTTCTCAGTCCATCAGTAACCTAGCTGTAACTTCACTGCCTACCTCACATTTCTTCTTTTGCATGGATTCAAGATGATCCCCCATGATATCTACATCTTATTGAATTGCTCTCCATAGTTAATCTTCTGTGAATATTATATTTATGCATCCACATAGTCCTTTTCATTTTTTTCAAATGTTTATTTTTCAGAGAAAGAGAGAGAGAGAGTATGACAGGAAGAGGGGCAGAGAGAGGGAGACAGATGATCCAAGGCAGACTCTGAGTCAACAGCAGAGAGTCTGATGCAGGGCTTGAACTCACCAGCCCTGAGATCATGACCTGAGCCAAAATCAAGAGTCAAGACAGTTAACTGACTGAGCCACCCAGATACCCCTAATCCTTTTTGTTTTTTATAGTCATTTCTTTACTGCCCTTCCCCCGCTTTGATTCTAGGTTCTTGGAGGAGAGAGATGCTACTTACATAAATCCAAATTTTCACCCTATCATACCATATTGAAAATATGATGTCTTTATTTAAATATTATTACAGATTTAGATTAATATATTTCTATCAAGCAAAAATACATTTGCAATGGAGCACATGCTATTTTAGCAGGGAATATGTTACTTCAGGGAGCAGCTCTAACTGTCTTAAAATAACATTTTATTAGTCAAGATTTCCAGAGAAACAGGACCAATAAGATGGATGTATATATGTAATATGTAAAATATATATAGTCTGCCATCTACAAACTGGAGACCCAGCAAAGCTGGTGGTATAGTTCCAGTCTGACCCCAAAGGCCTGGAACCAATAGTGTAAATCGTAGTCCAGATCTAAAGACATGAGAACCAAAGGGACAATGTCAATTTCAGTCTAAGTTTGAAGGCTTGAAACTTAAGCCCCAGTGTTGTCCAGTTCAAGGACAATAGATCAAGTCTCAGTTCACGCAGTCACATTGAGAGAGGACAAATTATCCTTTCTCTGCTTTTATCTTCTATTCAAGCTATCAACAGATTGGATGAGGGTACCCCTGGGAAGGCGATCTACTTTTTCTCAGCCTACTGAGTCAGATCCTATTTTTATCCAGAAACAACTTCACAGACAGACCCAGAAACAATGTTAAGGGATTTATCTGGGCACCTTGTGATCCGGGTAATTTGACACATAAAATTAGCTGTCACATGCATTTTCATTTACCGTAATCTTTGCTCTAATTTTCTTCTCAAATGTCTGCACCCCAGTGCCCCATCACAGAGTACCCAAAATAAGTGTACGACATTTTCTTAACAGTGTCATTTTTAGTTCAATTGTTTGACAACTCTTCCACTATTGCCCCATTAGAAGTATTCTGGCTCATTAAAAAAAAAAAAAAATCCAGTGTGTTTTTATTATATTATTATTGTCACTATTAAAGCTACTTACCTCTGAAAGAAACACTAAGATACAAAGCTTTACCAAAAATTTGCAATAAATAATTCACCAATCATTAGTTTTTTGAATCCCAAAGGTATAAATTTCAAGAAATAGCAAAGCAGGCACAACTATTTTATTTATATGATCAGGCTAACAATGACCTAATTTGAAGTTAACACATAAAACAAAGCTTGAGACTCTGACATCACTGGTAAATTTATCATGTGTCATGATACAATAAAAATACCTAAATTGCAACTTAGATGACTCATTGTATCTGTTCAATTTCATATACTGAAAGGGACATAATGAAAAGAAACTGGTGGAAGTAATTTCATCATTCTGACATACACTTTCACAATCTTCATTAGAAAAAGGTATTTTTAGCCAAGTTTCTCAGTTGTCTTTCATTACATGATTCAAAGAATAGAAAACTTAATTGGCCATGAGTATATTCTGCGTAAAGTAATCCTCCTCATTGGTATAGTGAATAAGTCCTCAATTTTAAGTTCTTCTATATTGCAAATTTGGCACTGCTATAAATTGCACTCTTTTAGATATTCCAATATTTTTAAAAATTATTAAAAGATATCATGAGGAAGAAGATACTCTTAAGAAGTCATCTTTTTAAAACCTAAAATTAAAAATTAATTCACATTCTTCAAGTTACTTTTGGCACTGAGTATTTAGTAGCAACATTTAAAACAGGGTGCTGTGAAACAGTCATAAAAGTAATAAAAAGGATTAATCTTATAAAAGAAATGCAAAAGCTCAAAAAGTGACAAATCGTCAAAATTCCAAAACCATTTTTATATTCATCCATTCGTTTAACCCATAATTACACAGTGCTTTTCATGTGCTACGTTTTATGTCAGTGGAGAAATAGCTGAGAATGTTAAATAATTATGCAAATCAAAAGCAGAAATACATTGTGATAGTCTTTATGAGACAAGGGGTAAAATCTAGACTTTGATGTCTGCGATGAAAACTCTGAAGAAGGGATACTAAAGCCAGGACTAGAATAATGAAGAAAAAATATTTAAAAGAGGCAGAGGGGGAATGCCTGGGTGGTTCAGTCAGTTAAGCTTCTGACTCTTGATCTCTGCTCAGGTCACAATGTCAGGGATAGTGAGTTTGAACCCTGCATCGAACTTTCAGCAAAGGGCCTGCTTGGAATTCTCTTCTCCCTCTCTCTCTGCCCTATCCCACTTGCTCGGTTTCTCTCTCTCTATCTCTCCCTCTCAAAATAAATAAATAAAACTTTTTTAAAAAAGAAAAAGAGACAGAGGGAAGAACATGTGTGAAAACTAGTAGAGACAGAGTGTGGTGCTTATAACATTCGAAACATGACAAGTGGGTTTGGGGTGTTTCTGAGGAGGGAAAGTATGAGATGAGATCCAGCCTGGCTGCCAGGGATTTAGCTTCATCCTAAAATGAGCAGGCAACCATGATGTGTTTATAATCAGTAGTCTTTTATCAGCTTTGCAATTTTAAAATAATTCTAGTTGCCCAGTGGAGAATGTGTTTGGAAATGTCAAAAGGAGATACACAAGTACCTATTAAAAAATATCTAAACAGTTCAGATGGCTTGAGTTAATCTGATGGTAGAGATAATAAGTGAGTTAGACATTGACTTAGAATATATAATTAATAATTTATCTTTAGAGTGGCATTGCAAGGTGAAGATGAAGGTGTTGGGGTAAGTAGACTTAGTAGGTAGACCGTTATGAGACAGTGATTATTTTAGGGGGTATAGGCTTAATGCTGTGGAAGATCCTGAATTCTATTGTTGCATCTTTCTGTACATGTTCAATTCCAGCAGCATTTAAATTATTTACCTAATGTTTTTAATTAAGAACCTGGATATATGTGTTTTGATCCTAGAAGGCATATGTAATTTGAAGAGACATATTTGGAAATTATTGGTACATAAGTAGCATTTGAATCCAAAAGGATTGATAAAAATCAACTATGTAAGGAAAGTACAGTGAGAATTAGAAGGCAAAGTTCAAGATCGTAATTATCTTCAACAATTGATATTTTGTGGGGAATAATTTATATAATAGGTTAAAAAAAGTGGTCAGAGATATAAAAAACAAAACAAAACCTAGGAGAATAAAATATTGCCTGAAACAAAGGTAATATACCTTTAGGAGGAAGTGGTCCATTGTGTCAGGAGCTAGTAAAATGTAGGGGTTAAAGATTTTCAAAAAATCTATTGGATTTAACAAATGGAGCTTCTTGATAATCTTTGTTTCCTGCAGCTTCAGGGAATTGAAGATACAGGAAATTCATGGAAGAAATGTTTGACTAGTAAGTTCTTTAAACAATTGGTCTAAAAAAATTATAATAATGCTGGATATTTTGTTCATACTGTGGAACAAGAATTTACACAAATGTTAGGTACTGTCCTTAAAGGCAATTAACAAAATCTAATCAAACTGGTTTGCACACAGAATATTATGTGCCTCAGTGTACTGTTCTGGTGAAAACTAGTACCATCACTATTGGTGGTCTAGAATTGGAATCAATGAACACCCGATTCCATGTCATAGCTACTTCAGGAAAATCAGATGATTTTACAATGATGTTTGTCATAAAACTGGTGGCTCATGTGTAGCAATTTCCTCATGTTGACAGCTTCAACCTCCACATTTCATATGGGTGAGTAGGTGGCAGTTATAGTCCTATCTAAATGTAAAGCTTGAAATTATTGGCATGAGTACAGAGCAAATCAAAGTGCATCTTCTCCGCAGAGCTCTTGGTAGATGCCACGTTCTAGGAGAAACTGGGAGTATTTGGGGCGAAGTGAAATATAAGAAATTTGAGAGGACATTTTTGAATTATGAATTGACCGAAATTAAACTATCAGCCGAGTTTTGAGGTAGGGAAATAGTGAAAGGCAATCTTGGATACTATGTGTTAAACCTATCAAAATGGGTCAGTCTGTTTCCAGCTGTTCGGTGGGTCCAAACAACCTGGAGAATTTTAAGGATATGCCATTTGAAACAGAAAGATCTTGAATTTTAGTTATGATCAGATATTTTGCAAGAAGAAATTTAGGCTATGCTTTTGGGTTCAGAAGAAAAACTGCTCAGTTTTTCAAAACTAGCCTTGAAAAACCAAGATAAATATTCCCATGTATCGGTTTTAATAATGAAGAGAAAGAGATTGAGGAAAAGGGAATGACACTGAGTTCGAAATGATTAGCACAGAACAATAGAGTTAGAGATATTAAAACAAAACTAACTTGGAGATGAAAGTTAATGTTAGAGTGAACCTACTCAAGGTCAAGTTTTCAAAACTCAAGATACATATGAGTGGTAGTAAGATAGTTGCTCACTTCCGTCCATGTGTATCCCTTGGCCTTAAATATTATTGGTCAAATAAAAGTACTGCAGAATTGCCCATTGTTGAGCTATATGATAGCAAACAGATTAGTTATAATTCATTCAACGAATTATACCCTTTTTCATGGTAAACATCCTCTGTAAGAGACAGCTCCAGAAAAGGGCATAAGAAGATACTAATTTAGAATATCATTGTAGGACACCACAGAAGAACAGTGGTCTGGCTCCATAGAGTGAGAATATCACGTAGAACCTTGGAAGTCAGTTAAACAAACAAACAAATGAATGAATACATAAATAAAAGAGGTGCTATAACACCTGTTCTGATAATGCTTGCTTTGTAAGTATAGGGAAGAAGGGTGGTGGTCTTGGAGGCAAGAGATCCTAACTCCAAAATGGAGTATCCTGAGTTGTCAGTGACATTGTTCTTTCCCAAGACATTGAACTGGTGGAATGAGGAGACGGCCTGGGCAAAAGAGAGTCTCATGATATCTTTTCATGGCTTTGAGCATTAAGATAAGAGGATAGGCCCTAACTTTGAAGATGAAGGATTGTGGTGGACACACCCATTTCTAAACCTTTATGTAACTGTTTGTATTCATTTACTCATGTTTATTTATTTTTATTGTTGATTTATTTATTTATTTTTGAGAGAGAGAGAGGAAAGGGGCAGAGAGAGAATGAGAGAATCCTAAGTAAGCTCCATACTATCACTGCAATCCCCAACACAAGGCTTGAACTCACAAACTGTGAGATCATGACATGAGCTGAAATCAAGGGTTGGACAGTTAACCCAATGAACTTCTCAGGTGCTCCTATTTATCTTAATTTTTAAAAGTGTTGATCAAAAAAGTTTTGGTCTTTCCTTTACATAGGTGACATGGTTTACTATTACATTAATTCTCAACATTTATTTTTAAAAATATTAAATATTTAATATGTAAATATTAAACAACACATTACTGCACAAGCAATAGGCCAAATAAAAAATCAAATAGAAATCAAAATATGTCTCAAAACAAAAGAAAAAGAAAACACAATATTCCAAAAACTGTGGAGGGTAGTGAAAGCAGATGTTAGTGTGAAATTTATGCTACAAATGCTTGAATTAAGAAAAAGTTTCAAATAGACAATACAATACAACAAGGAACTAGAAAATAAAAGAAACTTAGCTGAAATTTAGTCAAGAAAGGAAATAACAAAGAAAAATCAGAAATAAAGAAAATAGAGCTCAGAATAAACAGTAACATAATATTGAAAGTAATGACCAGTTTTTCCAAAAAATAAACAAAATTGGTACATTAACTAAGAAAAAAAAGAGGGAAGACTCAAACCAAAATGAGAAATGGAAGAGAAAACAATATAACAGACAGCCACAGAAATGCATAGTATGCTAACAGATTACTACAAACAATTATATACTAACAAATCCAAGAACTTAGAAAAAAAGCCAGATAATTCCTAAAAACACACAGATTACCAAGATTGAATCATGAATCTTGAATCCAATAAATGGGAAACCTTGTAAGACTAAAAACATGAATGAAAATTGAATTAGGAATCAAAAATTTCCTGGCACAGAAAAACTCAAGACTATATGGTTTCATTGGTGGATTCTACCAAACATTTAAAAACAATGATTATGGATAATTTTTCTCAAAATCTTACAAATAATGGAATACAGGAAACACACTTAAAATCATTCAATGGGACCAATACTACCCTGATACCAAAGTAGGATAAAAAGAACACAATAAGAATAAAGTCTAGTTTCTCTGATGTAAGTACTGCTATATGAACTTTTTTGACATCCAGTAACATGATAAATGTTTCTCTACCCCACTCATGTTCAGTCTGCAGTTGTCTTTAGGTCTAAAATGAGTCTTTTGTAGGCAAATAGATAGGCTCTGTCAGACACTCTATGTCTTTTATTAAATTTTATTTTAGAGAGAGAGTTAGCATGAGTGGTGTGAGAGGCAGAGAGAGAGAGAAAATCTTGAGCAGGCACTACGCTTAGCACACAGTCCAATGTGAGGCTCAATCCCATAACCCTGGGATCATGACCTGAGCCAAAATCAAGAGTTGGACACTCAAGCGACTGAGCCACCCCCAAGTTTAGTCTGTTTACATACAAAGTATTATATGTATGTATATATAATATACATAATATATATATATGGCCATTTTATTACTTGTTGTTTTTGTTTCTGAAGTTTTCCTCTTATCCTTTCTTGTCTGTCACTTTTGTTTCTCTCCTTTGCACTCAAAGACTCCCCTTAATATTTTTTGCAGGGCTGGTTTAGTGGTCATGAACTCCTTTAGTTTTTATCTGTCCGGGAAATTCTTTATCTCTAACTCTATTATAAATTATAGCCTTGCTGAATAGAATATTCTTCAGTGCAGATATTTTCCATTTAGCACTTTAAATATATCAAACTACTCCCTTCTAGCTTGCCAAGATTCTGTTGAGAAATCTCCAGTTAGCCTTATCAGTTTTCCCTTGTAAGTTAGGGACTTCTTTTGTCTTGCTGCTTTTAAGATTTTTTTCTTTATCACTATGTTTTGCAAATTTAATTACAATATGTCTTGGTGTTCACCTCCTTCTGTTGATTTTGAAGGAAGTTCTCTGTACCTCCTGGATCTGGATGTGTTTCTTTCCCCAGATTACAGAAGTTTCTCCTATTTTTTTCTTGAAATAAATTTTCTGTCCCTTAATCTCTCTCTTCTTCCTCTTGGGAAGATGAATGTTACTGCTTAATGCAATTGCTAAGTTCTCTATCTTCATGTTGCATAATTCTTCCTTCTCTCTTTTGTTCGGCTTCATTATTTTCCAACCCTTTGTCTTCTAGGTCACTAATTAATATCTTTGCTTCTTCTAGCCTGCTGATCACTGCATGAAGCCTGTTTCCAAACTCATTTATTATATTCTTCATTTCTGATTGATTCTTTTTTAATTGCTTTACCTCTGTTGTAAAGTCTCACTCTTCTCTCAAGCCCAGTAAGTATACTTATGATTGTTACTTTAAATTCTCCATCAGGCATGTTATTCACATCTGTGTCACTTAGATCTCTGGCTGTGCCCTTATCATGTTCTTTTCATTTGGGATGAATCCCTCCACGTTGGCATTTTGTCTAAGTCTCTGCTACCTTCTCTGTGTTAGAAAAGCCAGTTATGCTTCCTGTTCTGAAAAGTAATGGCCTTATGAAGAGGAGGTCATGAAGTGCCCAGGACCTGGCACTTTAGGTAGCATCTCTGGTGTGTGCTGCATGCACTCGGATGTTGTGTTTTGGCTGTTCTATTCTTTAGGCCAGTCTTCTGAAGAAGTTTTCATTGTCTCCTGTGGGCAGTGTCTGGTCCCTGACCTGAATGTGGCAAGTTTTAACTAGGTGTGGCCTGGTCTGCTTGTGAAAGACCTGACACTAACTCTATTAGAGCTGAGGCCAGGAGAGGGGTTTTGGGCCAAGTTTCATGCTGGTCTTCTTGGAGGGGAGGGGAACATGATGCTGAGTGAGACAAGCTTGACTGAGAAGGGAAGCCAGAGTGCAGGTAAATGGGGCTTGGTGTAAGCAAGTTAGGCAGCCAATGTCGCACTGAGCTGCTTCCCTCAGGTGGCTCTGTGTTTATGCTGAGGGGCTAGAGAGGGAAATGGTACCAATGAGCTCCTTTGTTCCCAGAGAGGTATTTCTTTGAATACTGCCTCTTCTAGAAGCTGTCTTAGAATAGTGAATAATCTTCCCACTATGTGCCCCAGGCATTTTGTAGAGCCGTTTCCATCCCCCCTCTGCCCCTGGGTTGTTTGTCTGCAGATTCCCATATCCATATAAATTAAGATTTGCTGAGAGTATCCCCTGAAAAATCCTTGGGTTGGTGATTCAAGACTTAGTCCATGTTCTTGGAATGTCACTGAGATCTGCTAATACAATGCTGTTCCTGTTGAGAGAGGCCAAAGCTAAGTGAAAATGACCTTATCTGTAATATTAGCTTGAAAATTCCGTTTTTGGTATAGGGCTAATCAGTGTCCCTTTTTCTCTGATTGTATTTTTAAATCTCTACACTTTATAAGGATTTGTTCTTTTCTGAGAATCTGCAGACAGAAATAAAAGAAAATATTCTATACTCATTTAGTTATCGAGCCATAGCTCTTTATCAATTCAAAGAAATATGAAATGCAATTCTGTATATTTTTTCTATCTAAGATTTCTCCAAAGGAGAATCTTGAGACCCTTTGTTGACACAAAATGTCTTGTGACATGCAGACTACAGTAAAGGTTATTTATACTTTAAAGAGATCAGAGGGGGCACCTGGTTGGCTAAGTCAGTTAAGCATCCAACTTCAGCTCAGGTTATGATCTCATGGTTTGTGGGTTTAAGTCCCACATTAGGCTCTGTGCTGACAGCTCAGAGCCTGGAGCCTGTTTTGGATTCTTTATCTCCCTCTCTCTATGTTCCTCCCTTGCTTGCACTCTGTTTTTCTCTGTCTCTCAAAAGTAAACACATATTTTTTAATATTAAAAAAGAGAGTAGAATACCTTACTTCAAGGAAGTGAGTCCTACTAGATCCCTTATAAGAAGCAATGATTAGGTTTGAGAATAGCTATTTTTTTTGTAAAGTAGTACATGGTCCCATCCTCTCTTACTTTCCTAGGATCTTCAAGGTTAGTCATCTTCTCCCTTTCATAATTTAACCATTCACTTTCATTAAGACCAGATTATTTGCTTTTAAACACTTTTATGCTTACTATAATTCTTGTTATTTTGGTCTATGTTAAGAACTTAACATGTTAATTTAATTGACCAAGACAAACAGGTGATTAATATGAGCCTATTTTTTAAAATATATATATTCCAAATCTATTTGATTTTCAAAAAATAAAATTCAAAATCATGGTCACTCCTGGGGTTGTTCAAGGGTGGGAATATAATGGTCTTAAGCATTAGCAGAGGTATTCTAATCTTTGCCAGTCTTCTTCACCACAGTAGTGTAAATTATTTATGTTTGTAGATATTATTTTCTTGTTTCTAACTCTAAGAGGACTTCTCATGGCTCAGTAATAATTATATCATTGGTATTTCTACATGAATTATGCTAAAATTTATCGCTTTATGACAAATATTGAGATAATTATGTGCTTCTTTTTTACTTTAGCCAATAAAACTGTGAAATATATTAGCCATCCCTTACTGACATAAATCAAAGTTAAATGTGGTATATTTTCTTCTTACTAATGGCTTTTATGATAATATTCATAAATGAAATTTTTTTGTAGTTTGGAGAGTTTTGACTTGTGCATGTACACATAATTTTTTTGGGTGGGGGTCATGATTTGGTATTATTTTACTGCCAATGGAAAAGGTTGTTAGAGACAGAGGCTCACCCCATGCCTGCCTGTCACCTACCATTCTCTTAAAGACCAGTGGCTTCTGCTATAGGCCCTGACCACACTGTCCCTAAGGACATTACCTGGACTGATGAAAACTCTGTCCACTTGATAGGTACAGACCAGGCGCTATGGAGTATGAATGCTTGAGAGTGGCCTTCAACCACAAAGGATATAATAAATAAACATTCCAAATTCCACAGAAACAAGAGGGACAACTTAGAGACATGTTCTATATTGTGTCCCAAAGTTTGCCATCAGTGATCATCAAGTCACCCCCCATTGCCTTCCTTTCTTTATTTGCCTAATATCTGCTCTTCATATTAGTGCTTCCTGGGGTCCTCACCCTAATAAACAACCCCAAGTTCCAACTTGTACATCTAGGAAAAGTCCGTTTTTGGTATAGGAATTCTGTTTTAGATTAACAACAACAATTCTGTTTTAGATTAACTGGGAAACTGTGTCTTTTAACATGCTGCTAAATCATTTTAAATAACATGTTATCCTGGTGTTTGTAGAGCATGCTCCTTCACAAATGTATTTATTTCTTGTTTAATAGACAAGTTTTATTTTTTAACCCTTATGAAGTTAATTCTAATGATATGTACTTAAAAATCTTCCTTTGGAATCTGCCATTATTTTGTAAATATTTTAGCAAGAAATCTTTATTCTGTTATTCTGAATTATTCCTCTGTATATAGTGTAAATTTCCCATTTATTTCTTATGAAATTGTATGTGCTTTATCTTTTTTCTAAAGTAACCTGGATGTTCACTCAATTGATTATTCAAAGATCCTAAACATAATTTCAATTATCCATTGTTTTAACATTTATTAATTACTTTTGTTAATTTACTACTTTTTCTGTTGCTAAACTAAGGTTGGTTTAAATTTCTGTTGCTAAACTAAGGTTGGTTTAATTATACTTTAAACATATTATTTTGCAAACACATCCGTTATTTTAATTTGTAAATAATATCTCTAGCTATTAAGTTTTGATTTATAATTTTTTATTTTTATTTTTTATTAATATTTTAATCAAATCTTGTGTTGCCAGAAAATATTTTATTTGAGCTTTCTAAGTGCCATTTAATTTCATTTCTAATTTCTTATTTTGACTCATGGATTATTATTGTCAATATTTATATTTATTTTTTAGGTGCTAAAATTGTTTTTGTTTTCTTTCTCTTTTAGTTATTAATTTCCAGTTACATATCATCGTGACTTGGGATTTTTTTTGGTCATGATTAAAATATTTAGTTTTTATTTTATAACTGTTTAGTCTTAGTTTCACATATAAATAGGTATTGCGTTTGTTACCACAATACGATGCCCTCAGATTTCGTGATTCACTTATTCCTTTATGATACGAATGTTTTCTTGAATCACATGTTGAATTCTACTTGTTTTCTTTTCCTCATTTCAGTTTTGCCAGACCTCCACTCTGCTACACACCACATTTTTCTTTCTTCTCTAAACCTTTCTGTTCTCTCCTTCTAATCCCCTGGGTCCTTGCTCAATTTCCTTAAGCCTGTCATACATATGGGTAACTGTGTTTTCACTAGTGACTTTTATATTCAAGTGGCTTTTGTAGTTTGCATTTTGGAAATGGCTTTACTTCCTTTCCTCTTTCATTTCTTTGTCAAAAATTACATTTTAAAAAATTAATTAATTAAATAATTTACAGTAAGTATGCTCTATGCCCGTTGTTGGCCTTGAACTCACAACCCCAAGATGGAGAGTTGCATGCTTTACCAACTGAGCTAGCCAGGTGCCCCTCTTTTCTGAGAATTTCGCATTTATTATCCACTATCCTCTGTCACCATCATTTTCTCACCCTGCTCCTCTTTCTTTTCTTATCTCTATGACCCTGCTTTTAGCTATCAGTTAATGAAGTACCTTTTTTCTCTTAATTTGTTAATCTATTTTATTTGTTTGTATGTTTATTTTAGAGAGAAAGAGGGGAAAGGAGCAGCGAGAGAAAGAGAGAGAGAGAGAGAGAGAGAGAGAGAATCGTAAGCAGGCTCCATGCTCAGTACAGAGCCTGATGCAGGGCTCAATCTCATGACCCTGGGATCAAGACCTAAGCCAAAATCAAGAGTCCCACATTTAACTAACTGAGCCACCCAGGCACTCTATAATCTGTCATTTTTATGGGAATTCAAACAGCTATCTTCTGAGTTAGGTGATTATAGGGAACACATTGCAAAGCAGAACACTGTTTTCTCCCCTTGCTGAAAACACTGGGCTGTGCTTAGCTTATGTAGTTACCGTGTAGCTAAGGGTTGAGTCCTGCCTGGGCTCATGAATTGGTTAGACCATATTATCATATGGAATATCTTATCTTGTTTTCCACCCTGTTTTCTCATCTCCTCTTTTGTAGTCTTGGGAATGCTCTAACTTGTTTTTCCGCATGCTTTCAATACATTCTCAATGGAACATAGCCCACTGATGTACTGCACATTGTTCCCCTTAAATGCATGCTTAATAGATAAGGGAGCTTGAGAGCCTCTCACCTCTCTTGACTTGCATGGAGTCTTGAGTAATTTTTTCTGCTACCCTCGGCTTTGCTAGGCAAAGCCAAAAGCCAAACTCACAATTTTAATGGAAAGCCGTATATAATTGTATTATTATTCTACTTGTCTTTATTTTCCTTGTCATGATTTACTGATCTCCCTGTAATAATCCTGATTTTATATTGTGTGATCTCATGTAGCTTTCTTAACCTCAGCCAATTTCCTTACCATCTATATATGTTTTCCAACTTGTGTGGTACTTACAGGACTCTGTTACATTTCCTTTGCGGGTTTGTTCTCTTCCATCGATTTGATAATATCAACATAGTAGCCTTTTAGAAAGTTTATATTTTTCCTATTGAAAGTTATTTACAAATCCCTTCTTTGAATCTCTAATATAGTATTCCTTCTATTGTGTATTTTTTATATTTTTTAATTTTTTAATTTGTTTATTAAATAAGTAGTTGTCCATCCAAGCTTGGCATTTTCTAGCAAAGGATGAATGGATGACCTAAGTCTCTCTTGATAGTCACTCAAGATTTCCAAATATAAGTTTCCTCAGAAATTTAGAGCACTGTTCTATGGTCACCTTACTTTTTGCATTTCTATGAAGAAATATAATGCCATGTGATTTCAAATTTTGTTTTATTTTTATTTTTTCCCTTTTATGAAATTTTACTTAATGAAGAGAGCATTAATTTTATATATTTGATTAGAACTGCATGAAGTAATGCTCTTGGTGTGTTCATTGTAATACTGATTTCTCTAGGTACTAATTTTTCACTGAGTTTAAAGCTTCTGTGGTGTTTTGGTTAAAATTTGACAAGTTATGCTACAGTAACACACATCTGCAAAATTTCAATGGATTTATGACCATAAATATGTATTTCTCACCCTGCTTACATTTTATCTATGTTAGATATGTGGTACAAGTGACAATATTCTGTATATCTTCTTCATGTGAAAATCCATGTTTAAAAAACAGCCCATTTTCAGAACACATAATCCTCATTGACAAAAGCCAAAAGCAGCAATAGAACTGCACAGTCGGGTTTTTTTTTTTTATTTTTTATTTTTTTACAAAATGTCTGTTCATTTCTTCTTTTACATTTTTTTTCATTGACAGTGAGCTTTTTTATTTTGGTTTTTTGTTTGTTTTTTACATTTTTTATTTTTTATTTTTTTACAAATAGTTTATTGTCAAGTTGGTTTCCATGTAACACCCAGTGCTCATCCCCACAAGTGCCCTCTTCCATGCACATCTCCCCCCCCCTCCACACCCATCAGTCCTCAGTTTGTTCTCAGTATTCAATAGTCTTTCATGGTTTGCCTCTCTCCCTCTCNAGCACAGTCGGTTTTAAACTGCTGCTCAGGCATCATATATGTAACTTTTGTTCACATTTCATCAGCCAAAGCTAGCTTTAATCAATTTGATTTCAGTTGCCTCCATTCACTAATGCATATACTCACAATTATATTCAACACATGAGAACCTATTTAGACATTTCTCATAACTTAAAGTTAACAGCCCTCAGTTAATCCTTAGAATTTTCCTTGAGACATTTTATTTTTCCACCTAAGATGTAATGTGGGTGCATGAACCCATGCATGATATTTAAAGCTTAATAGTAACTTGCTTTTGTTTTGCACTGTTCAACTTATCTGTGTTTAGTAGCAGATGAAAAAAATAGCTAAATCTTTTCAATCTCCAAATTCTATGATTTAAAGAATATCTCCTCTTTTTACATTGGTAACACAGCAACCAAATGTAGCAGTGTCTGGGTGGCTCAGTAGGTTAAACATCCGACTCAGCTCAGGTCATGATTTCAGTTTGTGAGTTTGAGCCCCGCATTGGGCTCTGTGCTGACAGCTCAGAGCCTGGAGCCTGCTTCAGATTCTTTGTCTCCCTTTCTCTCTGTTCCTCCCCTGCTCGCAATCTCTCTCTCTCTCTCTCTCTCTCTCTGTCTCTCTCTCTCTGTCTCTCTCTCTCTGTCTCTCAAAAATAAATAACATTTAATTTTTTTTTAAAAATCTTATTTGAACTAACAATTTTCTTTTAGATTCTTAGTAAGCCCAGCCTATAGACAATAAGGCATACTTGAAACAGTCTGTTCCTAAATCTCTTTGATAAACCACAGTCTCAATTGTAGCAATCTGTGACTCCCCAGTTATCACAAACATTTTACTGGCTGCTTTATCCATATGCATACTATGATTCTCTATGTCCAGTTTCCAATAACAATTTTCTTGCTCTCTGGTGCCTAGTCCTGAAGCCAATGTCATTTGTATTAGGTTTTAGTGACTGTAGCACCTACTCCTTATATAATTTTCATACTTTTAAGCTCTAACTAGGTAATGCCATAGTAATGAATAACCTTAAAATCTCAGTGGTTTACAACAAATTATTTAGCGCTCATCCATGCTCCGTTTCCCCTGCAGATTGGCTTTTGCCCTACTCTGTTCTGCTCCATGTATCTTCTTTAATCTAGACCTGAAAGAAATGCCCAAAATTATGCCACACTATTACTTTAATGGAGTGGATAAAATAATGGTAGAATCATAAAATGGATTTTAAAGCTTTTTAAGAGTAACATACATCCATTGTTTTTGCATTTCCTTAGCAAAAAACAAGGTATAAGATCAAAGTTGATGTCAATGACAGAAGCGGAAAAGTTACTGCCACAGAGAAAATGTGAAGGTCTGATAAAATTTAGTGAAAAGATGCCCTCTTAGAGAGAAGGCAGTTAATAACTGGGAACAATAATATAATCAGCCACAGTAGGTTCTCATTTATCGTGTTACTGCTGGACACACTGAGTCTTATGCGAATTCTCAGTAAAACAATAAATAGTGAATACTTTCATGTCCACTCTCATTTTGGAAGCCACTCTTTGTGCCAAGCAACAAAATAGCATGTTTTTATTCTTCCTCTCCTTGCTCCCTCCCACCCATTTTCCCTCTTCCTGTCCATTCTTCTTTTCCCCTCTTCCCTGTCTTGTTAATTTTTTTGTCAATCACCTGAACCAAGTACATAGAAAAATGATTCAAACATAGAGAAATGTGTACTTGGAGATGAAGAAAACCATGTAATCAGAATTATATTGACTTTCCAGAGAAGCAAATCTTTCAGAAGAACTCTGTAGAAAATATCGTGACGAACATTATAGATATAGTGTGAGTAGATACACTATTGATGTTTAATTGATATACTTGAGGAACTGAACTCAACAAAATATTCAAGGATTTTCAAAGGACATTATAAAGAAAAACTCATCCCATTGAGGAATTCCATGCATATATAACACTGAATGTGAAAAAACAAATAGGAATAGACAACAAAAGGCCAATTCAAAACAGACCAGAAAAGACTTTTTGATTTCAGTTAAGAATTTTTCATCAATTTAATTGTAAAAGGAAATGAAAAATTAATGTTAGAAACTGAATAACATAATGTGTCTCTTTCTATAGCAATGTGTTTAATTAATAGTCAGTTAACTATAACCCATGGGCCAAGTCAAGCTACATGTTTTTTATTAAAGTTTTATTGGAAGACAGCCATACACTTTGGATGTTTTCATGCTAAAATGACAGAATTAAATAGATACAACAGGCCACAAAGCCTAAAATATTTCCTGCCTAGCCTTTTACAGAAAAAAAAAATGCTAACCCCAGGTTTTTATAACTACATATTCACATATTTTTATTTCAAAATAAAATACCAACATATATTTTTTTACATTAACAAGATTTATCTTAAAGAAGTCTGACTATTAAAAAGAGAGAGAGGAAGGCAAACCAAAAAAAAACAAAACAAAACAAAACAAACAAACAAAAAAAACCCAGACTCTTCACTATAGAGAAGAAACTGATGCTTCCAGAAGAGAGTTGGGTAGGGGGATGGGTTAAACAGGTGGTAAGGATTAAGGAGGGCACTTGCTGTGATGAGCACAGGGTTATGTATGCAAGGGTTGAATCACTATCCTATACACCTGAATCTAATAATACATTCTATGTTAACTAACTGGATTTTAAATCAAAACTTTTTAAAAAACCCACAACATTCAAAATTCAATTATTTATTAAGGATAAAGTTTGTAACCTAACCTAAATAGTGCTTTTAAAATTCTGAGTTTCAAAATGGACGAAGAAAATACACTAAAATGAAAATAATTTTTGAAAAAAAATTGAGTGCCTAAATAGTGTGGGAAATCTGATTGTGATGCACATTTGAATATCACCAAAGAGATAGTCTAGTAAAAAAGGATAAGACCAGTGCTCCAATAGCAACTAGATATTTGTAAATATATTTTTAATGTATAAATACATGGAGGACTTTTAACAGCTGGTGGGATTTATGACACGTTTTACAAAATATCCTAACAGTGGAGCTGTCATTTGGAATGAGTTCAGAAGTCTGCTTAGAGGTTCAATAAAAAATATTTTATTTGCGATGGAAAATAATAAAATAGGAAAACTATAGCTTTTTTCATTTTTATCAGTAAAAATTCAAGCCAATGCCATAAGTGTGCAAGCTGTTCTCATACTGATTGCTCAATGTTGCATCAAGTAAATTATATTGAGTTTCCACCCCTTTCTCAACAGGAGCTCTTCTGATGAGAAATTAGCAGATGTTTAATCATTAAATGTCTCAAGCTGATTTTCAATCATGGACATTACCAAAATAATGCTAATATTTCATTTTTAAAATAAACGTCTTTGAGGATGTTTGCCTACTATATTTTAAATATGTATGGATATACACAGACCAAAAAAATCAGCTGTCTGGCATCTCCCTGTCACTGTGAATGAATCTTAACTAGATGCGTGCTGCCTTGAAGGGATCCTGTGTTTTGTAAGATATCTGAGCTTACTAATTGGTCATAAACAAATCTATCCTGTGTGTGGGTTTTCTTAAACTGTGAAAGATCCTTTACACTGTGAAAATTTGATGGCATTTTAAAATGCCAACCTTAGCCAATGTAGTTAGTTAGGCATATTTAGACTTTCAGAGAGTGAAAATGAGGTTAAGAAGAAAAAGAAAAAAAAGCCAACTTTCTGCTGTCTTCTGAGGGCATTCAAACTTTCATGACAGGACCAAAGAGTACAGAGTGTGACACCAAAATATGCATTTCTAACTTTAGATTCGGGTCAACATACTTCAAAAGAGACTTAATATTGTAGCAATTTCTTACATGACACACACATGCACCCCAGTCTCTGGTTGGTAGGATTTGTGAGAATTGAGGTGACAACCCAGCAGGAAGTAGAAGAAACAAAGGCAGAGGCCCTGAAACTGTTTATTGAGAATGCTACTTTTTTTTTCACTTCTCTTTTCTTAAAAAAAAAACGAAAACATTTTGCTTCCTGATTGTGAGTGCAGTATATGATTGCTCTAAATATTAAGAAAATAAGATACATGTTTTTAAAATATAAAATCCATACTTCTCCAAGTGCAACAATTAACATCGAATATGTTTTCTTTGAGTATAGGGGGAAAAAGTCCACTTCCTTTGAATATTATTATTTTTTTAACAAATTACAGTCAGCAACTCTCCCTGCCCCACTGCTCTCTGAGGCATAACATTGAAACATTTGTGACAAGATGTTAGTTTGGAAATTTCCTGTGAATGTCTGAAATAGCTTAGGTATCAGATTCCAAAGTGAGTTGGGAGACTGGCCAGAATGTAAATTTCCAAGGAAACGGCTAAGTGGTTTGTTTCCCTCACTTAGATTAAAGATATAAAAAAGGGGGTGCCTAGGTGGCTCAGCCGGTTGAGCGTCCGACTTCGGCTCGGGTCATGATCTCAGGGTCCTGGGTTCTAGCTCCGCATCGGGCTCTGTGCTGACATCCCAGAGCCTGGAGCCCGCTTCAGATTGTGTCTCCCTCTCTCTCTCTGAAAAAAACATTTTAAAAAGGATATAAAAAAGGATCAAGAAAGAGTTTTATTTTTTAATTTAATTTAATTTAATTTTTTTTACAAATAGTTTATTGTCACGTTGGTTTCCATATAACAGCCAGTGCTCATCCCCACAAGTGCCCTCCTCCATGCAATAAGTCAGGCAGAGAAAGACAAATACCATATGATTGCACGTATAGGAGGATTAGGAGGAACTTAACAGAGCACCATGGCGGAGAAGAAGGGGGGAAATAGTGGGGGAGAGGGAGAGAGGCAAACCATGAGAGACTCTAGAATGCTGAGAACAAACTGAGGACTGATGGATGTGGGGGATGAGGGGGTAGAAGAAAGGGTTTTAAAACTCTGGGTTTCTGAAGATATGTTCTTGGAGAAAATTATTGCCTTGTTCTCAAAGCCCTTCCAAATTCCAAATCAATTGTCTCTCCCTCCACCTCCCCCACTTCCACCCAAGAAGAGAAGGATGAAGGCACTTTTGACCCAAGTTGGATGAGAGGGACTTGCAAGAGATCAGAGAAAACTGGACATAGGTCCTCCTGCAGTTAATGGGCTTACCCATGAATTGTGTGGGACACTTGCCTGAGAAATCTAAAGATACCAACACGTGGCTATCTGTCTTTGGCAGCATGTTGGGCAGAGAAATGAGACAAAGAATGCAGGCTTTGGACCGAGTTGGTAACTTGGTAAATACCTGCATTTCCTTCTAACAGCTGTAACTGGTAAGTGAAACATGAAACCCAGGGATTCGTTTATGGAACTTCATCACTCCATGTGTGACCAGGGTCATTTTTAAAGGGATCATGCTGCAGACTGTCTGCTAGGCTGGGGTGGCAAGACCATAAAACAGGTCTTTGTGAGGTAGACTGTAAGAAAATGATTTACCGTGGGGAAGCAGGAGAAGCCAGAGAAGGAAAGGCATCACTTCAGAGTGAAGAACCACAGAAGCGCCCGACAGAGTAGAGGTGAAATGTGAACTTGGCAATGTGCTTCTCTCTTCCTGTCTACCACTTCGATCTTTGACTCTGGAAGGGTATGGAGCAGCTTTAGTGAGGAGAAGATGGACAAGAAAGGAAGATCCCCATTCCCTACACTGAGCGCAATCGGAAACCTCAAGCTTCTGGAGGTGGAATAAGTGAGACATCTCACCTTGGATCAAGGACTGAAGTGTAATGAACACATTGCAGGAGCATTCTCATTTATCGGAGACTGTATTTTGAAACTTAAATTAACTGTATTTTCTATCAGCCAAAAGTGATCAAACAGCATGCCAGAGCTTTCATCCAATGGCATCAAAGGAGTAAGGAGGCAAATAGACTTTAAATAGACTACCAAATAAAATATTTTAGGCAACATAGCTTTCCCTTTGTAAATATTAGGTTTTGCAAAGCAGAGAGAAACTCAACACTTATGGAAGCCAAGTTTGATGAGCAAATGATCATCCTCATAGATTAGCCATTTGTGTAAGTAAGTAAACTATTGTCATGATAAAACAACATATACCCAAATGAGAAAATCATTTACCCAGAAAAATTGGTTTGTATAAGCTTTCTGAAGCAAATGAGATATTTATTCTTCTGCAGTTTTCACTTTCTAGACAAAAATGTCCGGGTGCAAACAGCTAAGTTTTGACGACTCAGGTGGTCTCTCTTCTCCATCGCCTCCTGTGTACATTCTTATCAGGGGCTGGTGAGTAAACACTGCCATCTGTGGTAGTGAGTTGAGGTGTAGAGACTGAATATCAATGTGCCCTTGGTGGTAATTCATTTTCTGCCAGTGTCTGGTTTTCTCATTCTTTTTGTTGCAAGATTCTTTTAGGCAGAGATTACAACGTAGCATTTAAGACTCAGGAAATAACACATTTGAACACCATAACAGAGACTAACACTTAGAGAATGTTTGTGACCAGAATTTTTAGTCCAGAGTGCCCACATTAACCCAAGAGAGTGTCCAGCTTGAATCTAATTTAAAAAAACAAAAACAAAAACAAAAAACACTAAATGGGGATATTTGCCAAATTGCCTAATTTTTGTGATTTGGTTGTTTTCTGGGTGATTTTTGTTATATTAAATACCACAGAAATGCCTATAATGATGTAAATAAAAGAATATACCCCCAGGAATATGCAATCCAGAGAGGACACTGTCCAGAGCTTCTCAGTTTTAAACCTTGACTATCAACTCCAGGGAAATTTATAATCAAGGGCTTTTATGACTTTGGGGCTATTGATACCTCCCCTGTTTTTCTCTGAACCATAGCTTGTGAGATTTTTCCACCTTTCTGAGTCTCTTATACATTGTAAAATAAAGAATCTT